>NC_058086.1:170286884-170597449 GCF_014858855.1 Bufo gargarizans | reverse complement strand
AGTTGCAGAACTTTAATTTTCGTTAAACTGAAGCGTCCTCCAGGGCTGTTTCCTGCATAATCCGCTTTGACTCGGTTACTTTGTAGCCCAGGAGCCATGTTTGATTTGGCGCCCCCTGCAGGGCCGTCGCACATCTGATCAGGTCTCTTCTCCCGGGGTTGCAGATTTTGGAAGCAGTCACCATGCAGCACATCTTCATGAATAACTTCCAGCTGTGCAGTGAGATTAACGAGCGCGTCGTCCAGCACTTCGCTCACTGCATCGAGACGCACGGACGCAGCGTTCAGTATATTAAGTTTCTGCAGACGATTGTGAAGGCTGAAGGACGGTTCATTAAGAAGTGCCAGGATATAGTCATGGCGGAGGTGAGTCTTGGCAGTCGTCACCTGCTCTGCACTTCATCCTCCCTGACAGTCAGACACAATCTTCTCTCTGTCTCCTGCAGCTGGTGAACTCCGGTGAGGACGTCCTGGTCTTCTACAATGACCGGGCATCGTTCCAAACTCTGGTGCAGATGATGCGTTCTGAGAGGGAGAGAATGGATGAGAACAGTCCCCTGATGTATCACATCCACCTGGTGGAGCTCCTGGCCGTGTGCACAGAAGGCAAGAATGTCTACACCGAGATCAAGTGCAACTCTCTGCTCCCACTGGACGACATTGTCCGTGTGGTCACTCATGAAGATTGCATCCCGGAGGTAAGCCTGGGTCCACTCAAGGTGCCGGCTGTCTGCCCGGAGGAGACTCTTAAAGGGGTTCTCCACCTAGTCTGGTGTAAGCATGGTCCTCGCAAGCTTCATGTTCAGTTCCAGTTCATCCTGACAGGCTGGTTGCTAGGGAAGAGCTACCTGGCAACAACATTAAAAACACTACAGTTGTTACAATGTATCCCCCGCAACCAGTCAGATTAGACGCTCCTGCTCTGGAGTGATCCTGTGCTGCCAGCAGGAAAGTAGCAGCCGCCCCACATCAAGCATATTTTTTTTCCCCCAAAATACTGCAGCTTGGGGTACCTTCACATTAGCGGTTTTCTTTTCCGGCACAGAGTTCCGTCACAGGGGCTCTATACCGGAAAAGAACTGATCAGTTTTATCCCCATGCGTTCTGAATGCAGAGCGATCCGTTCAGGACGTCTTCACTTCCGTCTTTTTGACTGATCAGGCAAAAGATAAAACCGCAGCAAAAACTGGCGGAAAAAACTGAAGACTTGCCTGAATGCCAGATCCGTCATTTTTTTTTCCATAGGAATGTATTAGTTCGGAAGGACGGATCCGGCATTTACTTTTATCACCTTTTTTTTCGGTCTGCACATGCGCAGACCGGAAGGCCGGATTTGGCTTTCCGGTATTTTGGTCTGCGCATGTGCAGACCGAAAAAAAGGTGAAAGAAGTAAATGCCGAATCCGTTTTGCCGGATGACACCGGAAAGACGGATCCGCCATTTCAATGCATATTTCTGACTGATCATTGGGCAGACTAGATGGGCCAAATGGTTCGGGTCTCCGCTTGCGAGTTCCGTTTGAAGGCTCTGACAAGTGGCCCCGAACGCATCCGTACAGCCCCAATGCATTCTGAGTGGATGCGGATCCGCTCAGAATGCATCAGTCTGGCACCGTTTGTCCTCCGCTCGGATGTCCGCCTGGCCGTGCGGAGGCAAACGGATCCGTCCAGACTTACAATGTAAGTCAATGGGGACGGATCCGTTTGAAGTTGACACAATATGGCTCAATTTCAAATGTAAAGTCTGGACGGATCCGTCTGAGCAACTTTCACACTTAGAATTTTTTCTAAACTATAATGCAGACGGATCAGTTCTGAACGGATCCCATCGTCTGCATTATAGGAGCGGATCCGTCTGTGCAGACACCAGACGGATCCGCTCTGAACGCAAGTGTGAAAGTAGCCTTACTAATGCCATCAGTTGGCATACATTTCCCGGATCCAGCAGGCAGTTCCGGCGACTGAACTGCTTGCCGGATCACTCTGCCGCAAGTGTGAAAGTAGCCTTACCAAATTAAATTATAATTTTTTTTTATGCTCCCAGGTAAAGATCGCCTACATCAACTTCCTCAATCACTGCTACGTGGATACAGAAGTGGAAATGAAGGAGATTTACACCAGTAACCACATGTGGAAACTGTTTGAGAATTTCCTGGTTGACATCTGCAGGGTGAGGAGCGTCTCGCCTGAACCCTTCCCCCTGGACTTTTCATTCTGGTCTTTGGCTGGTGCTCGCAGTTGTCAACCATCCTACTCATATGAGGCTTTATCCTGTAGGTTTGTAACAGCACCAGTGACCGGAAGCATGCGGACCTAGTGCTGGAGCGATATGTGACTGAGACGGTGATGAGCATCGTTAACACCTTCTTCAGCTCTCCTTTCTCCGACCAGAGCACAACGCTGCAGGTACACGAGGGGGGGGGGGGACTTCACCTACTCTGCTCGCTGACTGCAGTGTCTTATGGCAGCTCAGGCATTGTCCAGTGACACCTGCTGGAGGAACTGTGTAACTGCACTCCTGGGTCAGAAATGATACAATGAAGCTTGCCCCCTAGATCCCGCCTTCCCACACCTTAGCAGGCAATCACGCCCTCGACCACAATACACAGAAGAAAATCCACACATCTGGTAGAGTCCAGTTAATGACTGTAAATACTTCCAGTTCTGAAGACTCCAGCGGCTCAGGATCAGTGCTCTGGGCAGCTGGGCTCAGGCTGGAAGTGGGCACCGCTCTGCAGGAAGGAGACCAGGGCTCGGCTCAACCTAGCGTTACAGTGCACCCCACAGTATGCAGTATAGCACCCCATAGTATACAGCACCCCACAGTATGCAGTATAGCACCTTATAGTGTACAGCACCCCACACTATACAATATACAGCACCCTACAATATACAGCCCCCCACAGTATACAGTAGAGCAGTATAGCGCCTCACGGTATACAGCACCTCACAGTATACAGTATAGCACCTCACTGTATACAGCACCTCACAGTATACAGCACACTAAACTATACAGAATACAGCACCCCACAGTATACAGTAGAGCAGTATAGCCCCCACAGTATACAGCACCCCATAGTATACAGTAGAGCAGTACAGCCCCCCACAGTATACAGTAGAGCAGTATAGCCCCCACAGTATACAGTAGCTTACAGTATACAGTAGAGCAGTATAGCACCCCATAGTATACAGCACCCCATAGTATACAGTAGAGCAATATAGCACCCCATAGTATACAGTAGAGCAGTATAGCACACCAGTGTACAGCACCCCAGTATACAGTAGCTTACAGTATACAGTAGAGCAGTATAGCATCCCACAGTATACAGTAGAGCAATATAGCACCCTATAGTATACAGTAGAGCAGTATAGCACCCCACAGTATACAGCACCCCATAATATACAGTAGAGCAGTACAGCCCCCACAGTATACAGCCCCCATAGTATACAGTAGAGCAGTATAGCACACCAGTGTACAGCACCCCACAGTATACAGTAGCTTACAGTATATTAGCATACCAGCTCCTGTCACCTTTTCCTGATGTAATCTTCGCAAAAAATGCTCCACAGTTAAGGCAAACTTCTCCTGCAGCAAAACTCCTGGTAGAAAGAAAGGACCTTTGATGACCTCATAGCCATGTGACCAGTAATATTGCTATATTACTGGTCACATGGTGATGATGTCATCTAAGGTCCTTTATCCTAAGAGAATCACAGGTCGCTGCCTGGAGTACCGGCAGGCATGGCATGGCATGGCAGCACCCCCTTGTGTAGCTGGCAGCCTGACACCCGGGGCAGTGGCTAGCAGGGCTCAAGAGGCAGCTGCCCCTTTTGCCCCTTGTTAAAGACTGCCCTGCTTGTGCCATTAATGCCCTAAGCCTCGTACGTTAAAATATTGTATATAGTTCATTTATTAATTATCATGTATTGACAGTTTATCTAAGAAAACTGTGTTTTTGTTTCTTCACCATTGTCAAGATCTTGGCTTGCTGTCAGTGAATGAGAGCATTCTTGTTTTTCTGTGGCCTAAACTGTCTAGGATCCAAGAGATACATTGTAAGAATTTACCGGGTGTTTACTGCACAGAGGATTGTTCAAACTGGATGCTAAAGTAACAAACCCTCAGCTGTAGTAAACGCTAGATCAGGGCAGGTTTTAAGCCCTTGAATGTAAACTAATAATCAGGAATAGTCCATTCACTGACTGCAAGCAGACAGTGGCGTGGAAAGGAAACATTTAGAGTTACAAACCTTGAACAGATTAGGCTTTATTTCTGTGCCGTGATGACTTTATAAAGGTATTTTGTGGGTTTTCGGATCCGTATTTGTTGGGCTCTTGGTTCCTGTGAGTTTTCGTCAGTTTTCTAATGGCAGTGTTTTTGCTGCAGGCTTTGATGCTCGAAAAAATGAAGCAGGTAAATGGGTGGCGGGTCACCAGGTGCATTGTGGGTGTTTCACTTTGCGTTGGGTTTATACTGACACAATCTTATTCTGGGAAGGTTTCACGTAGAGCACAGGCCGTGCAGGGGTCCTTGTAGTTGCCGTTGAGGAGTATTATACTTTTAACCCTTAAGCCTCATGCACATGTCCGTAGAACATGGACTGTGAGATACCGGCCCAGATTCCTGCTGAGTCATTGGTTGCGATGCCGCCGCCGCTGTACAGTAATATACGTATTATCTATACGAGTGTATTACTGTACAGCAGCGGGCGCACGGCGTCGTAGCAACCGATGACTCCGTGCACTCGGCAGGAATCCAGGCCGGTATCTCGCGGTCCGTGTTCCACGGACGTGTGCACGAGGCTTTACTTTGATGGCTGTTCCCGCAGACCCGGCAGCCGGTGTTTGTCCAGCTCCTGCAGGCCGTCTTCAGGGTCTATCACTGTGGCTGGCTCCTTCCCTCCCAGAAGGCGTCGGTGGAGAGCTGCATTCGGGTGTTGTCCGATGTCGGTAAGCAGAGGTTTTGGTAACGAGGCTGTCAATGGTTGCTGGTGACCTAGGACTGGTGACCGCTGGGTGGGAAGTTTGTGTGTTAGTTATTTTCCCCGTATTTCCTTGCAGCGAAGAGCCGCGCCATTGCCATCCCTGTAGACCTCGACAGTCAGGTGAACAACTTATTCCTGAAGAGTCATAACATTGTGCAGAAGACGGCCATGAACTGGCGCATGTCTGTGCGAAACGCGACCCGGCGGGACTCTGTGCTGACTGCTTCACGGGACTATCGCAACATCATTGAGCGGCTGCAGGTGGGAGATGGAAACTGTCATGTCCTGTGACACACGACTAATGGCGCGTCCGTTCTCTTGCTGGCTTGGTTCCTTTCCTTCCACTTGTTAAAGGTGACGTCCACCCTAAGAGGGGAGGCGTAAGGATTATAAATGACCCGATCCAATCCTCCCGCAATGTTATTTAGATGTGTAAATATTTTGGTTGGCGTCATCCTTTAATCCTTTCACTACCAGTGCCGCTGGAGCGATGGGCAAACATGGTGCCCGCTTTCACGTGCAGCGGGCGTTATGGCCGATAGATCTCTGCTGTTTCGAACGGCTAATTACTGTGACAGGCAATAATGCCGATCGCGGTGATTAAAGCCTTTTTTCAGCTGCCGCGATCAAGGGAGCTCGCACTTCTGGGATTCTTACCAGTAGCCTCTGCGGCCACTGAGGATGGCGGTAACTAGATGAAGGGACCTGGGGCATGCAGGTGGCAGGCCAACGGAAGAAATGAGCAATTCTGACATTTTAAATGGATGTAAAAAATCCATAAATGTTTAGAATTTAAAAAAAGAAAATTTGGATTTTGTAGGCTCAAATGAGTTTCAAAATCGTAAAGTAAAAAAAATAATAAAACTGTTAAAAATATAAATTGAAATCCCTCCCTTTTCCGTATAATAAAAAACACTTAAAGGGAACCTGTCACCAGGATTTTGGGTATAGAGCTGAGGACATGGGTTGCTAGATGGCCGCTAGCACATCCGCAATACCCAGTCCCCATAGCTCTGTGTGCTTTTATTGTGTAAAAAAACCGATTTGATACATATGCAAATTAACCTGAGATGAGTCCTGTACATGAGATGGGTCAGGGACAGGACTCATCTCAGGTTAATTTGCATATGTATCAAATCTGTTTTTTTACACAATAAAAGCACACAGAGCTATGGGGACTGGGTATTGCGGATGTGCTAGCGGCCATCTAGCAACCCATGTCCTCAGCTCTATACACAAAATCCCGGTGACAGGTTCCCTTTAAATAACAAATATAAACATCATGGGTATCACATGACCGAAAACGCATGCACTATTAAATATAAAAATATTTTTCCAATATGGCGTAACGGAAAAAGGGTAAAAATGGCCAATTTGCCATTTTTACATTGCTTCTCTTACTTTTTATTACCAAAAAAAGTGATCAAGTAGTCGCACTTAGAGTTGAGCGAACACCTGGATGTTCGGGTTCGAGAAGTTCGGCCGAACATCCCGGAAATGTTCGGGTTCGGGATCCGAACCCGATCCGAACTTCGTCCCGAACCCGAACCCCATTGAAGTCAATGGGGACCCGAACTTTTCGGCACTAAAAAGGCTGTAAAACAGCCCAGGAAAGAGCTAGAGGGCTGCAAAAGGCAGCAACATGTAGGTAAATCCCCTGCAAACAAATGTGGATAGGGAAATGAATTAAAATAAAAATTAAATAAATAAAAATTAACCAAAATCAATTGGAGAGAGGTTCCATAGCAGAGAATCTGGCTTCCCGTCACCCACCACTGGAACAGTCCATTCTCAGATATTTAGGCCCCGGCACCCAGGCAGAGGAGAGAGGTCCCGTAACAGAGAATCTGTCTTCATGTCAGCAGAGAATTAGTCTGCATGTCATAGCAGAGAATGAGGCTTCACGTCAGCCACCACTGCAACAGTCCATTGGCATATATTTAGGCCTAGCACACAGGCAGAGCAGAGAGGTCCCGTAACAGACAATCTGGCTTCATGTCAGCAGAGAATCAGTCTGCATGTCATAGCAGAGAATGAGGCTTCACGTCACCCACCACTGCAACAGTCCATTGGCATATATTTAGGCCTAGCACACAGGCAGAGCAGAGAGGTCCCGTAACAGACAATCTGGCTTCATGACAGCAGAGAATCAGTCTGCATGTCATAGCAGAGAATGAGGCTTCACGTCACCCACCACTGCAACAGTCCATTGGCATATATTTAGGCCTAGCACACAGGCAGAGCAGAGAGGTCCCGTAACAGACAATCTGGCTTCATGACAGCAGAGAATCAGTCTGCATGTCATAGCAGAGAATGAGGCTTCACGTCACCCACCACTGCAACAGTCCATTGGCATATATTTAGGCCTAGCACACAGGCAGAGCAGAGAGGTCCCGTAACAGACAATCTGGCTTCATGTCAGCAGAGAATCAGTCTGCATGTCATAGCAGAGAATGAGGCTTCACGTCACCCACCACTGCAACAGTCCATTGGCATATATTTAGGCCTAGCACACAGGCAGAGCAGAGAGGTCCCGTAACAGACGATCTGGCTTCATGTCAGCAGAGAATCAGTCTGCATGTCATAGCAGAGAATCAGGCTTCACGTCAGCCACCACTGCAACAGTCCATGGTCATAAATTTAGGCCCAGCACCCAGGCAGAGGAGAGAGGTCCCGTAACAGACAATCTGGCTTCATGTCAGCAGAGAATTAGTCTGCATGTCATAGCAGAGAATCAGGCTTCATGTCAGCCACCACTGCAACAGTCCATTGGCATATATTTAGGCCTAGCACACAGGCAGAGGAGAGGTTCATTCAACTTTGGGTAGCATCGCAATATAATGGTAAAATGAAAATAAAAATAGGATTGAATGAGGAAGTGCCCTGGAGTCCAATAATATATGGTTATGGGGAGGTAGTTAATGTCTAATCTGGACAAGGGACGGACAGGTCCTGTGGGATCCATGCCTGGTTCATTTTTATGAACGTCAGCTTGTCCACATTGGCTGTAGACAGGCGGCTGCGTTTGTCTGTAATGACGCCCCCTGCCGTGCTGAATACACGTTCAGACAAAACGCTGGCTGCCGGGCAGGCCAGCACCTCCAAGGCATAAAAGGCTAGCTCTGGCCACGTGGACAATTTAGAGACCCAGAAGTTGAATGGGGCCGAACCATCAGTCAGTACGTGGAGGGGTGTGCACACGTACTGTTCCACCATGTTAGTGAAATGTTGCCTCCTGCTAACACGTTGCGTATCAGGTGGTGGTGCAGTTAGCTGTGGCGTGTTGACAAAAGTTTTCCACATCTCTGCCATGCTAACCCTGCCCTCAGAGGAGCTGGCCGTGACACAGCTGCCTTGGCGACCTCTTGCTCCTCCTCTGCCTTGGCCTTGGGCTTCCACTTGTTCCCCTGTGACATTTGGGAATGCTCTCAGTAGCGCGTCTACCAACGTGCGCTTGTACTCGCGCATCTTCCTATCACGCTCCAGTGCAGGAAGTAAGGTGGGCACATTGTCTTTGTAGCGTGGATCCAGCAGGGTGGCAACCCAGTAGTCCGCACAGGTTAAAATGTGGGCAACTCTGCTGTCGTTGCGCAGGCACTGCAGCATGTAGTCGCTCATGTGTGCCAGGCTGCCCAGGGGTAAGGACAAGCTGTCCTCTGTGGGAGGCGTATCGTCATCGTCCTGCCTTTCCCCCCAGCCACGCACCAGTGATGGACCCGAGCTGCGTTGGGTGCCACCCCGCTGTGACCATGCTTCATCCTCATCCTCCTCCACCTCCTCCTCATCCTCGTCCTCCTCGTCCTCCAGTAGTGGGCCCTGGCTGGCCACATTTGTACCTGGCCTCTGCTGTTGCAAAAAACCTCCCTCTGAGTCACTTCGAAGAGACTGGCCTGAAAGTGCTAAAAATGACCCCTCTTCCTCATCCTCCTCCTCCTCCTCCTGGGCCACCTCCTGTTCCATCATCGCCCTAAGTGTTTTCTCAAGGAGACATAGAAGTGGTATTGTAACGCTGATAACGGTGTCATCGCCACTGGCCATGTTGGTGGAGTACTCGAAACAGCGCAACAGGGCACACAGGTCTCGCATGGAGGCCCAGTCATTGGTGGTGAAGTGGTGCTGTTCTGTAGTGCGACTGACCCGTGCGTGCTGCAGCTGAAACTCCACTATGGCCTGCTGCTGCTCGCACAGTCTGTCCAGCATGTGCAAGGTGGAGTTCCACCTGGTGGGCACGTCGCATATGAGGCGGTGAGCGGGAAGGCCGAAGTTACGCTGTAGCGCAGACAGGCGAGCAGCGGCAGGATGTGAACGCCGGAAGCGCGAACAGACGGCCCGCACTTTATGCAGCAGCTCTGACATGTCGGGGTAGTTGTGAATGAACTTCTGCACCACCAAATTCAGCACATGCGCCAAGCAAGGGATGTGCGTCAAATTGGCTAGTCCCAGAGCTGCAACGAGATTTCGCCCATTATCACACACCACCAGGCCGGGCTTGAGGCTCACCGGCAGCAACCACTCGTCGGTCTGTTGTTCAATACCCCGCCACAACTCCTGTGCGGTGTGGGGCCTGTCCCCCAAACATATGAGTTTCAGAATGGCCTGCTGACGTTTACCCCGGGCTGTGCTGAAGTTGGTGGTGAAGGTGTGTGGCTGACTGGATGAGCAGGTGGAAGAAGAGGAGGAGGAAGCCGAGAAGGAGGAGGTGGCAACAGGAGGCAAAGAATGTTGCCCTGCGATCCTTGGCGGCGGCAGGACGTGCGCCAAACAGCTCTCCGCCTGGGGCCCAGCTGCCACTACATTTACCCAGTGTGCAGTTAGGGAGATATAGCGTCCCTGGCCGTGCTTACTGGTCCACGTATCTGTGGTTAGGTGGACCTTGCTACAGATGGCGTTGCGCAGTGCACACTTGATTTTATCGGATACTTGGTTGTGCAGGGAAGGCACGGCTCTCTTGGAGAAGTAGTGCCGGCTGGGAACAACATACTGTGGGACAGCAAGCGACATGAGCTGTTTGAAGCTGTCTGTGTCCACCAGCCTAAATGACAGCATTTCATAGGCCAGTAGTTTAGAAATGCTGGCATTCAGGGCCAGGGATCGAGGGTGGCTAGGTGGGAATTTACGCTTTCTATCAAATGTTTGTGAGATGGAGAGCTGAACGCTGGCGTGTGACATGGTTGAGACGCTTGGTGACGGAGGTGGTGGTGGTGGTGTTGGTGGTACATCCCCTGTTTGCTGGGCGGCAGGTGCCAACGTTCCTCCAGAGGCGGAGGAAGAGGCCGAGGCGGCAGCAGCAGAATAGGCCGAGGCGGCAGCAGCAGAAGAGGTAGCAGGGGGAGCCTGAGTGACTTCCTTGGTTTTAAGGTGTTTACTCCACTGCAGTTCATGCTTTGCATGCAGGTGCCTGGTCATGCAGGTTGTGCTCAGGTTCAGAACGTTAATGCCTCGCTTCAGGCTCTGATGGCACAGCGTGCAAACCACTCGGGTCTTGTCGTCAGCACATTGTTTGAAGAAGTGCCATGCCAGGGAACTCCTTGAAGCTGCCTTTGGGGTGCTCGGTCCCAGATGGCGGCGGTCAGTAGCAGGCGGAGTCTCTTGGCGGCGGGTGTTCTGCTTTTGCCCACTGCTCCCTCTTTTGCTACGCTGTTGGCTCGGTCTCACCACTGCCTCTTCCTCCGAACTGTGAAAGTCAGTGGCACGACCTTCATTCCATGTGGGGTCTAGGACCTCATCGTCCCCTGCATCGTCTTCCACCCAGTCTTGATCCCTGACCTCCTGTTCAGTCTGCACACTGCAGAAAGACGCAGCAGTTGGCACCTGTGTTTCGTCATCATCAGAGACATGCTGAGGTGGTATTCCCATGTCCTCATCATCAGGAAACATAAGTGGTTGTGCGTCAGTGCATTCTATGTCTTTCACCGCTGGGGAAGGGCTAGGTGGATGCCCTTGGGAAACCCTGTCAGCGGAGTCTTCAAACAGCATAAGAGACTGCTGCATAACTTGAGGCTGAGACAGTTTCCCTGGTATGCATGGGGGTGATGTGACAGACTGATGGGGTTGGTTTTCAGGCGCCATCTGTGCGCTTTCTGCAGAAGACTGGGTGGGAGATAATGTGAACGTGCTCGATCCACTGTCGGCCACCCAATTGACTAATGCCTGTACCTGCTCAGGCCTTACCATCCTTAGAACGGCATTGGGCCCCACCATATATCGCTGTAAATTCTGGCGGCTACTGGGACCTGAGGTAGTTGGTACACTAGGACGTGTGGATGTGGCAGAACGGCCACGTCCTCTCCCAGCACCAGAGGGTCCACTAACACCACCACGACCATGTCCACGTCCGCGTCCCTTACTAGATGTTTTTCTCATTGTTATGGTTCACCACAACAACAAATATATTATTTGGCCCAATGTATTGTATTCAAATTCAGCGGGATATAAATTTGAGGCCTAGTATTTAGGCGCTGGGTGACCGGTATGGATTTAGTGACAGAATTAGACTTGGAAATGCACAGAAGCGTGTGTGTGAAGTTATTCTGAATGACCCTATGTGCACCTTCAATATTATATACCCTTTTAGGGATAGATTTCAAATAGCTCTGATATAGCAGAAACCACTAAATTATGAAATTGCTAAATTGGGAATTGTACTTCAACCCAGAACAAAAAATGTGCTTTGACGGACACTAAATATCTTGCCCAGCAACAACAGTACAGCGGTGGGTAACGAGAGATTTAGAGGGATTTAAATTTGAGGCCTAGTATTTAGGCGCTGGGTCACCGGTATGGATTTAGTGACAGAATTAGACTTGGAAATGCACAGAAGCGTGTGTGTGAAGTTATTCTGAATGACCCTATGTGCACCTTCAATATTATATACCCTTTTAGGGATAGATTTCAAATAGCTCTGATATAGCAGAAACCACTAAATTATGAAATTGCTAAATTGGGAATTGTACTTCAACCCAGAACAAAAAATGTGCTTTGACGGACACTAAATATCTTGCCCAGCAACAACAGTACAGCGGTGGGTAACGAGAGATTTAGAGGGAATTAAATTTGAGGCCTAGTATTTAGGCGCTGGGTCACCGGTATGGATTTAGTGACAGAATTAGACTTGGAAATACACAGTAGCGGGTGTGTGTGAAGTTACTCTGAATGACCCTATGTGCACCTTCAATATTATATACCCTTTTTGGGATAGATTTCAAATAGCTCTGATATAGCAGGAACCACTAAATTATGAAATTGCTAAATTGGGAATTGTACTTCAACCCAGAACAAAAAATGTGCTTTGACGGGCACTAAATAACTTTCCCAGCTACAACAGGACAACGGTAACGAGAGATTTAGAGGGATTTAAATTTGAGGCCTAGTATTTAGGCGCTGGGTGACAGGTATGGGTTTAGTGACAGAATTAGACTTGGAAATACACAGTAGCGGGTGTGTGTGAAGTTATTCTGAATGACCCTATGTGCACCTTCAATATTATATACCCTTTTTGGGATAGATTTCAAATAGCTCTGATATAGCAGAAACCACTAAATTATGAAATTGCTAAATTGGGAATTGTACTTCAACCCAGAACAAAAAATGTGCTTTGACGGACACTAAATATCTTGCCCAGCAACAACAGTACAGCGGTGGGTAACGAGAGATTTAGAGGGAATTAAATTTGAGGCCTAGTATTTAGGCGCTGGGTCACCGGTATGGATTTAGTGACAGAATTAGACTTGGAAATACACAGTAGCGGGTGTGTGTGAAGTTACTCTGAATGACCCTATGTGCACCTTCAATATTATATACCCTTTTTGGGATAGATTTCAAAGAGCTCTGATATAGCAGGAACCACTAAATTATGAAATTGCTAAATTGGGAATTGTATTTCAACCCAGAACAAGAAATGTGCTTGAACGGACACTAAATAACTCGCCCAGCTACAGCACTAGGGACAGATTTAGCTGGATATAAATTTGAGGCCTAGTATTTAGGCGCTGGGTGACCGGTATGGATTTAGTGACAGAATTAGACTGGGATATGGCCAAAAAATGAACAGACTATTGCTGGTTAAATGCACTTGGTGTGACAGCTTCACCCTGATGTAGGCTTTAGCCAAAAAACAACCACACCATTGAGGGTTAAATGCACTTGGTGACAGGCGCAGCTTGCCCCTGATTTTGTATATGGCCAAAAAATGAACAGACTATTGCTGGTTAAATGCACTTGGTGTGACAGCTTCACCCTGATGTAGGCTTTAGCCAAAAAACAACCACACCATTGAGGGTTAAATGCACTTGGTGACAGGCGCAGCTTGCCCCTGATTTTGTATATGGCCAAAAAATGAACAGACTATTGCTGGTTAAATGCACTTGGTGTGACAGCTTCACCCTGATGTAGGCTTTAGCCAAAAAACAACCACACCATTGAGGGTTAAATGCACTTGGTGACAGGCGCAGCTTGCCCCTGATTTTGTATATGGCCAAAAAATGAACAGACTATTGCTGGTTAAATGCACTTGGTGTGACAGCTTCACCCTGATGTAGGCTTTAGCCAAAAAACAACCACACCATTGAGGGTTAAATGCACTTGGTCGCAGCTTGTGCTGGCGCACCACAAGACACAAAATGGCCGCCGATCACCCCAGAAAAATGAGACTGACAAACGGTCTGTGCAGCCTAAAAACAGTGAGCAATTGAGGATCAGCAGCTCAATGATCCACAGCTGCAGATCGATCAGTTAATCAAGTCCTTTGGAGGAGTTAATCTGCCTAATCTCGCCCTACTGTCGCAGCCGCAACCTCTCCCTACGCTAATCAGAGCAGAGTGACGGGCGGCGCTATGTGACTCCAGCTTAAATAGAGGCTGGGTCACATGGTGCTCTGGCCAATCACAGCCATGCCAATAGTAGGCATGGCTGTGATGGCCTCTTGGGGCAAGTAGTATGACGCTTGTTGATTGGCTGCTTTGCAGCCTTTCAAAAAGCGCCAAGAAAGCGTCACAAAAGCGCGAAGAAAGCGACGAACACCGAACCCGAACCCGGACTTTTACGAAAATGTCCGGGTTCGGGTCCGTGTCACGGACACCCCAAAATTCGGTACGAACCCGAACTATACAGTTCGAGTTCGCTCATCCCTAGTCGCACTCCAAAATGGTATCAAGAATTAGAGATTGATCTGCAATTAATTTTTTTCAAAGTATCAATTTATTCCCCCCCTTCCCTGCTTCTCGCTACATTGTATGGTATTTTAAATGGTGGCATTAAAAAGTACAACTTGTCCTGCAAAAAAATAAGCCCTCGTACTACTTTGTGAATGGAAAAATAAAAAAGTTGTGGCTCAAGGAAGATGGGGGGAAGTAAAATGAAATGGGTAAAACCTCTGGTATCCCAAGGGTTAACTCTGCTTCTCTCTGTGGGTGGAGCAGCGACTACTTTGGGGGTGCATGTTTTTGGTGGGCTTTATTTCCGCTCCCCTCATTCAGGTTGCTCATGCCTTTTGCATTATGTAGTCGTATGATCCGTGTAATGGCATCTCGTCCTCCTCTCAGGACATCGTCTCGTCTCTGGAGGACCGGCTGCGTCCACTGGTTCAGGCTGAACTTTCAGTCCTTGTGGATGTTTTGCACCGACCGGAGCTTCTGTTCCCAGAAAACACAGACGCCCGCAAGAAGTGTGAGAGCGGACAGTTCATCTGCAAGTGAGTGATGTGTGCAAAGCATTAACGCTAAAGTGGTCTGTAGGGGGTGAATAGTTTTGCATCCAGTTACTATGTAGCTTAATTTCTATATCCTGCTGCAGTCATTCTCAGTTTCAATTGCAAAGACACATTTTCTACCAGTCTCCGTTTAAAAAAAATATATAATCTATCCCTTTCTTCTCCCAAGATTAATTCGCCACACCAAACAACTTCTGGAAGAAAATGAGGAGAAGCTGTGCATCAAGGTCCTGCAGACACTGAGGGAGATGATGGCAAAAGATCGTGGTTATGGAGACAAGGTAGGAAGATTCACAGAAGTGACCCTGGACAAGGAGTATGGTGTTCTCCTCGGCAGTACCAAATGCGGCCACTAGGTGCCAGTGCTGCATTGTCTTAGGATCTTGTGGCCCTGTTCTAATGGTGATCGCTGGGAACTTTCTGAAGTTTAAACACTTGCTGGATCCGGCAATCTGTATACAAACAAAGTAATTTTTTCCGGATCTGGTATTTCAGTCTCATCTGGAATAACTGATCCAGTATTTAAAATTTTAACATTTTTTGTTTTTAAAAATCAAGAGAAACCCGCTCCTCCTATGTCCCGGCACATGCACAGACTGGAAAACTGGATCCGGCGATGCAGCAGTTTCCAGAACACTTGGTACAGGATACGGCATTAATGCATCTCTATGGAAATTAATGCCGGAACCGGCAAGTGCGGTACTGTTCCGGGATTATGGCCGGAAAAGGAAAAAAAAAAAAAACGCAGCATGCTTTGATATGTTGTCCAGTCAAATACCGTACAAGGAACTGAAGACCCCCTGATGCATAATGAACGGATTGCTTACCAGTCAGAATGCATTAGGACAAAACTGATGCGTTTTTTTTCCAGTATTGAGCCCCTTTACTGGATTTCGATGCTGGAAAAGAATAACGCTAGTGTGAAAGTAGCCCAACTTGTAATTCTAACTGTTACAGTTTTTATATCCTGATGCAGCCTCCTCTCATTGGACAGACAGTGGTTATCGAACTACAAGTTCACGCTTTCTCTTGCAGCTTTGAAGGGGTGACCGCGCCTCATCTGTCTGTAGGATGTGTCTGGTATTGCAGCTGAAGTGACTGGGGCTGCACTGCAATACCACTGACATCCCGTGGAGAGACGTGGCACTGACTGTATTTGGAACAAATGTGTCTATTTTCCTTTTTTCTTTGGAACTCCCTTTAAGCATGCAGGGTATGCTGGGACTTGCAGTTCAACAACCAGGCTGCTGGCTGAAGCCTTTTTTTGTGAACGCGAGGCGGCCTAATCACTTGCTCTTTGCTCTCTTGCAGCTTATAACCATTGAAGCACTGGAAAGTTCTGAGGTTTTTCACTAGTCTGTCCTTTTCTGCCCCCCATCTCCCACCTACCCCCATGTCCCTCTCCTCCCTGGGGCCGCTGACTTGTGAAGCTTCATCATTAATCAAGAGATTAAGCTGTCACTGTCTGAGGCCTCCGGGCCGCCTTGTCTGTCCGTGTCCTGTGATGTGTCGCCTGCAGATGGTGGCGTGTTGTCTGCACTTGTGCCGTGTTGTCAGGAGGATTGTATGTCTGTTTCCCCCCTCCTGTATTTTTGGTGAATTTAGAGGAATGAGCTCAAATTAAACTGCTGAACAGTCTCCAGTCCATAAACTCCGACCTCCGACCGACAGCCGCATCTTCCGTGAAGTGTTAGAATGTTACAGCTGAAAACGTAAAATAAACCACAATGTAAGAAATACAAGGAGGAAGACCCTGTCTGGTCTGGGGTGGACCCTCTGTCTTCAGGGTGGCCCGTTACGTACCTCTCCGCACTTCTGTGATAGACTTGCCTTTTGCTGCTTGAATCTGGTCTTCAGGTGTCTGTGTCTACGCATGAACGCAGCATCTCATTAGGTTAGAAGGCCCCGTGCTGGGACTTGTAGCCCCCCCCCTCCCCCAAATCCTGGTTAGTTTAGCAAGACCCCACCATAAATAAAATAAAGTGTGTGTGTGTGTAACTTATACACTTTTATTTTTTATCTCTGGTCCACAATCTCCGGCTTTCGGTGGTGGACAGACGCGCTCAGCAGCTTCCCTGCCCTCAGCAGTCATCTCATAATAAAGCGGCTTAGACATCTTTCGTTCATTTGTCGCTGCTTCCAAATTCATAAAAATCTATAGGTCCTTCTATAGACAGTGGAAAAGAAAATGATGGGGGCATTACATACCATACGCATCTCTGGGGCTACTGTTTTTCTATGGAAGGGAAGTAGGGGTTGCATTACGTGCTGGGAGATGCAGGTGTTTGAGCTGCTGCCCACCCACAGAAAGGGAAGAAGGCTCTTCAGATATGAGTAAAATGAAGTCTTCTGTGGGATGACCCCCTTAAGTGACCCTTAGACCTCATGATTCGTGCGTTGTAAAATGGTCTCTTCTCAGGAAACCTTTGAGACCCGTGGACGTTGTGATGTTGAGTTTCTGGCTGCCAGTAGGTCGCTGTTGTAGGTGACTCATGGAGTTGATGTTTGCTGTCTTGGATACGGTTATATTACACTGGGTGGAGAAACCCGTAAGATTACACCAAACTACCTACAGGCTGACGTCCCTGCTGGTTCTCCTCCCCCCTCTCTATTATAAAGAACAGCTGTTGTATAGCAACTCGATGGGATTGAACAGGTGACCACCACCGATCTCCTTGGTTCTGTTGATGCTGCCCCTAGTGGAGAACCATAGTTATTGCTATTTAACAATAAGCTCTGGCCGCTTCACCCCCTCTCCTTGCAGCTCTGGTCCAAACAGTTAAGACCTGGCTGACAGTCTGGTTCCCAGGGATACAATGTAACGTCTAATGACTTGTGGCCAAGCGTATTCCATAGCAACCAGGCTCTTAGATGACCCCAGGCATGGATGGCAGTGTCTGGGGGCAGGAGGCTCCTCCAGACCTCGAGCTGCTCAGTGCATACGTTTTTCCTAATCTAAAATCGGAAAGTATATTTTCAAGGGTGGCTGAGACCCCCGGACACTCCACCTCCATATTGTGTTACCGCAGTGAAGACTACCTCCTATTTACTGCCCATAATATCCAAGACGACTCGCTGTCCTTGTAGAAGCAGTTTAATTTCAGATAATGAAACAAACCCGTTACAATCTAACATTCCTTCAAATGTGTGAAATGTCCCCCCCCTCCCAAATGTCCTTTCCTCCTCCTCCCAGGTTACATCATTGACCTAAAAACCTGATTAATGACTCATAATCTGCTAAATGTGTCGGCTATGGAAATTCAAAGAGCAATCCCAGTCCAATCTGCAAATTCCTCTACCTGTTATGATCCAGCATCTAGTACATAGCAGTATTATAGTAGGTATATTCCTGTACACATAGGAGCAGTATTATAGTAGGTATATTCCTGTACACATAGGAGCAGTATTATAGTAGTTATATTCCTGTACACATAGGAGCAGTATTATAGTAGTTATATACTTGTACACAGGAGCAGTATTATAGTAGTTATATTCTTGTACATAGGGGCAGTATTATAGTAATATTCTTGTACATAGGAGCAGTATTATAGTAATATTCTTGTACATAGGAGCAGTATTATAGTAGTTATATTCTTGTACATAGGAGCAGTATTATAGTAGTTATATTCTTGTACATAGGAGGCAGTATTATAGTAGTTATATTCTTGTACATAGGAGGCAGTATTATAGTAGTTATATTCTTGTACATAGGGGCAGTATTATAGTAGTTATATTCTTGTACATAGGAGCAGTATTATAGTAGTTATATTGTACGTAGGAGGCAGTATTATAGTAGTTATATTCTTGTACATAGGAGGCAGTATTATAGTAGTTATATTCTTGTACATAGGAGCAGTATTATAGTAGATATATTCTTGTACATAGGGGCAGTATTATAGTAGTTATATTCTTGTACATAGGAGCAGTATTATAGTAGTTATATTGTACGTAGGAGGCAGTATTATAGTAGTTATATTCTTGTACATAGGAGGCAGTATTATAGTAGTTATAGTCTTGTACATAGGAGCAGTATTATAGTAGTTATATTCTTGTACATAGGAGCAGTATTATAGTAGATATATTCTTGTACATAGGGGCAGTATTATAGTAGTTATATTCTTGTACATATGAGGCAGTATTATAGTAGTTATATTCTTGTATATAGGAGGCAGTATTATAGTAGTTATATTCTTGTATATAGGAGGCAGTATTGTAGTAGTTATATTCTTGTACATAGGATTAGTATTATAGCAGTTATAGTCTTGTATATAGGAGGCAGTTTTGTAGGAGTTGTTAGTGACTGGAATTGCCCTTTCACTGTATCCTGTGTATCCTCTGCACTCTACAGTTGACTTGCTGTTTGAAGGGAATCCGGGGTGTCCTACTTTAGTACCTTGGTGTCTCCAGTTCTTACCATGTGGTCTCGGAGCAGATCTGGTGACCGGCAGCCCCTATCAGCGCACTAAGAACTGTCATTCTGCGTGATCTGGCCGGGCTCTGAGGCATAGATCGCACATTTTTTAGCCCCTGTCTGTTTTTAGACGTCCATAAGGGTGGATTCAAATGTCAGGACAGGTGTGAATAAATATAGGACGGAACTTCAGGCCATTTACAGGGAGATATTTGCGCCGTGCAACTTTCACAGGAGATTAAACTTTATGAGAAGTTCCAGTAAATTTTTTTTATTTTATTTTTTCTTTAAATATTCCGAAGTCAGAATATCCTCCAAGGCTTCTGACCATAGTTTGCATCCGGTTTCCGAAGATTAATGTGTGTTTTTTATTTCCCCCTTTGGTTAATGAAGTTGAACTTGAGTTCACGTTCCCCTGGGCAGAGAACACTTGGCACAGTCGTGACCGTGGGTTGTAAATGGTAACGCATTACCCAGGGACCTAATATGTAACGTCTCCTAATGTTGATGTGCCCAGGAAAATCCAATCCTTTCTAGTTAATGGCTGTAAAGGGGGGAAATGAGACCTCCTGCGGTTTCCTTTTTATTAAGAAAAAGCTGCAAGTTGATTTTCTTAAAGGGCCAGTATTTTTTATATTTTTTTATATCGATTGAAAGTGCTTATCAGTGAAGGTTCACTCTCCGGTCAGCGCTGCACTTAGGTCTGCACACGTGCGTTGTCTCCATGGTATGATGGGATGCATTGGGTGATGTCTACATGGAATGATGGAATGTATTGGGCGTTGTGTCCATGGAATGATGGGATGTATTGGGCGTTGTGTCCATGGAATGATGGGATGCATTGGGCGTTGTGTCCGTGGAATGATGGGATGTCACTTATTCCCAGTAAATATTGCTTCACCTTCCGTTGTATAAAATAAGGGTACAAAGTCAGACAGGGAGGAATGCCCGCAGAGGGCACGTGTCAGACATCTGTGAGGGCAGCCTTTCTGATTGGCAGATCATCAACCGATGACTAATCGGGGAGACGAGAGGCACAAGCTTCTTTATATCGCTCCAGTTTTGTCGAAATTGTAATCGCTGGGTTGGTTTCTGTACGTGGAGCGAGGGTTTCGTCGTATTCCTGTTTCATGGCCGATGTGGATCCTATACCACACCAGTCCTTAAATGCAGCAGCCTCTCGCTGGCAGATCACCTCCTGCTAAAGCAAATCCCCGCTGTCCGATCCTGTACATCATGTTTTCTGCTCTAGTCACATCCAGAGCTGCAGTCAAACGTCTGCTACTTGACCATGAAAATGACTGCCAATCTAAGAGCTCATAATGCACTGCTTATAGGTAATGGGCAACTGGAATAATTGTGAATGCAGCTCTGGCTGTGACTAGAGTAGAGATTGAAAAGTATGATCTGCATGAGTGGAGTTTCCCTCCTGGTGGCACAGCCTTTGACCCAGGCTGCCATGGTCTTCCTCTGCCATCATGGCTGTGCACCCTTTTTATTTCTGATGTTGTGCCAGACATGAGCCTATTACATAATGCATCGCTGTGACCTTCACAGCAAGTTCCCAATAGACGCCTAGCCCTTTAGAGGGAGTTGTCAGGGGAGCGACCAGGCGAGTGGTTCCGTCGTTTTGATGGGTCACGAACTTGTTGCAACAACCTGACAAGTCGGCTTTCTCCTTCAGTATTCCAGTTTCTTGCGAAAACTAATATAAATAAATAAATAGAGGGGGGGGGAATAAAATAAAAAATTATATAGAATATATCTTTTATCCAGCAAATCAGCGATGCAATTTCTGTCTTCTAGCTCCTATTCCCAGCGTCCTCTGCTGATGGGAGTTGTAGCTGGCCCCTTGCCACCAGGGAGACGTGCAGCCTTGTTCCGGTGGTGAAAACTCGCTTGGCACGGAGGCCGTGTCTACCCACGGCTGATCCCTCAGAGGTCCAGATGTTCCTTTCCCACCCTCTTCTGTGGAAGGGACTTTCCTGCTGATTCATTGATCTGGTGCGAGTGGGAGGTTAACCCCTTCCCTGCTGTGCTGCTATTTCATGTTCCCCCTCTGTCATTATGGAGCATCCTATTAAAATGAGATGGAAGCAGCAAATTATTTAAAAATCCATTATTCCCCTGGTGGCTGTGGCTGGCACCGCTGGCACCTGCACTCCTGCTATCCGGCAAGGCTCCCTATTCTTCAAGTCAAGTGTTAAATACTCGGCCGTCCCAAGGAGCTTGGGGCACAGAGATGGGATGTTTTTGCAAGGATAGGTCTCCTTCTCCTCCTTTCCTGGTGATCGCCTTTGTCATGGTGACCCTCTTTCGTCACCGCTCACATTCCTGTCTCGTGCCGTACAAGACTTGCAGTAAAATCCTGTCTCCAGGTTGCCTCACGCCCTCCCATAGCAGGGGATTTCCAAAATCCTTTGCCCTCTGATTGCCTCATCGTTCCCTCGGATGTTCAACTTCTTGTGGTTTGTTGACCCAATTACTGACCAGATTCTCCACCCAAATCTAATTTTAGAAAGAAATCTGATTTAAGGGCTCATGCCCAGGGGTGCAGCCATTTTTGTGGTCCGCAAAACACGGATACGTTCTGTGTACCTTTTTGCGGAACGTAACTTCTGGCCTATAATGGAACAGTCCTATCCTTTTCAGTAATGCAGACAAGAATAGGATATGCTCTATATTTTTTGCGGGTACCACGGAACTGACAAAAAAATATAGATTGGATGCGGACAAAAACGAAATGTGTGCATAACCCTGAGATGAGCAATGACACAGGGTGATGGCTGCCTCCCCCAGGAGTCCTGTCTGACAACCTGTGGTTGTTACAATGTATCGGTCAGTCTTTTGCATGCATTGTCGGTTTCTGCACCCTAGTAACCAGGTAATTCTGCAGAATGACCATTGACTGGAAGGGAAAGAAGACTTGACAGGGGTTCAGAAAAAGCCTCCATATATGCTAAACAAGGGAACCCATCTATATAGCCTTTTGGGGCAACATGGGCGCCATGGAGGGGACCTGATCTGTCTAGTCCATTTAAATGAAAAGGTTTCATGCCCAGGGACTCGGACTGAGTGCACTGGATTACAGGTGAATTTCCCATCTTGTACCCCGGACCCCTCCCAGTTTGCCTCCATCTCCACATCCTCCCATCTCTGTAGGGTTCTCCAGGTATCTTACATCTGATCTCTGCCCAGTCACAGGACTCTGGCCAGGCCCAGCCTCTGAGGCAGCTGCAGGATATCAGGCGGGTATGTATGGCCGTTGGCCTGTTGGTCACTAGTTTGGTGGTCGTTATGTCCATTCTTGTTGATGTCTTGCTGTGGTGTTCAGAAGGTTCTTCTAGGATCATTTTCAGATTTGGGCTTGTTGACTTCTTGTACCCCATATCTGAGTGTGTCTTGGTCTGTGCACCCTTTGTTGACCATTCAGCAGACTATTGGGCTCGAACCGGGTGGCCTGCACATTTGTAGGGTCCTGTACGTGCCTCTTCTGGGCAAGCATTGACTGCCATGTCTTCCAACAGGGTGAAGCTCTACGGGTGATTTTGGTAAACCGTTACTATGGGAATGTCAGGCATGGCGGAAGACGGGAAAGCCTCACCAGCTATGGGAATGTTCCTGGAGGTGGTGGAAAATCTGGCAGTGGAGGTAAGTGGAGTTATGTTTATTGATAAATTTGACCTGGTTTTGGTTTATTCTCCCTGAACTGCATGCCTCCTGTAGCCTCCGTAGGATTGGTGGGCCTAAGCCGAGGGGAGATGAGTTTGGCTGATGTTCAGTGTCATCTGGATAAAGAAGGGGCATCGGATCTGGTGATTGACCTAATCATGAATGCTACCAGTGACCGGGTCTTCCACGAGAGCATCCTCCTTGCGATAGCCCTGCTTGAGGGAGGCAACACCACTATTCAGGTTAGACAGGACCTTGTGTCGCTTTTATCTGGCATGTTGTTTGATGTAATAACTTGCACTCCATTCACATCCAGAGCTGCATTCTATGCTGGTTTCCTGCTGGCTGATCTCGGGCTTCCCCTGCGCTGGTTCTAGGTTTGTGCAGGACTTGCTCTGTCGCCCCCTGCTGGTTCACTATATGTACAGTGAATTTATACGGTCGACTAAGAATGCAGCTCTGGATGTGAATGTTATAAAACTATTTCCATGCATCATGTTATCAACTTGAGAAACGAGAATAAAACTTAGCAGGTTTCTTCCTGTAAGTTAAGAGCAAAGCTGCGCCACTGAGATCCTCTCATCCATGATGTGCCGCTACCTGACTGCTGTAATCCTGGAAGCAACTTGTCATTGAAACACTTGGAGGCCAAACTTTTTTTTTTTTTTTGGTGTCTTCCTAGAAGTGGCAGAAGTTGTATTATGAACCCACAGGCTACAATGTAACATCTGTGATTGTAACAAATGTTTTATTAATTCTTTAAAAGCAAAAGTTCTCATGGTTCCAGGGGTCCCAGCGAGGGGGGCCGGGATGGATAGGTGTGTGCACGCTCGGCGGGCAGCAGCAGGAGGTTACATAAGGGCTATTTATATCTGCTGGCTGCAGGCAGGAGGTTTAATGAGCTGCTGGCCTCATTCTCTCCCTGTGTCAGGCTGTGCTGCGTGCGTCAGCGAGCTGCAGTCGGGAACAGAGGCAGTTTCCATGGCTACTGTTGTCCCCCTGGAGATCCTGGCAGCTTTGGATTTTCTGTTCCTGTTTATAGAGGTGTCTGGTATATTCCCTTCACCCTCCGAGCAGCTCCTCACTTCACTATATTTATCGGCTTTCCCACCCCATGTGCATCCCACGGGCACATTTTGGAGGAGGAGGGGGTGTTTAAAGGAGGCTTGAAAGTTGTATGAAAAGTTTTGCAACTTTCTGAAAGACCCTTGCTTGCTTTCAGTAAATGGAAACATGCATTGTTGCATCCAGAAGCTAAAAACCTGTTGGGCCCTAATATTTTTTTATTTGCTACAGTTGTACTCCCTCCAGGCCCTGACGGTTTTACATGTTACTTACACTGATACAAGGTCTCCTCCTAGAGAGATTTGGGGTGCGGGGTCTAGGATTGTGTAGACTGAAAACTCTGCGCTGTTGCACTTATCGGATCTGTACAAGGTTTTTGAGCCTCAGTTTACAAGTATGTAGCTGTTCACTGACAGCAGGCTGAGATATTTGAAGAAGGTGGAGGGTTAAACATTTTTATTTTTTAAATCCTGATTAAAGTGGTATTCGGGTACTGAACATTATATCCCATCCACAGTATAGGGGTAAACTATTAGATCGTGGGGGTACTATTGCTAGGACCCCCACTAATCACGAGAATGGGGACCACATGGAGGCCTGAAATGCGCTTGGCCACTCAATGTCTGTGGGAGTTCTGGTGATAGCCGAGCGCTGTACTCGACCTCCAGAACTCCCATAGAAATGAAGGGGGCAGCCACGCACATGCCTGACTGCTCCTTTCATTTTGGGTGACCTCCATGGGGTCCCAATTCTTATTGGTGGTTGTCCCAGTTTCAGGACCCCCACAGATCTAATAGTTTTTCCCGATCTATCTATTTATTTATTTATTTATTTATTTATTTATTTGTCTTCAATTTCATCAGAAATAAAACGTGTCAATTAGTCTACATCCGTATGCCATATTTTGCGGACCCATTGAAATGAATGGATCCGCATCCTATCCGCAAAAAAACAGAAACCAACAACGTTCGTGTGCACGTAGCCTTAATCTGTATATTCCACGATTTTATATTAAAATTCTTCAGCTGATCATATATTACTTCTCGATGTGAGCAGTATAGTGCGGCAGTACGCGATAATCACATTGCAGAAGGAAGATTGAAAAGTAATAATAAAATAGAGTATACCCCAGTGTGTTTTTTATTTTTTCCCTCTTTTTATACTGGGGTTTACTGTATTTTATTACTTTTCAATTTTCTGCAATGTGATTATCGCGTACTGCCGCCAACAATCTCACATTGAGAAGTAAAATTCTTCAGCTGAATACATATATTAATATAATCGTGGAATTTAGATTAGGGCTACATGCACACGAACATCGTTGGTTTCTGTTCAATTTTTTTTATTTTATTTTTTGCGGATAGGATGCGGACCCATTCATTTCAATGGGTCCTCAAAATATGTGCACCGTGTGCTGTCCACATCAGTATGTCCGTTCCGTAGCCCCGAAAAAAAGTGTATTTTTTTTATTTTTAACATGTCCTATTTTCCGTTTTAGGCATTGTTACAATGGATCCGCCAAAAAAAGTTAAAGGTCCTTTTGAATAAAATACTATTATTTTTTAAAATATTTTTTTTTATGCATGATCTTCATGACGATACCAGTTAATTGAGTGCCTTCCATATTCCCTAATTTTTGCAAGATAGATGCCAAATTAAAGGGTTTATAATACTTTGGTCCTCTCAGATCCTGGATTAGCAGGCGCTCCTGAGCCTCCCTACAAATACAGCGCGTGTCGGCTCACGGCGGGGCAGTAACTCTTTGGTAACTTTTCCTGGACCCCATTTGTTGGTCCGGAATGCGTCTGTTACATCAGGGCACTGTTGCTTTGTGTTGCGCTGACATAACGTTATGCTCTCCGCACTTTGCAGCATTCCTTCTTCTGCCGGCTGACCGAGGACAAGAAATCGGAGAAGTTCTTCAAAGTTTTTTTTGACCGGATGAAAGTCGCGCAGCAAGAAATTAAAGCCACGGTCACTGTGAATACAAGTGATCTAGGGAGCAAGAAGAGGGATGAGGAGCATTCGGAGAGGGAGACTCCGCACCGGAAGACAGGTGAGTGTTTACCATGAAATGGTCTTGAATGTCTTGGTTTTTTTTTGGGGGGGGGGTCTGTTGACTTTTGCACTCAATTTATTTTAATGTACAAAATTATAAATGCATCTCAAGACACAAAGTGAAGGGACTTTGTAAGTAACCTTGATATATTTTCGACCATTTTGTGTCTACAGCTGTTGTGCAGACCTGTGTGTCTCCGTGGTTACTGATCCTGTAGGCATCTCCTGCTCTTATCCACGTCTCCAACACTTTACCACGTTTACATTGATTAGGTTACAAGTTGGGGACAGATGGAAGGTGATATGACTGCAGGATCAGACTACCCATGGTCTGTGTACACTAGACTGTAAGGCCTCTTTCACACGAGCGTGTCCGGATGCATTGCGGCAAACCCCCGCGTAGGTACCCCAGTCAGTTTTGATTGCGTTCTGTTTTTATCGCGCGGGTGCAATGCGTTTGCATGCGCGTGATAAAAAACTGAATGTGGTACCCAGACCCGAACTTCTTCACAGAAGTTCAGGTTTGGGATCGGCGTTGTGTAGATTGCTATTTTCCCTTATAACCATGTTATAAGGGTAAACAATACATTCTGAATACAGAATGCTTAGTACAATAGCGCTGGAGGGGTTAAAAAAAAAAAAAAATAACTCATCTTAATCCAATTGTTCGCGCAGCCGGCATCTCTTCTGTCTTCTTCTTTGAGGAATAGGACCTTTGACGTCACTGCGCTCATCACATGGTCCATCACATGATCTTTTACCATGGTGATGGACCATGTGATGAACGCAGTGACATCATCAAAGGTCCTATTCCTTTAAAGAAGAAGACAGAAGAGATGCCGGCTGTGCAAACAAGTGGATTAAGGTGAGTTAAATTATTTTTTAAACCCCCCCCCCCCCCCCAGCCCTATTGTACTAAGCATTCTGTATTCAGAATGCTATTATTTTCCCTTATAACCATGTTATAAGGGAAAATAATAATGATCGGGTCTCCTAGCAACAGTGCGTGAAAATCGCACCGCATCCGCACTTGCTTGCTATTTTCACGCAGCCCCATTCACTTCTATGGGGCCTGCGTTGCGTGAAAAACGCACAATATAGACTCGCAGGGATGTCAAACTCGTGGCCCTCCAGCTGTTGCAAAACTACAACTCCCATCATGCCTGGGCATACTACAGCTATCAGGGAATGATGGGAGTTGTAGTTTTGCAACATCTGGAGGGCCATGAGTTTGACATCCATGATATAGAGCATACTGCGATTTTCACGCAACGCACAAGTGATGCGTGAAAATCCCCGCTCAAGTGCACAGCCCCATAGAAATGAATAGGTTCAGATTCAGTGCGGGTGCAATGCGTTCACCTCACGCATTGCACCCCTGTGGAAAACTCGCCCGTGTGAAAGAGGCCTAAGAGGTTTCTCAACCAAGATCATTGAAAAGTTGCTTTATTTAAAATTTTTGATGCGATAGATTGTATTATTATTTTTTTTATTTTTTTTGACCAGCTCGAGAATCCAGCCCCCAGATCACAGAGGAGGCCAAAGAGCAGCTTCTAGAGGCTTCTGTTGCCACCAAGAAGGCTTTCGGCACTTTCCGGAGGGAGGCAGACCCCGATGATCACTTCTCTTCTGGGGATGGTGGACTGGCAGCTTCAGAGAAGGGAAAAGATGATCTGGAGATGAGCGCTGTGATCACCATTATGCAGCCGATCCTGCGCTTCTTGCAACTGCTTTGTGAGAACCACAACCGAGACCTGCAGGTGAAGGAGCCAACATCGCATGTCTGCACATGTATGGAGGTTTATGGGGCCTTCTCTCCTAGATCTTTCCAGTATTACATTGGGGGTCTCCGCCATTGCTTGTGACCCCTGCATTTCAATATTGGAGGTTTGATGGAGGCAGGAATGGAATCTTATAGTTTGGAAAGTGTCCTGCTGGGTAAAAATTGGTGGATAGTTTCTTTCGTCACTTTTGTTACTTTCTTTCTTCATTTTGTTACAGAATTTCCTGCGCTGCCAGAATAACAAAACCAACTATAATCTGGTCTGCGAGACCCTGCAGTTCCTTGACTGCATCTGTGGAAGCACAACCGGTGGTCTTGGCCTCCTGGGACTATACATCAACGAGAAGAACGTCGCCCTCATTAACCAGACACTGGAGAGCCTGACTGAGTACTGCCAGGGACCATGCCATGAAAACCAGGTGACGAGGGAGGGGGCCACCGCCAGATTGTGGCAATGCCTACATACGCAGTGATTCCTAGATGGGATTGGCCCCCGAGCATTGTACCAATACGATTCACTTTTGTGCAGGGTTATTGCGTAACTGGGCTGACTGGGACATGTTGCACGTGTTGGGTGATTTCCTGGAACTCTGTGTAACTCCGCTGTTATGTAACCTGTTGCTCAGGGTGTCAGGACATGCCTCGGGCTGCCAGCCTGCACAGTGTGTGCTTCGAAAGCTGGAGCGTGGCTGGCACTGCACCCTGGGCACCGGTGTAAATGTGGCTGCTTGTGTCCTGCAAGTTTGTAACCCTGTGTACCTGTAGTAACGAAATCTCCTCTTCACCTGCAGAACTGCATAGCGACCCACGAGTCCAACGGCATCGATATCATCACTGCACTGATCCTCAATGACATCAACCCTCTGGGGAGGAAGAGGATGGACTTGGTGCTAGAGCTCAAGGTGGGGACTTCGCCAGAACTTTTTGTCTCCATCCGGACGCAAATATCTCCAATTCAGCATATACGTTAGGCACATAACATATCGTTGGGGTAAAGATGGAGTTGCACAGAATAGTGAGCCCCTCTTATGCACACTATCGTAGATCAGGTCCGTATCCGAGACACAGTTTTGGCGGCTCGGATGCAGACCCATTCACTTCAATGGGGCCATGAAAGATGCAGACAGCACTCAGTGTGCTGTCCGCCTCCGTTGCACCGTTCCGTGGCCACGCAAAAAAAATATAGCATGTCCTATTCTTGTCCACAAAACGGACAAGAATAGGCATTTCTACAATGGGCCGCAGTTTTCGGACCACAAAAAAAGGCGCGTGCGCGTAGCCTAACTCTGTAGGCACACAGCCTTGGGGCTCATGCACACGGCCCTAGTTTTGGTCTTCATCTGATCCGCGTTTATTGTGGATCAGATGCCGACCCATTCATCTCAGCGGGGCTGCAAAAGATGCAAGCAGCACATCCGTAAGTCCGATCCACGCCCTCGTAAAAAACATAGAGCTTGTCCTATTCTTGTCCGTTTCTGCAGGAGCATAAAAAAAAAAAAAGCGGCATACACTTTGGCTGGGATCCATGGTTTGCGGACCGCAAAACGCCTACGGCCGTGTGCATGAACCATTACAAATCATTATAATGCTGTGTGATCCTGTCAGAACGGGCACTCGCACTGAACTCGCCCATCTGTGTCTGGCCTAATAAGGTACATTACGTTATACATGAAACAATCACTGGGGAACTATGATTTATTAGCTTTTATGGACTTTCCTATGATGGTCCAATAATCCAGAAAATCTGATAATCCAGCACCATGCCAGGTGCCATTGATGCCAGGTCAAAAAAACAAACTTTTTCTTTAAAACTTTTTCAATTGATTTACTAATAAAATAAAAATAAAAAAAATATTAATGACAGTCGACAAGGCTGGCACGTTTTGTGCGCTTTGCTGGGTACATTGTACAGATGGCGCTTCGCTTCCTGATAGTGCGGTGTATTCCTGATCCACGAGGCTGCTGCTTCTCAATTAGCTGACAAATCCTAAACCTGCTGCTTCTGCCAAGGATTTGTTACTAAGCAGGAACTCCCAATTCATCGTTTACATAGTCGGGGCTTGGCACAATGCGGCCATTATGTAACCCTGTCCTGTAATGATACCTGTCTGCAGAGAGAGCGCGTTGTTACCGCTGGACGTGGCGAGTGAAATCTGGTGTCCGGAGACGGCGCCGAGCAGCTGCAATATTCCTGGATTTCATCCAACCCGTCACCTTCCGTCATTTGCATTTATTGTATTTCAATTAAATGTGCATTTCCTCAATTGTTGGGAAATCACCTGAAAGTCCGAATGCATTCCTACAGAAGAAAAGGGGCAGATTATATAAGATTTACAGCAATCCGAAGATGGCGGCCCCGCCCGAGCCCTGGAGGGGTTGTGCAGATCACAAAATCAGATCCAAGCCCAGGGTTGTGTGAAGTCACGGAGCATGTTTCAGATGCATTCATATTGTGTCCCGAAATGTCACTTGCCCCCTAAAATAATAATAACCGAAGTCAGTTTCATTATATCCTTCTGGGTGACGAGCAATATGATGGCAATGAGATCGTCACCCAGCTTTCCTAGAAACCTAAACCTCTAGTTCTGCATGTATACGCAGCAGTCGGGTGAGGGTGGCTGTATCATTGGGCAACCCTCTTGTTCTAGACCGGGGATCCCCAACCTTCGGCACTACAACTCCTAGCATGCAAGCCTGCTTGGCTGTTCTTCTAACTCTTATGGGAGTTGTAGTTTCTAAACAGCTGGAGTGCCGGAGGTTGCTGATCCCTGTTCTAGACATTGGGGAATACACATAGGAGCTGCATGGCAGCCATATTGGTGATGACCCAGCTTTCCAACGTGGCGGAATATATAGAAAACCTGAAAGAACAGCATGACGTGCCGATATCATGCTTGTCAGTCTATTAGCATTGGAGTGTTGAGTTCTGGCCATAGTCTGTAGGCTAAAGATCTATTAATTCATCTAGTCCATTGTAACATCAGTGAGGTGCGAGTCACTTTGTGCCTCGTCTTGTACAGTTATGATAAAGCCCTGATCTGCATGGTCCAGCGTCTCCAGACTCTTAGGCCTCGTTCACACTTCAGTGTTTGGTCAGTGATTTCCATCAGTGATTTGTGAGCCAAAACCAGAAGTAAAGCCTCCACAGATATGAGGTAGAAGGGAAAGATCTGCTCCTGTTCTGTGTTTAGAGCCGCACCTGGTTTTGGCTCACAAATCACTGATGGAAATCACTGACTAAACACTGAAGTGTGAACGAGGCCTTAGTCCATTGTAACATCAGTGAGGTACGAGTCACTTTGTGCCTCGTCTTGTACAGTTATGATAAAGCCCTGATCTGCATGGTCCAGCGTCTCCAGACTCCTGTCTTCTCTTGCAGAACAACGCCTCCAAGCTGCTGCTGGCCATCATGGAGAGCCGCCACGACAGCGAGAACGCCGAGCGAATCTTGTATAATATGAGGCCAAAAGAGCTGGTGAGTATGGGGGGGGGGGGAGGAGGGGGGGGGGTCATCCTGGCTACGGTCTGGAAGCTATTATAAATGTTGTCCGGCCCATAATCTGGATGTTATAGCAGTTCTGTTGTTAAATTGTATCCATGTTGGGTTTTTGCTTTGGAAACATTGTATTTCTCCTCCAGAAAGTCCATGATTGATTATTATTTTTTTTTCTATTAGGCCTCTTGCACACGAACGTTGTGCATCCGTTCCGTGCATTGGGAACCGCAATTTGTGGTCCCCAATGCACAGGCAGCGGCCGGGACTGATAGACCATTCAACTTGAACAGGTCTGTGATCCATTCCCACCGCAAAAAAAATATAGAAAACGTTTGTGGCCTTAGGCCTCTTGCGCACGAACATTGTGTGCCCATGGCCATATTGCGGCCCGCAATACACTGGCACCGGCCCATGCACACTCGTATACATGGGCACACAATGTTCGTGTGCAAGAGGCCTAAGGCCACGATATTTTCAAACCTGTGGCTGAGGATCTGATGGACGTTTCTTTTTTCATCTGGACGATCCTCACAGCCGGCAAGCAGGAATCTGTCTCCAGACAGTTAAGACTTGAGGGCATCTGTCAGCAGTTTTGTACCGGACCTGTTACATGTGCGGCTCGGCAGCTGAAGGCATCTGTGTTGGTCCCATGGTCATATGTTCCCGCATTGCTGAGAAAAATGAAGTTTTAATATATGCAAATGAGCCTCTATGAGCAACGGGGGCGTCACCATTACACCTAGAGGCATAGCTCTCTGCAGCTACCGCCCCCCTTGCACTTTGACTCGTAGGCGTGATCACACACTGCCCGGTCCTGTCAAACAAACTAGAGATGGCGCGGCAGTTGCAGAGAGAGCAGAGCCTCTAGGTGTAATGGTAACGCCCCTGTTGCTCCTAAAGGCTCATTTGCATATATTAAAGCATCCTTTTTCTCAGCAATGCGGGCACATAGGAACATTGGACCAACACGGATGCCTTCAGATGCCAAGCGCACATGTCACAGGTACAAAACTGCTGACAGATGCCCTTTAACTGCGTAATAATATCCAGAGAAACTATAAATGATGTCTACAGAGCAGTTTATCTAATGTGATCATGTGTGATGCTGTCTGCTGAACCGTGCATCTAATTTTATCATGAATTCAGTTTTTTTTCCTGCATTTTACAGGGGACATGACCTCCTTCTGGAGAACAATTGGGCTCCATTCACACGTCCGCATCCGTTCCACAATTGTGCGGACCCATTCATTCTCCATGGGGACTGAATGGATGCGGAGAGCACACTATGTGCCCTCTGGAGTGCGGCCCCAATCTTCCGGTCTGCGGCTCCCAAAAAAAGAGAACATGTCCTATTCTTGTCCACAATAGGCAGTTCCATGGGGGTGCCGGCGGGTGTATTGTGGATCCGCAATACACTACGGAGGTGTGAATGGGCCCTTTATGCTGCGCATCCTTTCTGCCTGTGTTGTATGGAGATGATCTCCTTCTCCCTTCTCTTTCAGGTGGAGGTGATTAAGAAGGCTTATCTGCAGGGGGAGGTGGAGTTTGAGGATGTGGAGAGCGGTGAGGATCACGCTGCTTCTCCTCGCAATGTCGGCCACAATATTTACATCCTGGCACATCAGGTGGGCTTCTTATATAAGAGCACGAGGTGTCGGCTGTTGTGTAATCGGGAGGACGGTGTGAGGCAGCTTCGCTGTGGACACCGTGTCCTAGTATTGTAAGGCTGTGGGTGCGCCAGCTCTCTGCACATGTAGTAGGCATGCCCTGCCACACACGGGTAGAGCTGTGCCGCTTCCACACTGGGCGCGCATCCAGGGATTGCACAGGAACTCTGCTGCGCTGAGCAAGAACTGAAGGCAATCTGTGCTGGTTTATGTTCACCTTATTAAAAAAAAAAAATCCCCTTCCAGGGTTGTGGTCTCATGATATACGCCTCCTGTTATCGTGGCTGCTGTTTTATTTTTATTTTTTAAGGGCTTGTACAGAGAAAAAAATATATAAAATGCACCACATCTGTCCAAATTTTGCACATTGGTATTGTAGCTGAACTGCATTCACCTTGATGGAACAAACCTAATCCATGGACAGGTGTGGAGTAGTCATTTATTTTATCTTATTTTTATTAATTTTTTTTCTAACCTTGGACTACCCCTTTAAGGCTCTTTAAGTATCTAAATGAGAATGAGTAGCATCCCTCATGTCCGTTCAGTCTTGGGTTTACATCTTTGCCCTACGGTTTTAGGAGAGGGATGTGGGGAACCTGCAAACTACACAAGAAGACACTGTGGAGGTTGGGTAATGGAGGGTTGTGACCGTAATCGGTTAATATTTAGAGTGGTTTGGACATAAAGTGACACTCCACCAAACCCGGTCTCCTTCATGGTGAATGAATCTGAGGTCTCTGTGGCAGGTTCTCTTTGAGGTATTAATCTTTCAACTTTTTTTATTTTTTAAATCTAGTTGGAAACCATCAACAAGCAGGGCAGCTGCTGCAGACATATCGGACTCTTAGGATTATGTTAAAGAGCCGACCCGTCGCCGTAGTGTTTTCTGTATCTGTGCTAGTCTTGGGGCAATGTCCTGTGAATGGAGGGGGCACCCACATAGAAGGATCGGCAGGCCAGATCTGTATCTATTTAAAAAAAATTATATATATATATATATATATATATATATATATATATATATATATATATATATATATATATATATATATATATATATATATATATATATATATATATATATATATATTTCATTCTGCACAGAACGGCAGCACGGATGAGGACGCTGCACGGTTCTCATCTGTATTGTATGCGCCGGATTCTGTTGTAACACACAGCAGATGTGAACATGTCCCCATGAGAGCAGATCAGTCAACAGCAGCTTGTTTGTTTTCAGGTATAAACGTGCATTTTTATTTTCGTCCTGCACCATAAAAATATGAAAGGACATAAATAACATTGACCTGCGATCCGGGTGCTGGAAGCTGTCGCCACCTCCAGATGTCGGTGCCCGTGAAGCCCCTTCATGATGAAGGTGTCCCACATGATGTGATTTCAGAGATGGTTCTGCTTCTCACTCGACTTCAGTTTTCCTTCTTAAAATAGTGAGGAGGGAAGCGAGAAGCGCTGTGCCATTTTTAACCTCTTATCTTATTACTGTAAATGAAGTTAAATTGGGTTTAACACTCCAAGGCAGCGGAGCATGCAGTGTGTATGGGCGACCTGAAGGGGAATCCCGCATAAACTCTCCTCCTATAGACTAGAGAGGTTTTTGTTACTTGCAGCACTAAATGGACTCTGACACTGGGTTCACACCTGAGCGTTCCGAAAGGAGCGCTCTGTATGCGCGATTAAACCGGCATTTACAATCGCGCATACAGAGACAAGCGAACGCCCATTGTCGCGCATTCCCGAATGTCTATGTACGGGAACGCGCGACAAGACGCCCCAAAGAAGCTCATGTACTTTTTTGAGCGTAGGGCGTTTTACAGCGCGATCGTACGCGCTGTAAAACGCCCAGGTGTGAACCATTCCCATAGGGAATCATTGGTTTCTCCTTGTTGAGCGTTTTACAGCGCGTAGGAACACGCTGTAAAACGCTCAGGTGTGAACCCAGCCTGAGACCGAACCCCTACCATATCCGGTCAAGGGTCTACGATTCGTCGGAAGGTTATTTTTAGGTTTGTCAGGGATCAATATTGGGCATTGACTGCAACCTCTCCTGTCTGGATAAGGAACTAGAGCTCTGTTCTACAGCCTGGTTTATGTACAGAATGCAGTGAAGACTGACGTGCAAGCAGAGTGTAGAAGTTAACCATGTAAATTTGTAGGATTGTTAGGAATATGGGGAAAGTTGGGTTCTGGAAACATGTGATTGCCACATTTTGTTGACCACATGGAGCTCGTCGTGTTTTTATGTTCTCAGCTTGCACGACACAACAAGGAGCTACAGCAAATGCTGAAACCAGGAGTCCAAACAGGGGATGGCGATGAGGCCCTGGAATTTTATGCCAAACATACAGCACAGATAGAGGTGAGGTTGGAAAGCCCCATGCACGGGACATTCCCGGTCCTGAATTGTACTACATAGGACTTGTGCTCCATTGTCTGGTGGTCTCTCGATCATAACAGGTGGAGCTCTCTGACCTCACCATAATCTTTGATATCTCCCCAGATTGTACGTCTTGACCGGACAATGGAGCAGATAGTCTTCCCTGTGCCGAGTATATGCGAGTTTCTTACCAAGGAGTCAAAACTACGAGTTTACTACACAACTGAAAGGGATGAGCAAGGAAGCAAGATCCATGACTTCTTCCAAAGCTCAGAAGATCTATTCAATGAAATGAACTGGCAGAAAAAGCTACGAGGTGAGGAGTCGCTTGAGATTCATAAGAGGCTGGAAGGATCTTGCACAATTCTTGAGGTTCTACTATGGTACCTCCGTGGATGAGAAATCATGAGATCCAATAGAAGGGTTGGTCAATTGACTTGTCTATGGTAATTCATTAGAAGTAATTATGAGACCCACTAATAGATGGGAGTCTTTATGACTAGTGGAGGATCCTATTATGATAAATCACGATCCAACAGAAGGTGGATTAGATTGTTTTTCTTAAGGTTCATCCATGGTGAGTCATTGGATCTAATTAGGAGATCCAGTAGAGGGTGGATGGGTCTTTGTCTTCCTGAGGTTCCTCCTATTTGGGAAATACTTGGGTGAGTAGTCGTGGAAGGGTCGATCAGTTCACTTAGGCTACTTTCACGCCAGCATTTTTAATATCTGCTATTGAGATCCGTTATAGGATCTCAATAGCGGAGGAAAACGCTTCTGTTTTGTCCCCATTTATTGTCAATAGGGACAGAACTTAACAAAATAGAATTCACCAGAATGCGTTCCATTTGGTTGCGTTCCCATGACTCTCTCACGAGTGCAGTAAGCCACATTGAGTGCGTCCTGGCATGCGGAGCAAGACTGATCTGTCATGACTGACGATGTAAGCCTATGGGGATGGATCCCTTTTCTCATACACAATAGAAAACTGATCCGTCCCCCATTGACTTTCAATGGAGTTCATGACTGATCCGTCTTGGCTATTTTAAAGATAATACAACCGGATCCGTTCATAACTGATGCAGACGGTTGTTTTATAATGACGGGAGCGCTTTTTGCTGATCCATAACTGATCCAGCAAAAACACTGTGAAAGTAGCCTTACAAAGGTTCATCCATGGTGAGCCATTGGGTGTGAAGTCAAGAGGTCCAGTAGAGGGATTGGTCATAGTCCTATGAAGGTTCATTTATGGCAAGAGTTGGCCACGGTCCTCTTCTGAATTTAACAATCACCCGTGTCTGGTGTCTTGCAGCGCAGCATGTCCTATACTGGTGTTCTAGAAACATGACCTTCTGGAGTAGCATCTCATTCAACCTGGCTGTGCTAATGAATCTTCTTGTTGCGTTTTTCTACCCCTTTGTTGGTGTACGAGGAGGTTAGTGAGTGACTTCTAGTGTTTCTGCGTCCAAGAATTTGTTATGGCGATAGGTTCAACACTTTGACTAACATTCTTGGTTTTTATAGGAACACTGGATTCCCGTCTCTCAGGTCTACTCTGGACAGCCATGCTTGTTTCTTTAGCCATAGTCATTATCCTTCCCAAGCCACATGGAATAAGAGCTTTGATTGCTTCCACCATTCTGCGACTCATCTTCTCCATTGGGCTCCAACCAACCTTGTTCCTTTTAGGGGCATTTAATGTGAGTTGTCATTTAGACTCCTGTTGAGGTCTTGCATGGTATGACCAAGATTAGAAAAGTAGATGGACTCCTCAACTGACCTGTAGTCCAGTGGCCATTTTAGCTTAGCGTATATCATTGGTTTTGTCACTTCTTGGCTCCCAGTAACTAGTGGGAGGGGGGCAATTTAGCAAAGGGAGTTATAGTAGGGACATTCTGAAGAGCTCCCATGCCAGACCCTTACATGATACCTAATGAGCAAATTGGACCATGAATGCAGATCTGAGTCTTGTAGAACTTTGCATTTGGATAGTAGACAATGTTTCTTCACACTTTCTTGTAACCTTTTAACCACAGGTGTGCAATAAAATAATCTTCCTTACAAGCTTTGTGGGAAATCGAGGCACCTTTACTCGAGGTTACGGCGCAATGATCTTGGATGTTGAATTTCTTTACCATCTGTTGTATCTTCTCATCTGTGCTATGGGGGTCTTTGTTCATGAATTCTTCTACAGTTTGCTGGTGAGTCTTCAATGACTTATGGTCCAGAAATGAAATCTTCCCATCTCTTATAATGATGGTCCTCTTGTTGCCTTGTCTTCTCAGCTCTTTGATCTAGTGTACCGAGAGGAGACTCTACTCAACGTGATTAAGAGTGTGACTAGGAATGGGCGGTCGATTATCCTGACTGCTGTGCTGGCCTTGATTCTGGTCTATCTGTTTTCTATTGTGGGATACCTTTTCTTTAAAGATGACTTTATACTGGAAGTGGATAGATTGCCAAATGAGACAACCTTCCCAGGTGAGCTACAGGGTTACTCTATCACAAAATTTGAGACTGAAAAGTGACACCTTGTACAACGAGGGGTGGTAATAACACTTGGTGACTAGATTAATGCTGACAACTACATGTCACTATGTGTACCTTACTGTTCCAGAGACTGGAAGTTCGATGGCCCGAGAACTCTTGTATTCAGAAGTTTGCCGTTTGGAGTCGGGAGGTAACTGCACCCAAGGTAAGAAGAAATCTGGTAGTGTGGGTATATAAAATGTAAAAACTGTCCATTGTGAGTGACTGTGCATCTACAGAAGAGGTCTCAGAAGATGCAGAGGAAGAAGAGAAAGAACATACCTGTGAGACTCTACTGATGTGCATAGTGACTGTCCTTAGTCATGGACTCAGAAGTGGCGGCGGTGTTGGAGATGTTCTCCGGAAACCTTCCAAAGAGGTACCTAATTCTTTAAAATGTAAGCACGTTCCACTGCACCAGGGTCAGAGTGGACAACTTGTTATTTCTTGTCACAGGAACCTCTGTTTGCTGCGCGTGTCATCTACGATCTGCTCTTCTTCTTTATGGTCATCATTATTGTGTTGAACTTGATTTTTGGTGTCATCATTGACACTTTTGCTGACTTGAGAAGTGAGAAGCAGAAGAAAGAGGAAGTGTTGAAGACTACATGTTTCATTTGTGGTGGGTCAGGCTTTTTTTCTCCCACTCTATGATCATCTGACCTCTTCCCATATTAGAGATGTATGGTATGTCTACACATTTAGACCTATATGATATAGGAATGGGTCCCTGGGGCTCCCTGACACCGTCCTGCCTGAGACTGCTGCATCCTGATGGAGAATGAACGGAGAGGTGGCTCCAGGGATTCCTATAGTACATGGGTTTTATTTGGCACCCTAGTGTGAGAAACTACAGGTCAACCTCACAGAATGTTGAGGAGCCTTGTGGAGGAGAGGACAGGTCTACATATGATGACCCTCGTACCTTCACACCAGCAGTAAACTACTGCTTGTTCTTGTTTGACCTCTACAATATCAGCTTTACAGATTCTTGGCCCCTCCTGATGTATTATTACCTGTGGTAGAATTTTTTTACTCCTCTCCAGTTGAGTCCTTTCCAAACCATTCACGTGATCTAACGTGAGTCTTTCTTTCTCTTCCTTGTAGGGCTGGAACGTGACAAATTTGACAATAAAACTGTGACGTTTGAAGAGCACATTAAGGAGGAACATAACATGTGGCACTATTTGTTTTTTATTGTACTGGTGAAAGTGAAAGACTCCACGGAATACACTGGACCGGAAAGCTACGTGGCAGAAATGATAAAGGTGAGGCTGGAGGATGGATGGTTAGGATCTTGTGTGAAGCTCTTTCTACAAGGTATTCCCATCTGATATTCAATAACTGTGGGGGTCCAACCTCTGCCGAGCTAAAGAATGAATGGACCAAGATTCCTTTTCTCTGCACATTGGCACTGTGCAGAAACTACAGCTCTGCTGCCCAGTGGATAGAAGAGAGCAGTGCTCGGCAGGGAAACTGAAGGAGCAGGGGGTGGTCTATCATCCTCAACCTTTCTATATGTCCTATGGATGCCGCAGAGCTGCATTCACTTCATATGCAATACCACACTTCATCTGTAGTGGTCACTGTGGGGTCAATGAGCCGCCAAATCGGCTGTTGGCCTTGGGTCTGGTCGTGTCTTCCCCATAGGGAACAATAAGACTCATGTTGCTTCTTCTGAAGTTGTGCGGTTAGTTGCATATAGAGATGAGCGAATTTCCGCTTATGAAATTTGTTCACACTTCATTTGTTGGTTAAATGTGAATTGCGTTATGGATTCTGTTACCACGGACCATAACGCAATTCTATGACTGAGTGCGTTTAGAGGACTCCCCTGCATAACTGAAACGGGACGGATCCGTTTTGCAGCCCATAGGCTTCTATTATGACGGAATGAAGGCATTTCGTTATGCATTCCATCATAGAATAGCGTAATGGTCTGTGGTAACGGAATCCATAATGCAATTCACATTTAAGGCTACTTTCACACTGGCGTTTTGGCTTTCCGTTTGAGATCCGTTCAGGGCTCTCACAAGTGGTCCAAAACGGATCAGTTTTGCCCTAATGCATTCTGAATAGAAAAAGGCTCCGCTCGGAATGTATGTTTGCCTCCGATCGGTCTCCATTCCGCTCTGGAGGCTGCTTGCAGCGTTTTGGTGTCCGCCTGACGAAACTAAGCCAAACGGATCCGTCCGGACACACAATGTAAGTCAATGGGGACGGATCAGTTTTCACTGACACAATCTGGCACAATAGAAAACAGATAATTGACTTTCAATGATGTTCAAGACGGATCCGTTCTGAACGGTTGTATTATCTGAACGGATCCGCACCAAACACTAGTGTGAATGTTGGTTAGGCTACTAACTAAGTGTGAATTTCAAAATATTAAATTCGCTCGTCTCTAGTTGCATCAAATATTTGCTTAACTTGTGGTCATTACCAAGTATTCTTCTGAAAACTGTGAATCAAGGTCGGCCTCTGCAAAACATGATTCCTGTTTCACCCAAGCAGAATGGGGTCAGCGCTGTACCCGTCCTGCAACCTCTGACCGTCAAGTGGTTAAAGGGTAACTCTACTTTCATCTCTGCTCACACAGATGTCATTTAACAATGACCTGAGGTGGATGATTAAACCAAATTGGAGCCTGCACGGGTGTGACTACCCAGCTTTCCTAGGCCCCTGAATAGTCAGTCTGCCTAGTCTGCTGAGGGAGCAGGAAGGCAAGCGGGTGTAGTCGAATGGTCACCCAGCTTTCCCAGAAACATCTGAATATAAACCATTTCAGGACCACTCAAGAACAAATCGAAAAATCCTTGATTTTAAACTTGCGCTGTCAACTTCTCTGGCCAAGGTGGGAGTTGTGATCCCGCTCTACGGACGGGGGCTCTCCTCTTAATTCCAGCACGCAGGAAGTTAAGGGGCTTGTCTGCCGCAGTCAGGGGGGCACGATTAGTTCGAAAGAAGGAAACCTCTTCCTTGTTAGCAAGAATTGAATCATCTGGTGGGCGGCTCAGCTGACCGGATTAGGTTGTGGATTTCTCATCAGCTCTGGGGTTGTGGAATCCACTTCCTGCACAGAGCTGAGAGGATGGGGGTGGTGGTGGGTCAGCCAAGCCCGTCTCTGCATTCTCATCATGGGCTTGTTCCAGCACATCCGGAGATGCTTGGCAGCTGCAATCTGCTTCGTTACTATGCAAAAGAATAAAACTTAAACCCTTTTTAGGGCACCAACAGTTAAAGGGGGATTCCATCATAATCCAGGTAAATCTGTAAGTGGGCCCCCACCTGGTGCATGCCACGGATAGTGCAGCCATTGGGCTCCCATCTGCACCTGATTTCACACTGGCGTTTTGGTTTCCATTTGTGAGATCCGTTCAGGGCTCCCACATGCGGTCCAAAACGGATCAGTTTTGCCCAAATGCGTTCTGAATGGATAAGGATTCGCTCAATGCATCAGTTTGCCTCCGTTCCGTCACCATTCCGCTTTGGAGGCGGACAAGCAGCGTTTTGGTGTCAGTCTGGCAAAACTGAGCCAAACGGATCCGTTCTGACACACAATGTAAGTCAATGGGGACGGATCTGTTTTCAGTTCACTGACACAATCTGGCACAATAGAAAACTGATCCGTCTCTCATTGACTTTCAATGGTGTTCAAGACGGATCCGTCGTGGTTATGTTAAAGAGAATACAAACAGATCCGTTCTGAACGGATGCAGATGGTTGTATTATCTGAACTGATCCGCACCAAACGAGAGTGTGACAGTAGCCTTACACATGGAGTGGATTTGTTGCAGTGAGGGTAGTCTGCAGGCAGCGGTGGTAGGTGGCCCTGTCACATGCCATGGCAGTGCCCTTATCACCCATCCTTCATGACACTGCTACGGACACTGCGGTTTGTGGGCTGCTCCCCCCCCCCCCTCATGTTTCCACTGCCGGCCGCCCCCGCGTCTGGGTGTTCAGTTTGTGTCCACGGGACTTTTCCAGCCCCTTTACTTTAGAAGTGAGTTGTTTTGTGGTTAAGACACATCTGCTCGAAGGAAGTGGTGGGACGAGTGAATGGGGGGGGGGGGGGGGGGAGATGCGGGTGGGCGAAGGGGTGCACATGCAACACTGAGCCCGGTCTAAGTGGAAGTGGGGTGCATTGTTTGGAGGGACTGTGGATAATAGGAGGTCTTGTAAATCTAAGTGCTTCAGTCAGCTCAAGGGCTTTCTAATGGTTGCAAAACTACAACCCTCAGCATCCCCCCCCCCCCCCCCCCCCGACAGCCTGCATGCTGAGAATTGTAGTTTTGCACTCACCGGAGGGCCATCTACTGTCTTAGAGGATGACGCGAGGACCGGGTGTCAATGAATACAGTTGCCATTGCTGCTCTCACAGGGAACATTAACTGACAACTCACGGGTCATAAAGTAAACTGCCCGCAAAGGTTGTCAGAGCTCCCCCTGACTTCTGAATAACTTGCTGCATAACTGAGGTGATCAGGAATTAAAGAAAATGGGTGACAACCTTGATGGGGGGCTTCACTGGAAGCCCCATGAGTTGTCACCCAGCTGAAAATGGGTAAAACGGGTGTTGTCCCTTTTTTAATTAGTTGTCCCCCATTAAATGTGTTAGAAGGCAGAGGCAGGAGTCACCTGGACGGTTCATCTTGTGTAGTGGAGGCCTATGGGAGACGTTCACCATGACTTGTATGACACGAGGGCCGGCGCTATTGCATCACAGCTACACGGTGATGTAATAAACACCAATCGTAAATGACTCACAAAGTGAGTATGCGTACTAGGCCTATATACCAAGTATCGACACCAAAAGGAGGAAACGGGCACGACTAACAATATATATAAACTTTATTATGGTTCCCGGACAGGGAAAATCCAATAACGGACAATAGAAAACCATGGTGGATGACACATGGGGTGGAAGGATCACAATTGGACAAAGTACATAATAAACCATAATAAAGTTTATATATATTGTTAGTCGTTGATGTAGCAGAGTGGTGTATGTCTCATGGAGCGTGTTCTACAAATGTTCTGTAGGAGGAATTGTCCTCAGGAAGGGAATATTTTTGGAGTCCTGGGGCTAAAGGTTTACATATTTATAGGTTTGTAGAAAACACAGAATTTTGTATTAATCATCGCTTCCTTGGTTACTCGGGCACACCTCCTGTATTAGGTTTTAGATTGTCAGCTCCGGTGACGGGGGGCTGCTGGTATCCTGTGTCTGGAAGGAGGGGGGTTGAATCTGAACCCGCCTTTCAATATGGTGAAGTCTACGGTGAGAAGCCCTTAAATTGTGTGGAGCTCGGTCTGTAATAGACGCTAATGGCGGCGTTACGTCCCCCAAGGAGGAGTTGAGGAGAGAATACATATAATAAAGCTAAAACTATTGGGCCCCATTTTGATCTAAACTCCATAATAACCAATCAGAGCTTGGCTTTCATTTCTTGAACTTCTCTGGTGAGATAAAAGCTGAGCTCTGACTGGTTGCTATGGGCAACAGTTTTCCAAATTGGGCCCAATGGGGGAGGTTCTTTTACACAGCTTTCAGAAGTCTGCAGCCCCTAGCAACCAATCACAGCGAGGCTTTCACTTGCTGAGATCAGAGCACAAAATGAAAGTTGCGATGTGATTGGTGGCTAAGAGCAGCAGGCTTAACATGGAAACCTAGAATGTGTCGGGAGATGAGAGCCATTTGGCCCATCTAGTCTGCCCCATATACTGAATACTATGGATAGCCCCTGGCTTGTATAGACATTGGTATAATTCAGTTAAAGGGATCTGATGGCAATTAAAGAGGTTGGCTGTTCAGCTGTAACTCTGTGCTTCCTTCTCCCAGCAACCCCCAAACAGCTGTGGGAAGGGGGGGGCTGTACTGTGACATGGGGGCCATTCATATGCAGGGCCCTCCGTGCATGAGTCTGCCAGAACAGAGGGCACCACCACAACCATAGGGCATATCAGAGGATATGGCTATCTGCGAAAAGCCATATAATGAACTCGTTCTCTGCAGATTATCCGTCCCTTGGAGGGTAGATCATGGAACTCTCGGGGTCTTCTATGGGGCTGGTGGAGAAGGCAGTATGCAGTGGTCTCAATGAATGGGGGCCATCGTGCATACTTGACTTCTGCTCCATTCATCTGGGGAAGGCAGGACCCCCCCCCCCCCCCCACCACATCATTCTTGTGAGAAGTGAGGGTCCCAGTGGTTGGGGGCCCCCCACAATGTAACTAGAATACCCCTTAGGGCAGATACCCCAACTCTACTGGACTATACATGAGTGTCCCGGAAAGAGTGGAGACCTCCCAGAGGAGATGCCAAACCGGGGTTCCTCCAGAATGCATCCCTCCGGGAGCACTGACTCGTATGGACGATGGGGCTGATGGACATCCTTGCACCCATGGTTCATGAATCACCAGGAACATCTTTATTCATAATGCAGGATATTCTGGGACACTGTACGTACAGTACGCCCGCTGGGTGCAGTGTACGGCTCTGACACATGGCCTCTCGGGAACACGCTACTGTCGGCTATTAGGATCTGGGTGTGGCCCTGGGTGTTCCTGGGTTCAGGGTAGGTCACATTACGGGTTTTAGCTTTTACAGGCCTATAAAGAATTCTATACTAAAGATGGCTACCTGCAGGGTCTCCTAGACTGATGGCCTTCATTGGCCCCACTATAAGCTGCTGGACCTTTAGTCGTGGTTCCTTTTTAGGTCATATCTCATTCATTTCTTTTAGGATCGAAACCTTGACTGGTTTCCAAGAATGAGGGCCATGTCCCTTGTGAGCAGCGACTCTGAAGGTGAACAGAACGAATTAAGGAATCTGCAGGAGAAGCTGGATTCCACCATGCGTCTGGTGACCTATTTGTCCAGCCAGCTGAGTGAGCTTAAGGATCAGGTAGGGAGGACTTTATGGGTCTGGGCATATTTTATTTTGGATGAGAGCCTTTGTTTTTGGAGACTCTTCAAAGTAAACGTGATACCTCCAGTGCATAGGGGTTAGTGACTCAACCACCAACTGACCCATGAGTTTGTTCCTGCATTCTTTATGGAGTACGTGGTGCCCTAGGAGGAACCAAAACTGCTTGATTCTTCTCCTAGATGTGAGCTCTGTGGTGGTCTCAGTCGTCTGCCACTGCTGAGAGTTGTAGTTTTGCAGACCCACAGCTGCCTAGTGGCCACCTACCTAGTACTAGATCTTGGTTAATCTGTTCTTTATGCTTCACAGATGACAGAGCAACGAAAGCAAAAGCAGAGGATTGGTCTTCTGGGGCAGCCGGCTCATCTAAACCTCAATCCCCAGCAACCGGCATAGTGGACTGCATCCAACGTGGCGTCTGCTTCTCCATCCCTGGCAGTGTATTGGGTGAAATTTGTGCCATCCGAGCCTGTTGTTCCACCCTCCCCCCCCCTTCCACCCTTTGTCTGCCACCACCACTACTGCTGCCACTCTCCCCAACCCACCTTTTATAGAACTGATGGCGTCCAAGTCTAGTGCCAAATGCTCCCAGGTCTCGGGAAGGAACGGACTTTGCACTTGAGAATCTATAAAATAAATTGACTTTAGAGGGAAAGCTCGTTTTTATACTTCAAGAATTCTATTTATGAGAATTTACTTATTTCCTTTTTTTTTTTTTTGTAATTTATGGCGTCTGTGTGTATGGACCACTATGTATTATAATGCTCTAGTACCTTGTGTTGGGGGATTGTCTCAGACCCGCCATTACCCCATTAGAGGGAGACTTCTTTTTTTGGCCGTGCACCCTTCATGGAGAACGGATGCCCCAGGAGTGACCAAACCAGCAGTGGTTCTTCCCCTTGCTCCATCTCCTCCATTGGCCTCTCATTTTTCCATGCCGGTCCTGAGCAGGATCCCTGACACACTGCTCCCAGCAGGCTTGCCGCTTTTGGACATCCCCCTCTGATTGGGGTGGACGGGCGCCGGCTCTTGACTCTTCCCCTAGTCGCTCTATTTTGTACACATTCTTTGTTTCTTGACACGGACGCTGCTCCCTGAGTTTTTGTTAATGTGTATGGTTGAGATTAAAAGAAAATGAAGCAGAGCCGTGTCCATTTACTAAAGTGTCTCTGTGGAATAGAGTGCATTGGGCACAGGTCATGTTAAAAATGTGGTGTAGCAGTGCGGAGTTTGTCATCGAGCACTCTTTCTTCTGCATTTTCTCTGTAGTGAACTGTCAGTTCTTAAAGCGATGTTTCAAGAGAGCCAGAGGTGCTGCAATGTAGTACTGTTCTTCCTAACCATCCTGGTTCAGGAACCAAATTCCAGAACTACAGTAAAGACTGACATAACGGCGATTCAGGTGGAGCATGGGTGCAGAAATAATGTCATTCAGGGTCCATGTAAAGCTGGATCATTAACTGCAATCTTAGAGGTGTTCATTAAAGGGAATTCTAGAAAGGATTGCACAGGATTAGGAAAACATGGCTACTTCGAGAATCGGTGCCACATCTGGCCACAGGTTTGGTGTGGTATTACGGCCCCATTCACTTTGATAGCACAGAGATGCAATACCAGACACAACCTGTGGACAGGCGGGGCGCTATTTGCAGAGGAAAGCTGTCATGGCTTTGTAATCCTGTACAAGAGGGCCATGCAGAGAGTCTGGAGCATTGGCCCTAAAAGCAAAAGGTCCTAAAAAATGTAACCTGCTGAAATCTCGGACAGTTGACCACTAATTCGGCACTGCTACATCGGTCTTCGCTCTTCAGTTGCGGTGACGCTGATCGCACCACCTCCTCTCGCGCCACTTCTGGTGTCTGACCTTTTTTCTTTTACATTTCTTTGCTGTGTGGTTTATCTTTCTGTTATGTTTTGATGCAGGGTCTTGGAATTCCCCCTCTTCCTTCCTCCTCCTTTTACTGCCGCCCTCCCTCTTGTCTCAAAACCTCACGTTCAGTCAGCGCTGAGGCTTCCAGACATGTGCATGTGTAGGTGTTAAGGTTGTGAGAAGGGGCAGCCGTGGCTTTAAACCTTAAAGGGCCACTGACCCTAAAATCCGGAGTCTGATGTAAGAGTCGCATCTGGTATCCATCACACGTGGAGGTTCTCGGCACTGGAGATGTGACCTACAGTAGTGATCGTACCCTGTCATCAAGTGAAATGGCCGATAACAGAGAGCAATAGAACACATTCCTTTTATTCTCCCAAGTGGTTGATAACAGGGAACAATAGATAAAACTCAACTGTGACGGCCTGTGGGTGTTGTGCCTGGTGAAGGGATGGTATGCTGCCAACGCGTAATGACTGGTGGGGGTCTGACCTCTGGGACACCCCCCCCACAAAACCCTACAGTAAAGGGGCTGCAGCACTGATTTTAGCGCTGTCCCGTCCAGTGGCGCCCACCTCCGGGCTGTGCAGGGAATTTCTGCTGGCCCCATTCAATGAAGCGGACATGGTGCTGCAGCCCCTTCATTCTCCAGGTCAGTTGGGGGTCCCAGAGGTCAGATCCCACCAATAGTAAAGTGCTGGCACATCCTTGCACTATACCAGGGATCAGCAACCTTCGGCACTCCAGCTGTTCTGAAACTACAACTCCCAGAATCCTCCTTTCATTGCTATGTCAGTTGCAAGAATGGCAGAGCAAGTGTGCATGCTGGGAGCTGTAGTTTCACAGCAGCTGGAGGGCCGAAGGTTGCTGATCCCTGCACTACACCATTCCTTTATGAGATGGGAATACCCCATTAGGCTGGGGCTATGGCGTGATGTGAGTACATTAGATCTGTGATTTGGATGTAAAAATTAGGCCAGACTGCAGAAAAGTCACACGCTACTTGCATAGTGGTTTGTGCCACCAAAAACCCAAGAGTGTTGCACCTGTGACGCGTCTCATCACAGCGCCACGGATGATCATTAGCTGCAATATTGTGCAACACTTCACCACTTTGGTTGTCTGTTTACTTGCTCCCTCCACTAGGATTGAATATCCGCCCATAAAAAACTTAGATGCAACCAGATACGTAATCCACAACCCCAGCCACCATATTCCCTTTTTTTTTTTTTTTTTTTTTTTTTTTTTTTTTTCCCCCCCAGCCCGGATGATGAGGGTAGAAACTGTGTGGTCATGGTGTATTGGCAGTAGAACATGAGTTCTGGAGTGGTCACCCATGGGTAGCCATAGCCTAAAGCTTGGCTGGACACGGGTAAATGTCAGCCAAACACAATGGGGCACATTTACTATAGTGTCTGTTTTTCATTGAAAAATGCAGTTTTAAACAGTTTTCTCTTTAGTTGCATTTACTAGTGAAATTGCACAGTTTTTGGAGGCTTTTGTGCCTTGTTTGCCTATTTTGATTTAGACTAATTCACAAGTTTTCTAACTTTTGTGATTATTTTTTTCGATCTATTTATGTAGGTGCACATTTTTTTTGCACCTGGATTTGTTGCAAAAACTTTCTAATTTCTACTTTACTCCAGGGCTGGCATAGTGCGTAATGAAGTGCACATTATCTTTTTTCTAGACATTTGACTTTTCTCTGAAAAGATGCAACTTTTTTTAATGTACAGATAAATGAGACCAGTCTAAGTGAATAGGAACCTGTCATACTGAATAACAACCACCAGAGGTCAGACTAATAGAAATAGACTCTGTGTAATTCATAAACGGCTGTGCGATTTTTAATAAATGCCTGTCTTCACACGCGGCAGAAAATGAGTTCCATTCACTTTAATGGCGCTTGCAGAAATCGGTGTGCTTGCTGCCCCATACAAATAAATAGAACAGAGTTTGTCGTGGAATTTTCTGCCACACAAATCTGCCTCATGTGGAGGCACCAAAAAAAACAGGCGAGCTTGATAAATGTGCCCCAATGATTTTGGCAGGTCTCAGCGACCAGCTAATATCCAGTGGCGGACTGGGAAGTTAAAGTGGCCCTGGGAATAAAAAAAAACCAAAAATGGCCTCATGTTGTAGGAGGCATCAAGAGATGCCACTTATTGTTCTCCAGTGGTCTCTGATTAGGGCACCATTCAGACGTCCGTAGAATGGATCCGCATCCGTTCTGTAATTATGCGGAACTGGTGCCGACCCATTCATTCTCTATGTGGCCGGAAGAGATGCACACAGTGTCCTATCCGCATTTCCAGAGCGCGGCCCCGATCTTCTGGTTCGCAGCTCTGGAAAAAAAAAATAGAGCATGTCCTAAGAATAGGCATTTCCATGGGGGTGCCGGCCAGGTGTATTGCGGATCCGCAATGCACTACGGACGTCTGAATGGAGCCTAAGGCCTCTTGCACGCGACCGTATGGCTTTTTCAGTATTTTGCGGTCTGCAAAAGACGGATCCGCAAAAAATACGGATGACGTCCGTGTGCATTCCATCTTTTACGGAACAGAACAGCTGGCTCCTGATGGAACAATACTATCCTGGTCTGTTATGCAGACAATAATAAGACATGTTCCATCTTTAAACGGAATGCAGATGGAGTAGATTCTGTTTTTCTTGCGGACCCATTGAAATGAATGGTACCATATACGGAACGCAAACGGGGGGGGGGGAAGGAGCAGGCCACAGCAGTTATATTCAGGAGGACATGTGTGGTTGCTGGCCGGGTACATGAGTACGCTGATTCTCACAGTATTAATTACCGCTGAGAGCTCATTATGTACCCAGCCAGGGGCAGAAAGCAGAGCAGGAGGCCCCCTGGACATCGGCCGAAATCTCCCTGTAAGGTCTACGGCCAATCCGCCCCTGCCAATAGGTATTGGGCCCGCTGGCCGATGTCGGGGAGATGAGGACTGGGCATATTGGATGTCACCTGCTTGTTCTCGGGAGATAAGCCACTGCCAGAGGGATCTCCACACGGCAATCCTGGCACGGATTAGGGCTGCGCTGCTGCTTGGAAGTTGATGCGGCCAAGTTCTCGTTCACAGCCCCTCATGAATCCCTTCACAATGAGAACCCTCTTTATTTTTTATGTGGAGTTTCCCTTTAAAGGGAACCTGTCACCAGCATTTTGTGTATAGAGCTGAGGACATGGGTTGCTAGATCGCGGCTAGCACATCCACAATACCCAGTCCCCATAGCTCTGTGTGCTTTTATGGTGTAAAAAAACCTATAATTTAATCCATATGCAAATTAACTGAGAGGAGTCCAGCGGGAAGGAGCCCAGCACCGCCCCGCATCCTCCGAATCTCCTCTTTGCTCCCCGACGTCAGAAAGCTACAGTGCTGTAATCTTGCGATGCGTGAGCTAGCGCATGCGCAGTTCATTCCCTGAGGCTGATGCCAGCACAGGGAAGAAACACTATGCTGACAATGCGCATGCGCTAGCTCGCACATTGCAAGATTACGGCGCTCTAGCTTTCTGATGTTGGGGAGCAAGGAGGAGATTCGGGCGGTGCTGGGCTCCTTCACGCTGGACTCATCTCAGTTAATTTGCATATGTATCAGATAATTTTTTTTTACACCATAAAAGCACACAGAGCTATGGGGACTGGGTATTGCGGATGTGCTAGCCGCCATCTAGCAACCCATGTCGTCAGCTCTATACACAAAATCCGGGTGACAGGTTCCCTTTAAGGCTGGAATCCCACATGTAGCTTTTTGTGGCAGTTTTTTGGAGCCAAACCCCAGATTGGATACAAAACAGAAGAAATGTATCCATTCCCTTCTATTTCCAATTCCTTGCGGAACCTCTTCTGGCTCCTGAAGCTGCACGTGCGAGTCCAGCCTCCGGCTTGTATAGCGATGGTCAGTGCGCCAGGTCCATGTGGCAGAGACCAGCTGCCCGGCAATCGCTTTCTGTAAACAGCTGGGGGAGAGACTGGTTAATCGCTGTAACGTCAGCGCCTCACGCAAGGCAGTGCATGTGCCTGGTCCTGAGCGCTCACGTTATATAACCAGGGCTCTGCAGAGACACAATCCGGCTTAATGCACAGGGTTTCATTGATGGAACGGCGGATTAAACACGCTGGGCTATGACCTGACTCCTGCGGCTGCCCATCCCCCACCCACCATACTACACGTTTTCTTATTCCCATTTCGGGACACTTCCCATAGGTCTGCACTATAGATTGAACCCCAGATTACACATCCCCCCCCCCCCCCCCCAACTTTATCACTCAGCCCTGTATCTATGTCCTGGCCAGGGCAGAGTGGATGTTTGCCCTCCCCTGGCACCTGGGGCACAGGCCCTATCAGCTATACTCGTGATGTTTATGGTATAATTTAGAGTAATTGCTGATCCTGATGGTCCAGAAATCCTGACTGACTTTTGTGTTGCAAAATTTTATTTATTTTTTGCAACTCTTTCCTCTGCACACGCCTTTCTGAAGTGGTGAGAGGATGGCGTAGTAGGCCCGGCACATCGTTCTTTATTTATGTCCCTTTGGGGTGAATAAGACCCAAATCTCAGGCTGCCACAGATTTTAGACGTACGGCCAGAGGGAGGTTGGGGCAAATCTACGAGAGGCTTGTGCTTCTGCATAAATTTAGCAAGTGGCATCAAGACTGGCGAAGAAAACTCCAGTCTTGATAAATGTCCCCCTATGGGCTCCTTCACAGGACTGTATGTCTTTTTCAGTGTTTTGCGGCCCGTTTTTATTTTTTCAGTAGTGTTTCCGGTTCTGTTTTTGCTCAGGCAGCATGAAGGCCATGTGCTTCCCTGGCCACAAAGCACTGAGGGAAGAGGGGCCCAAGCTTTACCCTTGCACCAGGGCCAACGAGCCTTTAGCTACTCCCCTGTACGGGAGTGTATACTGAAGCGAAACGGGGACGACCCTAACATGCCAGTAAGGCCTCATGCACGCGGCCGTTGTTTTGGCGGCTCGGATGCGGACCCGTTCACTTCATTGGGGCTGCAAAAGATGTGGACAGCACTCCGTGGTCTGCAAAAAAAAATTGTCAAGAATAGGCAGTTATATTAAAGGCTGTCCGACTCCAACTTGTTTTCCTTCCACAGAACTGGAAGCAGGACCCCCCCCCCCCCCAAATAAAAATAATAATAGAATGGTAGATTTTGTGGTAATCTAGTTAACTTTCAAAATAAATAGAAGGTTTTTTTTTTCCCCATATCCGCCTGGTCGTTCAGGGTGTGAACTTCCACGTGGGTCTCATCCGCTTCAAATCCCACCTGGGGATCTGGCACCTATTCCACCCCGATGACCTGTCACTGTGTGCACATATCCCTGAGCCTACATGAACGGAGACCCCATACACTTGCATTACATAACCGCCGGACCCCCCCCCGTCTTCACGGCTTCACGTAATCGCTAGCGTCCCATGTCACATTATACCCGGGCTTGTTTGTGTCTGATTATTGGATTAGCTCCCGTCTTGGTTCTATCTGCCCCGGTTTCCCCTCGTCTCATGTTTACTGATCTTTTTTTTTTTTCCTCCCATGCTCAAAAAATGTGACTGCATCCTCCCTGTGACTCCGGAGCTCATGCTATACCCGTGACTGCGACCCAGGGCTGAGCCTGTAACTCCTCGTGTGCCGGGCTGGATTACCATGGGGCAAGGGGAACCGCGCATGCATCCAATAGAGGTTTTGTGGTAGAAAATGCCACGACTGGAAATCGGTTCCATTCACCTTAGGCCTGTTGCACACGAACGTGTTATGCCCGTTGCCATGTTGCGGACCCGCAATACACTGACACCGTTCCGTGGGCATTCGGCATCACAGATGCAGACCCATTAATTTCAGCGGGTCTGCAAATCCGGAGGTGCGGAACGTAATGGAACACTACGGAAGCTCTATCTTTTTGCGGAACGCAAGGATCACAGACCCATTCAAGTGAATGGGTTTGCAATCCCTATGCGCCTGCCCCGCAATTTGCAGGTCCACGGCACGGGGCTTCACATTCTGTTTTTGCGGATTCTGTTTGCAATTCGTAAGCAGAACCATTCATTTCAATGGTTCCGCAAAAAAATGTATTCCGTTTCCATATTTCTGTTGCGCTGAAAGATAGAACTTGTCCTATTATTGCCCGCAAATAACGTCCATGGCTCCATTCAAGTCAATGGGTCCGCAAAAAATACAGAATGCATACGGAACACATCCGTTTTTTTTGCGGATCCATGCCCACTTTTCCATGTTTAGGCCTCATGCACACGACCGTTGTTTGGGTCTGCATCCGAGCTGCCGTTTTGGAGGCTCGGATGCGGACCTGTTCACTTCAATGTGGCCGCAAAAGATGCAGACAGCACTCAGTGTGCTGTCTGCATCCGTGGCTCCGTTCTGTGGACCTGCAAAAAAAATACAACATGTCCTATTCTTGTCTGCGCTTTGCGGACAAGAATAGGCATTTATATTGCGGCTTCCGTCTTTTGCGGATCTGCGGTTTTCAGACCGCAAAAAACTTCACGGTCATGTGCATGAGGCCTTATACTGTTAAAACACATTACTGTACATTACATTAATGATTGAAAATTTTATGTTTCTGTTTTGCGGAAATCATACAGAGATTTTTAGCGGAACCACGAAATGGAAACAAAAAACTGAACAACGGATCCATGAAAATCGGACCTCAAAATACTGAAAAAGCCATATGGTCGTGTGCAAGAGGCCTTAATGAGACGGCGAGCACATGGATTTCTGCAAGCCCCATTAGGCATGAATGTGATCGGCCACGTGTCTGCAGGAGCTCCCGGGCTGCCTGTATCATAACATTCTCTGATGCAGTCCGTTCATATCTGATCGCGGGTCTATTGTACGGGGCTCACATGCGCTTTCACACTAGTTTTTGGTGCCATCTTTCTGCACTTTTTGCCTTTTTTTGTGACATTTTTTTTTTTGCTGCAAAACCACCACCAGCCCCAACTGTTAGCTAAGGGTCTATGGGAAGCATGAAATGCAGGACACACAAGCGTTCTTCTTTTTTTTTTCTTCATTAGGTGCATATTATTTGTATTTTTGTTTTATTTATTTTTTTTACTGGTAAAAAAAAAAGTTGCACCCAAATTCATGTGTGTAAGAAAGAACAGTATGTTTATCTGTAATGTGATATTGTATCAATAATTATTTTTAGTGTATTATTGATTTAAAGGGTCACTGAGCTTTCAAAAAACTTTGTGATATGTCATAGAGACATAGTAAACGTTTTGATCATCGGGGGTCTAAGCATTGAGACCTCCAGCAATCGCTAGACTGAGGAGAGCGAAGCGTTTGTACATCCCGCACTCTCTCCTCGCTGCGGGAGACAGACTCAATAGAAGTCTATGGGCCTGCCTTTGATTCCGTCCTCTGACGCAAGGACAGCGCGCAATATATGTGAGCGCTTCTCATTCTAATGATCGGGGGAGGTCTCACTGCTCAGACCCCCCCACTAATCAAAACTTTTGATATGTCTCTGTGACATTTAAAGTTATTTGAAAACGCAGTGACCCTTTAAGGCGACTTTCACACTTGCAGCAGAGTGTTCCGGCAAGCAGTTCCGTCGCAGGAACTGCCTGCCGGATCCGGCAAAACATATGCCAACTGATGGCATTTGTAAGACTGATCAGGATCCTGATCAGTATAAAAAAAAAAAATGCATTAAAATGCCGGATCCGTCTTTCTGGTGTCATCCGGAAAAACGGATCCGGCATTTATTTTTTTCACCTTTTTTTCGGTCTGCGCAGGAAGGAGGGATCCGGCATTCCGGTATTTTTAATGCCGGATCCGGCACTAATACATTCCTATGGAAAAAAAAATGCGGGATCATTCACTTGGCATTCAGGCAAGTGTTCCGTTTTTTGGGCCGGAGATAAAACCGTAGCATGCTGCGGTTTTATCTTTTTCCTGATCAGTCAAAAAGACTGAACTGAAGACGTCCTGATGCATCCTGAACGGATCGCTCTCCTTTCAGAATGCACGGGGATAAAACTGATCAGTTATTTTCCGGTATAGAGCCCCTGTGACGGAACTCAGTGCCGGAAAAGAAAAACGCGAGCGAGAAAGTACCCTAAGTATTCAGTATTGTTTCCCATTTTTTTAAGCATTGTTATTATTACTTTTATATCTCTTTTTATATTTTGTGTTTTAACTATTTTTATATTTAATCTTTATCCCTTTGTTCTGATCAGTCACCTGTATAATGGTGCACACATGTGCCGCGGGCACAGCTGCTGGCACTCTGCATTCACATGCTCAGTACCCACTGTATTTACAGTGACACGGTGTCCTTTCTCAGTTGAGTGTGCACTCCCCTCCAGTCCTCCCAGCTCCACACCCCTATGTGCTCTCCAGCAGTCTGTTCACACTCCCCTCCCTGCCTGGAACAGATGCAGCATTGAGCAGCACGTGAGCTTCATATGACAGCAGCAGCAGCAGCTGGTTCACTTGGCACTGGGCGTGCTGCTGTCACAGGGAGGGACACACCACCGCTACCCCCCACCAATGAGCACACCACATCCCCTCCCATCCATTTAACTAGAAGCTGGAGCTCATAACACCATCATATCCATGCAGAGCAGCAGACACTGCTCACACACTGAGGCTCTGACCACCTGAAGCCCTCACCTGTGCCCACAGGAATACCGCAGGAGACCCCGTCTCTACTGCATGGACTATCTGCTCTGCTCTACACTTTGGTGGATTTAACTTCATTTGGCATGGAAAGAATCCCCAGTGCCCAGCCTCCCCCTGCTTGTCTGGAGAGATCTACCTCCTTGTCTGGGTAAGTGCTCTTCTGTGTCTGGAATCCTAGAAACCTGTGCAATCTGCAGTTTCATCAAGAAATGTGCCCGGCATGTAACGGACAAGAACTAATTACAGTGAGAGGCAATAAGTTCTGCTCCACGCTATCCCAATGACTTAGCCTGGAATGTGCAGCCATTTGTCTGATACCTATAGTCTTCTTACAGGGATACATTGTTGTAAATGGAGCCTAAGGATATAGGAACCTCCACCGATACATTGTAGACGTCCTATAGGTTCCTAAGTGGATACACTATATGGCAGGCATATAGGATCTTGCAGTGTATGGGATGGCAGAACTACCTGGTTCTCAGTGAGATGTTGTAGCAATCGATATGGATTATATCCCAACAACACATGGTAACAATATGTAGCAAACAGCGTGGGTTATATGGCATCTTGATACATGGTAACAATCATTAGCACAACCATCATCTCAGTCTACGATCAACTTGATGACATAATAATATTTTAACATTAATTCTTCTTTACAACATTGTTGCAGTTTTTCATTTTCTTGACTTGTGGCCATTTTCTTGTAGGATGGATTTTTCCCACATGTATCCGGTTTTCAAAAACAGGAAAGGTCTGAAGCGATGCGAGGATGGCAAGGTGAGGACTTTTCCAAAACTTTTCTAACTCTATGGAATTATAGCATTGCTTTGAAGCCTGTGATTTGTGCTCATTTGCATTGCATTTGGCTCTTCTACCTTATATGTGTGCAGATCTTGGTGCTGCAGTTTAAGAGATACAAGGAGTTAAATCTTTGTCTATCAGCCCAATAGATTTTGCGGCTTGTTTGGTTTCAGTTTGCTGGCCAATGATGCATGTGGTGTCTGTACATTGTGTACTCTGCAGCCCGTCTGCACGTTTGCCTACATGTTCCTTGTGGGGTGTGTATGATTAGAGTCTCACGTGTACCATCACATGTAAAGTTTGCTTTTTGCAATATCCCAGTCTGAACACTAGGGGGCGCTTCGCCATTCAGTCTGCCTGGCCTGCATTGGTGTGACATGGATATGTCTTTTCTTAACAGGAAACTTACAAGCTCCCTCACCGACTTATTGAGAAAAAAAGACGCGATAGGATTAATGAATGTATTTCCCAACTGAAAGACCTGCTGCCGGAGCACCTCAAGCTGACGGTAAGTGACTGCGGAGAAGACATGGCTGAAAGGGATGTAGACTGTGGCCACTTTGCAGAATTGAAAGGGTTTTTCCTAATGGCGATACCGCACGTGTTCATGGCTGGTGCATGTGACAACCACGCGATGTGTTCAGCAGCCTTGTGACCACCACGCTGCGCGCTCCTGCTCTGAAACTGATTGTAGACTGCCGTGTGACAAGGAGCCGCCTTATATAACCCTTGTATTAGCCTTAAGGGCTGACCTCGCTACTACCAGGTGACAACTTGCGCAATGTAAGATGAGAATCAATAATGACATGGCTCTATATCCTGGTCCCAAGAGCTTGCAGTCAAAACAGAAGACCTTTTCAACTGTCCAGCTATGCGCCCAATCCTATTTCAGAGTTACTTCTATGGCTGCCACTACAACTGTCACACGGGGTTGTCACCCAGTCCTTCCAGACTCGGGAATCACAGGTTTTCATAAATCTCCACTTATCTGGGTAGATTTGTCTGGGAAAGCTGGGCGACCTCCTCTGTTGGAGTGTAATGATGTCTCAAGAGGTCTATGTTACTGGGTCAGATCATGGGCTCATCAAGATACCTCTAGTTGCCCCCTTAGGATTGGGAAGAGTTGGCGTCTGACTTTGTGTATGTCTGTGTTCTCGATAAATGTTGGTTACTAATCGAATCCCTTTTTCCTTCAGACACTGGGACATCTTGAGAAAGCTGTGGTCCTGGAACTGACCCTTAAACATGTGCAGTCCTTATCGAACCTGATCGAGCAGCAACAGCAGCAGATCCTAACACTTCAGAAGGGTCAGTATCTCTTCTGGTCTCCAATACTACCCTACAGACCACTCTGTCTGGTACTGAAAGCTTGGGCCTTGATCTAGGCACAAGATGCAGGACACATGTGGGAACCATGTTCTCTCATGGGGTAAAACCTTCATGCCAGTTATGCCCTGCCTGGCCATGTGAATGGTCAGTGGTCAGACCCTATTGGTATGAGGTAATGGGACTATGGGGAAGAGGATGCTAGTGAGACTTTGCAGGCAGGGTCACAGTCCCGTTGAAGGATCTGAGGTCATATAAGATGGGGCCAGGGGCTATTCATAGTATTCAGGATATTGGGCAGAGTAGATGGGCCAAATGGTTCTTATCTGCCGACACATTCTATGTTTCTATGTCTATAATCCTATTGCACTTCATTGATTTATCTGACACCTCCTTTTTCCAGGTGGGTCACCCCTAAGCAGCAAATCCTCAGAAGAGATGTTTCGCTCAGGGTTCCAGCTGTGTGCAGAAGAAGCTTTAAGATTCCTGCAAGGAGGAGAGACGCGTGAACTTGTAGCTCATCTTCATCGCGTGGCCTCCGATTTCAGCCACAGTCCCTCCAGAGTTGCCAAACTGGATGAAAAACCCAGTCCTAAGGCTCAGGCCACCAACTGCGTCCCTGTGATTTGCCGCGCTGCACCCCTCCAATCCGGAGAGCAGAGTGGCACCGACACAGACACTGACAGTGGGTATGGAGGAGAAGTGGAAAAGGCAGATTCCCATCAGGAACAAGGTGGCGTCATTAAGGAAGACTCCTCTGGATCCCCCACCCTAGACAGGGTCATCAAGCAGGAACATGAGGAAATTCCAAAAAAGAGGCCCAGACTGGAGACCACAGATGGTGACTCCAGATTCTGCAACAATGACCTTTCTTCAGTGGGGTCTTACCCTTCTCATCCACCCTTTTGCTTCCCCTTTTATTTGATACCCCCTACACCCTCTGCCTATTTGCCCATGCTGGAAAAATGTTGGTACCCAGGATCTATGCCTATGTTGTATCCCAACTTATCCCAGTCCGGACTGCTGAGTCAGGATAGCGTCCCCCAAGTTCACTCTCCAGCAATGTCATCCATGGACTCCTCTGCCTTACTGCAAGCACTTAAACAGGTACCCACCGTGGGTGCAGACCCCAAAGACTGAGGATGGAGGAGAAGAAAAAAAAACTCTGCTTGTACTACTATTGCAAAAAACCATTCTGGGCCCCCTTCCAGTATGAGACTCCGCTAAAGAAACTGGGGTCCACCAGGATGAAACTCTGAATGGTGGCGACCACCTCTTTGGGATGAGGACCCTTTGAGTGAACATGGTATTAAAGGTTGTCCACCAGGAAGAGAAGACAGTCTTGTGCCAAGGCTGTGGAATTACAAGACGTGTGGCGGTAGCTTAGTCCAACAAATGTGGCAGAACTGGGAGACGATGGACAGGTCCGGCCCATCCCGGTTAAACCAAGACCTTGAAAATGTAAAGGAACCTTTTTGCAGCACTGAAGATAAAAGGGCTTCATGAACTTGTTCAGCGCCTACGACCTGCCAGCCCTTGCTTCACTTGCCCCACAGGATGGGGATGGAGGCTCCAGTACATAGCACTTTATATTAGTATATTAGATCTGCTTCCTCTCCTGCTGGATTCTTGCCCAGTTTCCGGGCTTAAGGGGAGAATGTCGTCAAGAAATAAAAAAAAAGTTATTTTTGAGAAAAAAATAAAATAAAAAGTTTATTTGACAAAATGTTGTGGCCTTTTAATTCCAAATGTACACGAGCAGGGAGTCTAGCAGGGCAGCAGAGGACTCTCTCCAACCTTCGCCCCCTCCCTTGCACTCCCGGGGTCAGTGTGACACGTACGCAAGGTGTGTGACTCATTCATCCAGGTGCATATAACAATAGGTCCTTTCTCCGGAACTCAGCAGGGGAGGGGTTAAGCGAAGGAGTTGGGGCTGCCAGCTTATGGCACTTTGATGTCAGGCAGACAGCTCAGTTCCCCTTCACTTGTTTTGACAGTGTCACCTCCCTGTCACCCTGTGCATGTTGACACAGTCAGGCTTCCGAATGTTGCTTTCATGTGCAGCCTGAGGCTAAATGTATCCCCTGCTTCCTGGAATGAGACGTGACTGGCAAGCATTCAACAGCAGCTTGCTGACGCTGTGCACTCTAATCCACCTCCCTCACTTTGCACCTTGCTCCTTTTACTTCACACCCCTGAGTGTGCACTTTCACTGAAAGACCTTCCCTTGTGCGACAGACACTGCACAAGACTATAAAGTCTGAGAGTGATCACACGCACATGAACAGTGCACCCAGTGACGCATTTGGGGTGTTGGGAGAGGGTCACACAGCTGGGTTCACACTTTGCAGCAGGGCTTTGTATTTGTGTTTACTAGAACACGGGCAACGGACATAAAGGAAAGGACGATGCCCCCAAAAAGTGCAACACAGGCTCAAAAATGCACCGCAAGACTGTGAAAGAAAAGCGTCCGGTCCCCATGATTCCAAGGGCAACATCTGCCTGGTGCCGAGAAAGCGGGAGAACATCCTGATTACAGCAGAACGAGAGAAATCCACTAAAATAACATCTAAAACCTAAAAGACATAATTGTAGTTATCCAAATTATATATTATAGTATTATAATGGTTATACTCCTGTACATAGGAGCAGTATTATAATAGTTATATTCTTGTACATAGAAGCAGTATTATAGTAGTTATACTCCTGTACACAGGGGGCAGTATTATAGTAGCTATATTCTTGTACATAGGAGCAGTATTATAGTAGCTTATAATTCTTGTACATAGGGGGCAGTAATGTATAAGTAGCTTATATGCTTGTATATATGAGGCAGTAGTATAGTAGTTTATATTCTTGTACATAGGAGCAAGTATTATAGGCAGTTATATGCTTGTATATAGGAGGCAGTATTATAGGAGTTATATTCGTGACATAGGAGCAAGTAGTATAGTAGTTAGATTCTTGTACAGAGGGGGCAGGATTATAGTCATTACTATTATGGTACATAGGAGGCAGTATTACAGTAGTTATATTCTTGTTATAGAGGAGGCAGTATTATAGTAGTTCTATTCTTGTACATAGGAGCAGTAGTAGAGTAGTTATATTCTTGTAACATAGGAGCAGTATTATAGTAGTTTATTCTTGATCATAGGAGCAGTATTATAGTAGTTATATTCTCGTACATAGGAGCAGTATTATAGTAGTTCTATTCTTGTACATAGGAGGCAGTATTATAGTAGTTATAATTCTCGTACATAGGAGCAGTATTATAGTAGTTATATTCTCGTACATAGGAGCAGTATTATAGTAGTTAGATTCTTCTACATAGGAGGCAGTATTATAGTAGTTATATTCTTGTCATAGGAGGCAGTAATATAGTAGTTATATTCTTGTACATAGGAGGCAGTATTATAGTAGTTATATTCTTACATAGGATGGCAGTATTATAGTGTTATTCTTGTACTAGGAGCAGTATTATAGTAGTTATATTCTTGTACATAGGAGCAGTATTATAGTAGTTAGATTCTTGTACATAGGAGGCAGTATTATAGTAGTTATATTCTTGTACATAGGAGGCAGTATTATAGTAGTTAGTATTCTGTACATAGGAGCAGTATTATAGTAGTTATGTTCTTGTACATAGGAGGCATGATTATAGTAGTTATATCTTGTACATAGGAGGCAGTATTATAGTAGTTATAGTCTTGTACATAGAAGCAGTATTATAGTTAGTTTTATATTCTTGTACATAGGAGGCAGTATTATAGTAGTTATATTCTTGTACATAGGAGCAGTAGTATAGTAGTTATATTCTTGTACATAGGAGCAGTATTATGTAGTTATATTCTTGTACATAGAGCAGTATTATAGTAGTTATATTCTTGTACATAGGAGGCAGTATTATAGTAGTTATATTCTTGTACATAGGAGCAAGTATTATAGTAGTTATATTCTTGTACATAGGAAGCAGTATTATAGTAGTTATATTCTTGTACATAGGGAGGCAGTATTATAGTAGTTATATCTTGTACATAGGAGCAGTATTATAGTAGTTAGATTCTTGTACATAGGAGGCAGTATTATAGTAGTTATATTCCTTGTACATAGAGCAGTATTATAGTAGTTATATTCTTGTACATAGGAGCAGTATTATAGTAGTTATATTCTTGTACATAGGAGGCAGTATTATAGTAGTTATATTCTTGTACATAGGAGCAGTATTATAGTAGTTATATTCTTGTACATAGGAGCAGTATTATAGTAGTTATATTCTTGTACATAGGAGCAGTATTATAGTAGTTATATTCTTGTACATAGGAGGCAGTATTATAGTAGTTTATTCTTGTACATAGAAGCAGTATTATAGTAGTTATATTCTTGTACATAGGAGGCAGTATTATAGTAGTTATATTCTTGTACATAGGAGGCAGTATTATAGTAGTTATATTCATTCATAGGAGCAGTATTATAGTAGTTATATTCTTGTACATAGGAGGCAGTATTATAGTAGTTATATTCTTGTACATAGGAGCAGTATTATAGTAGTTATATTCTTGTACATAGGAGGCAGTATTATAGTAGTTATATTCTTGTACATAGGAGCAGTATTATAGTAGTTATATTCTTGTACATAGGAGCAGTATTATAGTAGTTATATTCTTGTACATAGGAGCAGTATTATAGTAGTTATCTTGTACATAGGAGCAGTATTATAGTAGTTATATCTTGTACATAGGAGCAGTATTATAGTAGTTATATTCTTGTACATAGGAGCAGTATTATAGTAGTTATATTCTTGTACATAGGAGCAGTATTATAGTAGTTATATTCTTGCATAGGAGCAGTATTATAGTAGTTATATTCTTGTACATAGGAAGTATTATAGTAGTTATATTCTTGTACATAGGAGCAGTATTATAGTAGTTATATTCTTGTACATAGGAGGCAGTATTATAGTAGTTATATTCTTGTACATAGGAGCAGTATATAGTAGTTATATTCTTGTACATAGGAGGCAGTATTATAGTAGTTATATTCTTGTACATAGGAGGCAGTATTATAGTAGTTATATTCTTGTACATAGGAGCAGTATTATATTAGTTATATTCTTGTACATAGGAGCAGTATTATAGTAGTTATATTCTTGTACATAGGAGGCAGTATTATAGTAGTATATTCCTTGTACATAGAAGCAGTATTATAGTAGTTATATTCTTGTACATAGGAGGCAGTATTATAGTAGTTATATTCTTGTACATAGGAGGCAGTATTATAGTAGTTATATTCTTGTACATAGAGGCAGTATTATAGTAGTTATATTCTTGTACATAGGAAGCAGTATTATAGTAGTTATATTCTTGTACATAGGAGGCAGTATTATAGTAGTTATATTCTTGTACATAGGAGCAGTATTATAGTAGTTATTATTCTTGTACATAGGAAGCAGTATTATAGTAGTTATATTCTTGTACATAGGAGGCAGTATTATAGTAGTTATATTCTTGTACATAGGAGGCCAGTAATTATAGTAGTTATGATTCCTTCTACATAGGAGGCAGTATTATAGCTAGTTACTATTCTTGTACATAGGAGGCAGTATTATAGTAGTTATATTCCTTGTACATGGAGGCAGTATTATAGTAGTTATATTGCTTTGTACATAGGAGCGAGTATTATAGCTAGTTATATTCTTGTACATAGGAGCCGTATTCTGTAGTTCTATTCTGTAAGGAGGCAGTATTCTAGTAGTTTATTCTCGTACATAGGCAGGCATTATAGTCGTTATATTCTTGTACAGAGGAGCACAGTATTTATAGTAGTTATATTTGTCATCCATAGGAGCAGGTATTCTAGTAGTTATATTCTTGTACATAGGAGCAGTAATATAGTAGTTATATTTCTTCGTACATAGGAGGCCGTATTATAGTAGTTTCTATTCTTGTACATCGGAGGCAGTATTATAGTAGTTATATCTTCGTACATAGGAGGCAGTATTATAGTAGTATATTCTTGTACATAGGAGCAGTATTATAGTAGTTATTCTTGTACATAGGAGCAGTATTATAGTAGTTATATTCTTGTACATAGGAGCAGTATTATAGTAGTTATATTCTTGTACATAGGAGCAGTATTATAGTAGTTATATTCTTGTACATAGGAGGCAGTATTATAGTAGTTATATTCTTGTACATAGGAGCAGTATTATAGTAGTTATATTCTTGTACATAGGAGCAGTATTATAGTAGTTATATTCTTGTACATAGGAGGCAGTATTATAGTAGTTATATTCTTGTACATAGGAGCAGTATTATAGTAGTTATATTCTTGTACATAGGAGCAGTATTATAGTAGTTATATCTTGTACATAGGAGCAGTATTATAGTAGTTATATTCTTGTACATAGGAGCAGTATTATAGTAGTTATATTCTTGTACATAGGAGCAGTATTATAGTAGTTATATTCTTGTACATAGGAGCAGTATTATAGTAGTTATATTCTTGTACATAGGAGGCAGTATTATAGTAGTTATATTCTTGTACATAGGAGCAGTATTATAGTAGTTATATTCTTGTACATAGGAGCAGTATTATAGTAGTTATATTCTTGTACATAGGAGCAGTATTATAGTAGTTATATTCTTGTACATAGGGCAGTATTATAGTAGTATATTCTTGTACATAGGAGCAGTATTATAGTAGTTATATTCTTGTACATAGGAGCAGTATTATAGTAGTTATATTCTTGTACATAGGAGCAGTATTATAGTAGTTATATTCTTGTACATAGGAGCAGTATTATAGTAGTTATATTCTTGTACATAGGAGCAGTATTATAGTAGTTATATTCTTGTACATAGGAGCAGTATTATAGTAGTTATATTCTTGTACATAGGAGCAGTATTATAGTAGTTATATTCTTGTACATAGGAGCAGTATTATAGTAGTTATATTCTGTACATAGGAGCAGTATTATAGTAGTTATATTCTTGTACATAGGAGCAGTATTATAGTAGTTATATTCTTGTACATAGGAGCAGTATTATAGTAGGTTATATTCTTGTACATAGGAGCAGTATTATAGTAGTTATATTCTTGTACATAGGAGCAGTATTATAGTAGTTATATTCTTGTACATAGGAGCAGTATTATAGTAGTATATTCTTGTACTAGAGCAGTATTACAGTAATTATATTCTTGTACATAGGAGCAGTATTATAGTAGTTATATTCTTGTACATAGAGAGCAGTATTATAGTAGTTATATTCTTGTACATAGGAGCAGTATTATAGTAGTTATATTCTTGTACACAGGAGCAGTATTATAGTAGTTATATTCTTGTACATAGGAGCAGTATTATAGTAGTTATATTCTTGTACATAGGAGCAGTATTATAGTAGTTCTATTCTTGTACATAGGAGCAGTATTATAGTAGTTATATTTTTATACATAGGAGGCAGTATTATAGTAGTTATATTCTTGTACATGGGGGCAGGGGCGTAGCTAAAGGCTCACGGGCCCTGGTGCAAGAGTTCAGCTTGGGCCCCCATTCCCTTAGTGCTTGTTGGCAAGGGGCAGGGTAGCACAAAGCCTTCCTGCTGCCAGAGGCAAACATTGAAAGGGCACCCCCTCATGCCAAATTCTTGACCTAACCCCTTCCCTCCAGCCAGAGGTGTAAATAGACTAGCATGCACTTTCTATAATGCCAGTGTCTTATGTGGCACAAGGGTTTTTGGGCCCCCTCAGGCTCCTGGGCCCGGTAGCGACTGCTACCGCTGCACCCCCTATAGCTACGCCCCTGCATAGGGGCAGTATTATAGCAGTTATATTCTTGTACATAGGAGGCAGTATTATAGTAGTTATATTCTTGTACATAGGAGCAGTATTATAGTAGTTATATTCTTGTACATAGGAGCAGTATTATAGTAGTTATATTCTTGTATATAGGAGGCAGTATTATAGTAGTTATATTCTTGTATATAGGAGCAGTATTATAGTAGTTATATTCTTGTATATAGGAGGCAGTATTATAGTAGTTATATTTTTGTACATAGCAGGCAGTATTACAGTAGTTCTATTCTTGTACATAGGAGCAGTATTATAGTAGTTATATTCTTGTACATAGGATCAGTATTATAGTAGTTATATTCTTGTACATAGGAGGCAGTATTATAGTAGTTATATTCTTGTACATAGGAGCAGTATTATAGTAGTTATATTCTTGTACATAGGAGGCAGTATTATCGTAGTTATATTCTTGTATATAGGAGGCAGTATTATAGTAGTTACAGACGTGGACAAAATTGTTGGTACCCTTTGGTCAATGAAAGAAAAAGTCACAATGGTCACAGAAATAACTTTAATCTGACAAAAGTAAAAATAAATTAAAATTCTATAAATGTTAACCAATGAAAGTCAGACATTGTTTTTCAACCATGCTTCAACAGAATTATGTAAAAAAATAAACTCATGAAACAGGCATGGACAAAAATGATGGTACCCCTAACTTAATATTTTGTTGCGCAACCTTTTGAGGCAATCACTGCAATCAAACGCTTCCTGTAACTGTCAATGAGACATCTGCACCTCTCAGCAGGTATTTTGGCCCACTCCTCATGAGCAAACTGCTCCAGTTGTGTCCGGTTTGAAGGGTGCCTTTTCCAGACTGCATGTTTCAGCTCCTTCCAAAGATGCTCAATAGGATTGAGGTCAGGGCTCATAGAAGGCCACTTTAGAATAGTCCAATTTTTTCCTCTTAGCCATTCTTGGGTGTTTTTAGCGGTGTGTTTTGGGTCATTGTCCTGTTGCAAGACCCATGACCTGCGACTGAGACCAAGCTTTCTGACACTGGCTAGTACATTTCTCTCTAGAATTCCTTGATAGTCTTGAGATTTCATTGTACCCTGCACAGATTCAAGACACCCTGTGCCAGACGCAGCAAAGCAGCCCCAGAACATAACAGAGCCTCCTCCATGTTTCACAGTAGGGACAGTGTTCTTTTCTTGATATGCTTCATTTTTTCGTCTGTGAACATACAGCTGATGTGCCTTGGCAAAAACTTCGATTTTTGTCTCATCTGTCCACAGGACATTCTCCCAGAAGCTTTGTGGCTTGTCAACATGTAGTTTGGCATATTCCAGTCTTGCTTTTTTATGATTCGTTTTCAACAATGGTGTCCTCCTTGGTCGTCTCCCATGTAGTCCACTTTGGCTCAAACAACGACGGATGGTGCGATCTGACACTGATGTTCCTTGAGCATGAAGTTCACCTTGAATCTCTTTAGAAGTCTTTCTAGGCTCTTTTGTTACCATTCGGATTATCCGTCTCTTAGATTTGTCATCAATTTTCCTCCTGCGGCCACGTCCAGGGAGGTTGGCTACAGTCCCATGGATCTTAAACTTATGAATAATATGTGCAACTGTACTCACAGGAACATCTAGTTGCTTGGAGATGGTCTTATAGCCTTTACCTTTAACATGCTTGTCTATAATTTTCTTTCTGATCTCTTGAGACAGCTCTTTCCTTTGCTTCCTCTGGTCCATGTCGAGTGTGGTACACACCATATCACCAAACAACACAGTGATTACCTGGAGCCATATATATAGGCCCAATGGCTGATTACAAGGTTGTAGACACCTGTGATGCTAATTAGTGGACACACCTTGAATTAACATGTCCCTTTGGTCACATTATGTTCTGTGTTTTCTAGGGGTACCATCATTTTTGTCCATGCCTGTTTCATGAGTTTATTTTTTTACATAATTCTGTTGAAGCATGGTTGAAAAACAATGTCTGACTTTCATTGGTTAACATTTATAGAATTTTAATTTATTATTACTTTTGTCAGATTAAAGTTATTTCTGTGACCATTGTGACTTTTTCTTTCATTGACCAAAGGGTACCAACAATTTTGTCCACGTCTGTATATTCTTGTATATAGGAGCAGTATTATAGTAGTTATATTCTTGTATATAGGAGGCAGTATTATAGTAGTTATATTTTTGTACATAGCAGGCAGTATTACAGTAGTTCTATTCTTGTACATAGGAACAGTATTATAGTAGGTACATTCAAATGCACAGCACGTTGCACAGACATTGCTAGGTTCATGTCCTTAATCTCCATTGCATGACTGTCGACAGACTGTAGTATATGAAGTTGTCTAAAGAGTTAACGGGCGGCTCCGTGTAAGCAATCGCGTGGGCTTGTGCGTACGTGACTGGTAAACAGAGTGCACTACCTTGGCTGCCCCTAAATACCGGTATCTTTTTCATTTCGCAGGAGACTGTGCCAGGATCTTGGGCCCTCAGACTACGCACTCATGGGTACAGGGCAGGTGTGCGGCTGCATGTGCCTTCAGTAAACAGCTTAGGCTTCTGGTAACAAGCTGTTCTCTTTCTTTAACCTTTCCCTCTCATTCATGAAACGTGAGCGAGTGCAGATCCCTGTATGGGCACAGTTCTGGGAGAAAGCCTAGGCACTGTGCCAATCTGCAGGGTGATAGGGTTTCAGTGACCTCGCCCTCATCCCCCTCTCTCCCCACCAGCTCTGGCTGGGACACTTCCTTCGTAGGAAAGCAATGATGGGAGTCTTGTCTGCACAATGATTCAGCACTGGAGAGGCCTCAGTGTGTGGGAATTCAGTCTCGGTCATATAATCTTTGCCTCGCCCCCTCATATCTGTCTATCTCTACACCCAAACACTGCGCACAGCCTGATATCTCGCATGCTATTCCTCCTAGGACATTGCACATGTCTGAAACTGCAACGGGTTAACCCTTTCAGGAGGATCAATGCTCTGTGAGCTAAAGCCTAGACTGATACATTGTAACGATCTGGACAGGAGAGAGGCTCCACTGTGTTTAGAGGACAGAGGATCGTCTAGACTGGATACAAGTGTAAAAGACTAATTATTAGGTTAATTGTTTTTTTTTTTGTTGACTGGATGTCAACAAGAACACTTCCATACACTAAAAGCAAGCAGAGATGTTGAAGATATATTGGAAAGTTTTAGAATAAACTTAAATATCACTATTAGGGCTCGTTCACACGACCGTGCCTTTTTTTTTGCTGTCCGCAAATTGCGGATCCACAAAAAAACAGATGCCGCCCGTGTCCCCTTCGGAATTTGTGGAACGGAACAGGAGGCCCATTATAGAAATGCCTATTTTTGTCCGCAAAACGGACAAGAATAGGACATGCCTCATAATATTTTGCGGGGCCACGGAACAGAGCAACGGATGCATACAGCACATGGAATGCTGACCGCATCTTTTACGGACCCATTGAAATGAATGCTTCTGTATACGGACCGTATAAGAAACGCCAAATACGGCCCGTATACGGAATGCGAAGAATATTTGTGTGAATGAGCCCTTAGGGTGCTGTCACACGTTTGGGCTTTTGGATGCAGTTTTTGAAGCTAAAACTAGGTGTGGATTGAAAAATGTGGAGAAGTTATATCTTCCCTTAAGGCCTCTTTCACACGAGCGGATGCCGTTCGTGGAATCCACTACGTGAAAGAGAGCCGAGCCGCGTTCCGGACAGCGGAGACACGGAGCAGTAACATGATTAATGATGCTCTCTGCCTCTCTGTGATCTTTTTACTACAAAATCATGGTGACAACTTTATCTCACTGTGATTGTGTAGTAAAAAGGTCACAGAGAGGCACGGAGCGTTATCAGTCATGTTACTGCTCCGTGTCTCTGCTGTCCGGAACGCGGCTCGGCTCTCTTTACCCGCACGGCAGCCGCTCGTGTGAAAGAGCCCTAATACTTTCTCTCCTGTCATGATCCACACCTGATTTTACCTTCAAAAAGGCATAAAAAAATCTGAACGCATGCCAGCACCCTAAGGCTGGGTTCACACGGGCGTCACGTTTTGGCTCTGGATGCGTCCCGGTGCATTGCGGCAAACCCGCGTGAGTAGGTAGCCAATTGTAGTCAGTTTTGACTGCGATTGCGTTCCGTTGTTCAGTTTTTATTGCGCGGGTGCAATGTGTTTTGCACGCGCGTGATAAAAAACTGAATGTGGTACCCAGACCCGAACTTCTTCACAGAAGTTCGGGTTTGGTGTTGTGTAGATTGTATTATTTTCCTTTATAACATGGTTATAAGGGAAAATAATAGCATTCTGAATACATAGGACAAGGTCAATTGAGGGTTAAAAAAAAATAAAAATAATTAACTCCAATTGATCGCGTAGCTGCCAGTCTCCTGTTCTTTCTTCAGGACCTGTCAAGGGACCTGTGGTGATGTCACTGAGCTCATCACATGGTCCAATCACATGGTCCATCACCACGGTGATGAGCCATGTGATGTGATGTCACCACAGGTCCTTTAGCCGGCAGCTCATGATTAAAGAAGTAAGAGGAGATCGGCAACTACGCGATCAAGAGGAGGAGGTGAGTTAATTTTTTAACCCTCAATTGACCTTCTACTAAACATTCTGCATTAAAGAATGCTATTATTTGGGGTTACATGGTTATAAGGGAAAATAATACACTCAGTGAATAGACTGTCATCTTAGCAACCATGCGTGAAAATCGCACCGCATCCGCACTTGCCTGCTGATGCACCCGTGCAGAAATCTCGCCCGTGTGAACCCAGCCTAAGGCCTCTTTCACATGAACGTTGTGTGCCCATATTGCGGCGGGTCTGCAATACATGGGTATTCGCCCGTGTGCATTCCACATCACGGAGATGCGAAATGGAAGCACGGATCGGAACTCCACAGAAGCACTACGGAGTGCTTCCGTGGTGTTTCTGTCCATGCTTCCGCACTGCTAAAAAATAGAACTTTTTTGCGGTGCGGACTTATCACGGACCCATTCAAGTTGAATAGGTCTCGATCCGCTCCCGGCCGCCGCATGGACGTTGCTCGTGCATTGGGGACTGCAAATTGCTGTCCCCAATGCACGGAACGGATGCACAACGTTCGTGTACAAGAGGCCTAAGGCCTCGTCCCCATTTCTGTGTCCTTTTTAAGTCAGTGAAAAAGTTAAGATGTCGGCGAAGGATCCCTTTTTGGTCTGTCCGTTTTTATCCTCATTGTGTCATCTGTAATCCACGGACACTGATCAGCTGAAAATTTATTTCCAAAGCGTCTCCTATCAGTCATTAGTGAAAAACGGATGCCATCCGTGTTGTGTCCGTGATTTTCATGGACCCATAGGCTTCATGGGGCGTGTTTGGTCTGCATCACGGACCACGTAGTAGTGCATGTCTCAGCCATTAATTTTCTTTACTGACCCGCGGACATACGTGTGTGGACAGCAGCACATGTCGGTGGTGAAGTGTGGACGAAGCCTAACATGCAGGTTGAGATCGGACAAGTTAGTAACTTGGTTATATGTAGGTGTGGAGATAAGCGGCTTCCCATATGCTTCTAATAAGGGGTGTAGCTGAAGGCCCATGGGTCCTGGTGCAATAGGTCAGCTTGAGTCCCCCGTTCCCTGCGCCTCTCTTCGGGCCGGGCGTAGCACATACCGTATAGAACTTCCAGCGGCCTCACTGCAATGTTCCCTGTAATGCCTCTTTCACACGAGCGAGTTTTCTGCGCGGGTGCAATGTGTTGCATGAAAATCGCAGCATGTTCTATATTCTACGTTTTTCACATAGCCCTGGCTCCATAGAAGTGAATGGGGCTTCAGTGAAAAACGCATTGTCTCCGGAAGCAGGTGCGGATGCGATGCGTTTTTCACTGATGGTTGCTAAGAGATGTCATCAAAACGCATTGCACCCGCGTGAAAAAAACTGAACAACTGAACGCAATCGCAGACAAAACTGACTGAACCTGCTTGCAAAATGGTGCGCGTTTCCCTGAACGCATCCAGACCTAATCCGTCAATAGGGGAGGTTATGGACCTGGGCGCTGCTCCCTCTAATCTGCCATTAGAGAACCACATTGAATAAATATTACCGCACAGTGCCCTAATAACCATACCAGCAGCCGGATGTACACGGCCACATAGCATTCAGGCCTGGTGCAGTGAAGGGGTTAATCTGGGTATCCCTTTTGGCCTATGGCAGCAGTCAGCTTCCCTGATGTGCTAGGGCAGGGATGCTCAACCTGCGGCCCTCCAGCTGTTGTAAAACTATAACTCCCACCATGCCCTCCTGTAGGCTGATTGCTGTAGGCTGTCCGGGCATGCTGGGAGTTATAGTTTTGCAAGAGCTGGAGGGCCGCAGGTTGAGCATCCCTGGTCTAGGGCAATGAAGGCGCAATTATCAGTGCACCTGGTGCTCTACAGCAGTGCTAGGGTTAAAGGGTTTTCCAGGGAGGTAAAAAGTGTTAAAAAAAAGGACACAGCCATTACTCCCTCTCACCAATCCCCTCTTGCTCCCACTGAGCAGTTCCTCCACTTCCTTGTCCCGGCTTGACACCCACCGCTGGCTGAGGACGGTGACTGGCCGAGCGAGCGTTCCAAGCCAAAAGCCCATTAATGTCAGTAGAACTGGGCGTCTAGGGCGGTAAAGGGGTTAATGTCAGTATAATTTGAGGGAGCCCGTGTGTGTGTGGGGGGTAATTCTAGTATACCTGGTGGTCTTGGGCAGTGAAGGGTTATTGTTTGCATGAACGGTGGACTAGTTCACATACAGAAAATTAATACAAGGCCCTTCCTAATGTATTGTGATTCTCCATGTTGCCTCCTTTGCTGGCTGGATACATTTTTCCATCACATTATACACGGCTCGTATCCAGGGGTTATGACCACCCTGCAATCCAGCAGCGGTGGTCGAGCTTGCACACTGTAGGAAAAAGCGCAAGCCTATGTGCACTCCTGTGGTCCTAGAACCTTTCCCTATAGTGTACAAGCACGGCCACCTCTGCTGGATTGCTGGGTGGTCGTAACCCCTCGGCATACTGTGATTTTTATTTTTTTGCCATGAAGAAATGTTTTATCCTTGTGCACAAAACGGACAAGAAAAGGACATGTTCTATCTTTTTTGCGAGCCGGTGGAACAGACAAACGGCCGTGGACCGAAATGAATGGGTCAGCTAAAAATGTGGACCAAAAATACGGTCCTGTGCATGGGGCTTTAAGAAGCTTTATTTCTTTTCTAAGAAACGAAACCGCGGCTGACGGAGGAAGGCTGTACGTTCCTGGCAGCAGATATTGCAGGTATTCTCCTCTGCGCTGACACGTCCTCTTCCTCCCCAGAGGGAAAATAAAGCAAATATTCCTGGAACTATTATGGCAAATGGAAGGAATTTTTTTATTTATGGGAATCTATTAGGTCCCTTCCTTTATGTTCTACACTTTCTATATGGGACACCCTATCTGTTTTGGGGTACACTCACTCATGGAGGAATTCTCTGCCAGAAACCCCAGCGTTTTCCACTGGAGATATTCTTATACAGAAAATCCGCAGCACAAGATTCTTTACGCCGCAGAACACAACGCTGGGACAGACAATTATCAGCCCCATAGGATAACATGGGGGAAGTTTGGCGGACAATTCTGTGGGAGTGCACACTCAGGCCTCATGCACACGACCGTTGTTCTGGACCACATCCGAGCCGCAAGGTGCGGACCCATTCACTTCAATAGGGCCGCAAAAGATGCGGACAGCGCTCCGTGTGCTGTCCGCCCAAAAAAAATAGCATGTCCTATTCTTGTCCTTTTTGTGGACAAGAATAGGCATTTCTACAATGGGCCGCCCGTTCTGTTCCGCAAATTGCAGAAGGCACACAAGCGGCTACCGTTTTTTGCGGATGCGCGGTTTTCAGACTGCAAAAAACAGCACGGTCGTGTGCATGAGGCCATATAGTAATCAACATCTGAATGCAGACTTGCATGATGTCAGCCCCTCCCCCGCTATGCCGCTGAGTTTCTCATGCTGCACGAGGCCACGGAATGGACAACCCACGAGCTGTCCGCACTGAAGTGAATGGGTCCACATCCAACCCGCAGACAAAATGCAGATTGGATGCAGACCAAAAGTATGTACCCGGGACCCCTGCCGACCAGCTGTTTGAGCTGCCTTCTTGCACCTTATCCTAGGCCAGTGATATCACATTCATCAGTCACGTGGCCTAGGCGCAGCCCTGCCCCATAGAAGTCAATACCAAGCACGGCCACTATACAATGTACGGCGCTGTGCTTGGTGAGGATCACAGGAGAGTTGGTGCCTTCTTAAACAGCTGATCGGCGGGGGTCCCAGGTGTCGGACCCTCACCAATCGGATGCCAATGACCTATCCAGAGGATAGGTCATCAGTAGTAAAATCTTAGAAAACCCTTTTAAAGGGTTTTTCCAGGACCACAGGAACAACCCCTGCCGTCCCAGCGCTGCCACTCCAGGGGGAGTCTGTTTCCAGCATTGTAGTGATCCATGTGATCGCTGCAGCCTCAGCAGTTACCCGTCGGGCATAGGATGCAGTGCCAGTCTCGCTATGTACCAATGACTGGCAGTAGCCATGGCATAGTCGGTGACACCATCTCTGCTGCACATGGAAACTGAGGCCACCGTGCGGCGGTGCAGAATTGGCAGGGGATTTGTTATTTTACATCATTTATCAAAATGTTTTTGGGGTCCTGGAAATGTAAAATATCGGAGGAGTCCTCAATCATATACCACGGTCAGTTCTCTGCAGTCCCACATAATGGACTGGGGGTGCGTGGCTGCAGATTTACCCTTCAGCGTGACCGCCGCTGTAGGGTTTATGTAAATGAGCAGTCCGGGGGCTGGAATGTGGTCGGCTGATGATGTCACAGGACCGGGCGGCTTCTGGAGAAGTGACCCCATGGTGCACCGCCAGAATTAGGGTGGAACAGGTTTACAGCCTCCTGAAGAGCTTTACAATCATTGACAGCAAGCAGAGCTCCTAAAAATGGTGAGCAATTGGCCTACACAAAGCTTTCAATTTCAGGACCATGAAAAATGCACTTAAAGGGCTATTCCATAGCGGCCGCATTGCTCTCCGAGGACAAGTTTCTAGATTCCTTTTTATGCCCGCTGTCCATCATGTGCGGCGTCTCGTAACCTCTGATCTCCAAGAATAAAATGCTAGAACTACAGTGAAAACTGACGCACATGTAGAATTGGAGGGAAAAACTCCACTTCTACCATTTGCTAATGTTGTGGCACTTGTGCGATTAACCTAATTTGGGGCCCCGGCTGACACTGGCCCCTGAGTGGCTCCAGGGTTTATCCCGATACGGTAAATGTCGCGCTGTCATAAATACCTTATCTCCTGAACTTTGATGAACCTGGCCAATGACTAATAGGTGCAACTTCTGGAGAAGTGGTCAGCGGGGGAGGGGTTGCCGCACTGTAATAATGGTGGGTGACCACCAGTATGGCTCACTCAGAGATTGCCCCCCCCCCCGCTTTATCACACCCCAGGTCTTCAGGATTCTGGGAAAGCTGGGTGGATGACAGTGCCTGCAGCCATACTGGTCATTGCATATACTTTGAGGTCCGTGATCTGTCCGTTCTGCAAAAAGATAGGACAAGTTCTATCTTTTTGCGGAATGGAACCCCATGAAAGCACTCCGTCGTGCTTCCGTTCCGTATTTCTGGACCCATTCAAGTGAATGGGTCCGCATCTGTGATGCGAAATGCACACGGCCGGTGTCCCGGTGCTACGGAACGGACACACGGTGTGCTGTCCGCCTTTTTTAGTGACCCATTGAAATGAATGGGTCCGCATCCTATCCGCAAAAACGGACACGGAAAAAAACAACTACTCGCTCAGCCCCTCCACAGGACTACAACACAGGAACTTGCAGAGGTAGGAGCTCAGCCCCAAAATTTAATTTTAGATTCAATTCACATCTGCTGTAAGAGTCGGGGAGAGAGAAGACGTGAAGGTCCGCCCGGTGGAGGTGACGGTCGCAGGGCTGGCTCGTTGCCCGTAGAGATTGGCCGTTCAGGGACACGAGCCATGGGCTGTTTATCCTGGGCAGGGGGTCAGGAGGCGGCAGTGACTCACATCTGGGGGTGGATAGCAAGATACAGGGATCTGCGTCATATACCGGTAAGAGGAGATGGCGGAGACTGAGTCTGTGGCGCCCTCCTCTGTTGGCACAGGAGAAGCACACGCTGGGACGGGCCGCCTGCTCCTGGGGTAAATGCTGCACAAAAACTTGTTAAATCTACAACTACCAACCCAAAAAATATATATATTTATGTAAAATAATAAAGATGGGATATATAATAATTCAGGTGGTTGTATCTAAATGTCTTAATCACGTTTTGGTCCAGTTTAAAGGTATTCAGAGACCGTCTGTGACCCCAATCCTAATGCAAAAAATGGGACTCAGAGCTTCGTCAATATGTCATAGGTGTAGGCGCCCAAGTGTCACCTCAGACCATTGGAAACCATTTACATCAGCGTGGTCTGCGTGCTAGACGACCTGCAAGGTACCTGACCGCACCACCAGGCACAGGCCTCATCGTCTTGGGCCAGGGAGCATCTACGCTGGATGAGGGACCAGTGGCCTCAGCGCTGTTCACTGATGGAAGTCGATTCACGCTGAGCAGAAATGATGGCGCCAACAATGTTGGAGATGTCCAGGAGAGCTCTGCATCAGTCACTGTGGTCACCAGACGAGCCGTTGGTGGTGTCACAGTGTGGGCAGGTGGGTCCTGTCAGTACAGAACTGCCCTACACTGTGAATGGTCCAGTGACAGCCCAGACTACCTGAAGAACATGAATCCAGTCATTGTGCCTCTGCAGGAACAACACAGGCCTAAGGTCATCTTCATGGAGGACAATGCTCTAGCTCAGTGGTCGGCAAAGTGCGGCTCGCGAGCCACAAGCGGCTCTTTAGACCCTTCAATGCGGCTCTTCAATGCGTTCCACAGGCAAGATAACTAGTATTAGCGCATGCGCATCACAGTAGGGCCGGCAGTACGCACCTCCTTCCAGAGTAGACGTCGGAACGAGGAGGAAGTGACGAGGGGTAGTGAAAACTTCCCGGGCAGGCTACAAGTCAGAGTCAGTGTACCTCCTCCTACCTCCTTTCAGAGTCAGTGTACCTCCTCCTACCTCCTTTCAGAGTCAGTGTACCTCCTTCTACCTCCTTTCAGAGTCAGTGTACCTCCTTCTACCTCCTTTCAGAGTCAGTGTACCTCCTCCTACCTCCTTTCAGAGTCAGTGTACCTCCTTCTACCTCCTTTCAGAGTCAGTGTACCTCCTCCTACCTCCTTACAGTCAGTGTACCTCCTCCTACCTCCTTTCAGAGTCAGTGTACCTCCTTCTACCTCCTTTCAGAGTCAGTGTACCTCCTCCTACCTCCTTTCAGAGTCAGTGTACCTCCTTCTACCTCCTTTCAGAGTCAGTGTACCTCCTCCTACCTCCTTTCAGAGTCAGTGTACCTCCTTCTACCTCCTTTCAGAGTCAGTGTACCTCCTTCTACCTCCTTTCAGAGTCAGTGTACCTCCTTCTACCTCCTTTCAGAGTCAGTGTACCTCCTCCTACCTCCTTTCAGAGTCAGTGTACCTCCTCCTACCTCCTTTCAGAGTCAGTGTACCTCCTCCTACCTCCTTTCAGAGTCAGTGTACCTCCTTCTACCTCCTTTCAGAGTCAGTGTACCTCCTTCTACCTCCTTTCAGAGTCAGTGTACCTCCTTCTACCTCCTTTCAGAGTCAGTGTACCTCCTTCTACCTCCTTTCAAGTCAGTGTACCTCCTTCTACCTCCTTTCAGAGTCAGTGTACCTCCTTCTACCTCCTTTCAGAGTCAGTGTACCTCCTCCTACCTCCTTTCAGAGTCAGTGTACCTCCTCCTACCTCCTTTCAGAGTCAGTGTACCTCCTCCTACCTCCTTTCAGAGTCAGTGTACCTCCTCCTACCTCCTTTCAGAGTCAGTGTACCTCCTTCTACCTCCTTTCAGAGTCAGTGTACCTCCTTCTACCTCCTTACAGAGTCAGTGTACCTCCTTCTACCTCCTTTCAGAGTCAGTGTACCTCCTCCTACCTCCTTTCAGAGTCAGTGTACCTCCTTCTACCTCCTTTCAGAGTCAGTGTACCTCCTTCTACCTCCTTTCAGAGTCAGTGTACCTCCTTCTACCTCCTTTCAGAGTCAGTGTACCTCCTTCTACCTCCTTTCAGAGTCAGTGTACCTCCTTCTACCTCCTTTCAGAGTCAGTGTACCTCCTTCTACCTCCTTTCAGAGTCAGTGTACCTCCTTCTACCTCCTTTCAGAGTCAGTGTACCTCCTTCTACCTCCTTTCAGAGTCAGTGTACCTCCTTCTACCTCCTTTAGAGTCAGTGTACCTCCTCCTACCTCCTTTCAGAGTCAGTGTACCTCCTCCTACCTCCTTTCAGAGTCAGTGTACCTCCTTCCTACCTCCTTTCAGAGTCAGTGTACCTCCTCCTACCTCCTTTCAGAGTCAGTGTACCTCCTCCTACCTCCTTTCAGAGTCAGTGTACCTCCTTCTACCTCCTTTCAGAGTCAGTGTACCTCCTTCTACCTCCTTTCAGAGTCAGTGTACCTCCTTCTACCTCCTTTCAGAGTCAGTGTACCTCCTTCTACCTCCTTTAGAGTCAGTGTACCTCCTCCTACCTCCTTTCAGAGTCAGTGTACCTCCTCCTACCTCCTTTCAGAGTCAGTGTACCTCCTCCTACCTCCTTTCAGAGTCAGTGTACCTCCTCCTACCTCCTTTCAGAGTCAGTGTACCTCCTTCTACCTCCTTTCAGAGTCAGTGTACCTACTCTACCTCCTTTCAGAGTCAGTGTACCTCCTCCTACCTCCTTTCAGAGTCAGTGTACCTCCTTCTACCTCCTTTCAGAGTCAGTGTACCTCCTTCTACCTCCTTTCAGAGTCAGTGTACCTCCTTCTACCTCCTTTCAGAGTCAGTGTACCTCCTTCTACCTCCTTTCAAAGTCAGTGTACCTCCTTCTACCTCCTTTCAGAGTCAGTGTACCTCCTTCTACCTCCTTTCAGAGTCAGTGTACCTCCTCCTACCTCCTTTCAGAGTCAGTGTACCTCCTCCTACCTCCTTTCAGAGTCAGTGTACCTCCTCCTACCTCCTTTCAGAGTCAGTGTACCTCCTCCTACCTCCTTTCAGAGTCAGTGTACCTCCTTCTACCTCCTTTCAGAGTCAGTGTACCTCCTTCTACCTCCTTACAGAGTCAGTGTACCTCCTTCTACCTCCTTTCAGAGTCAGTGTACCTCCTCCTACCTCCTTTCAGAGTCAGTGTACCTCCTTCTACCTCCTTTCAGAGTCAGTGTACCTCCTTCTACCTCCTTTCAGAGTCAGTGTACCTCCTTCTACCTCCTTTCAGAGTCAGTGTACCTCCTTCTACCTCCTTTCAGAGTCAGTGTACCTCCTTCTACCTCCTTTCAGAGTCAGTGTACCTCCTTCTACCTCCTTTCAGAGTCAGTGTACCTCCTTCTACCTCCTTTCAGAGTCAGTGTACCTCCTTCTACCTCCTTTCAGAGTCAGTGTACCTCCTTCTACCTCCTTTTAGAGTCAGTGTACCTCCTCCTACCTCCTTTCAGAGTCAGTGTACCTCCTCTACCTCCTTTCAGAGTCAGTGTACCTCCTTCTACCTCCTTTCAGAGTCAGTGTACCTCCTCCTACCTCCTTTCAGAGTCAGTGTACCTCCTCCTACCTCCTTTCAGAGTCAGTGTACCTCCTTCTACCTCCTTTCAGAGTCAGTGTACCTCCTTCTACCTCCTTTCAGAGTCAGTGTACCTCCTTCTACCTCCTTTCAGAGTCAGTGTACCTCCTTCTACCTCCTTTTAGAGTCAGTGTACCTCCTCCTACCTCCTTTCAGAGTCAGTGTACCTCCTCCTACCTCCTTTCAGAGTCAGTGTACCTCCTCCTACCTCCTTTCAGAGTCAGTGTACCTCCTCCTACCTCCTTTCAGAGTCAGTGTACCTCCTCCTACCTCCTTTCAGAGTCAGTGTACCTCCTCCTACCTCCTTTCAGAGTCAGTGTACCTCCTCCTACCTCCTTTCAGAGTCAGTGTACCTCCTTCTACCTCCTTTCAGAGTCAGTGTACCTCCTTCTACCTCCTTTCAGAGTCAGTGTACCACCTACCTCCTTTCAGAGTCAGTGTACCTCCTCCTACCTCCTTTCAGAGTCAGTGTACCTCCTCCTACCTCCTTTCAGAGTCAGTGTACCTCCTCCTACCTCCTTTCAGAGTCAGTGTACCTCCTTCTACCTCCTTTCAGAGTCAGTGTACCTCCTTCTACCTCCTTTCAGAGTCAGTGTACCACCTACCTCCTTTCAGAGTCAGTGTACCTCCTTCTACCTCCTTTCAGAGTCAGTGTACCACCTACCTCCTTTCAGAGTCAGTGTACCTCCTCCTACCTCCTTTCAGTCAGTGTACCTCCTCCTACCTCCTTTCAGAGTCAGTGTACCTCCTTCTACTTCCTTTCAGAGTCAGTGTACCTCCTTCTACCTCCTTTTAGAGTCAGTGTACCTCCTTCTACCTCCTTTCAGAGTCAGTGTACCTCCTTCTACCTCCTTTCAGAGTCAGTGTACCTCCTCCTACCTCCTTTCAGAGTCAGTGTACCTCCTTCTACCTCCTCCTACCTCCTTCTACCTCCTTCTACAGGTGACTCAATTACTTGGCAGGTGTTTAAACAGCAAAGGTAATGTCTGCAGACAAGTTTAATAAAAGTAAAAAATGATAAAGATAAAATGAAATAATAATCAAGATCCAAATAAAAGAAAGTACATATAAAAGTATGTAAAAACACACTCTGGGCTCCTGCCCACAAACGTAAGGGCGCCGTGCCTGTGCTGCGGACCGCAAATAGCGGTCCGCAATGCATGGACACAGACCGTGGGGCAGCTGCATGAGGATCGTGGACCCATTCACTTGAATTGGGTTCTTGATCCGCATCCGACTGTCCGCACCGCAAAAAAGTAGCGCATGCTGAAGTGAATGGGTCCATGATGCGGGATATGAGTGCTACAGAGTGCTTCCGTGGTGGTTTTGGCTGTGCCTCCGCACCGCAAAAAAGTAGTGCATGCTGAAGTGAATGGGTCCATGATGCGGAGGCACAGCCAGAAGCACCACGGAAGCACTCTGTAGCACTCATATCCCGGATCCTGGACCCATTGAAGTGAATGGGTCCATGATGCGGGCTGCACACGGCCGTGTTCAGCCCGCATCATGGACCCATTCACTTCAGCATGCGCTTACTTCCTATATATTTTAGGTTTTAAAAATGTGGCTCTCAAAAGAAATTTCAATCGTGGTTTTGGCGATATTTGGCTCAGTTGACAAAAAAGTTTGCCCACCACTGGTCTAGCTCATGGAGGTCCATCATTAGGGAACGGCCGTTGGAGACTGGGGGACCTCACATGGAGCGGCCTGCACTTTCTCCAGACCTGAATCCCATTGAAAACCTATGGGTTCAGATGAGTCGCCGTGTAGAGGCTCGTGGCTCTGTGCCCCAGAACCTCAATGACCTGAGGGCCGCCCTTCAAGAAGAGTGGGGTGCCATGCCTCAGCAGATGTGTGAACAGCAGGAGACGTCGTGGTCGGGCTGTAATTGATGCTCAAGGCCATGTGACAAGTTCTTGAGACACTGACATTTTGTGGCGGTGTACCCAGCACTGGGGTCGGCTTCTGTGTCAGTAAATTGTTTGAGATGAGGAAATCACCATCGCTGCTTCTACGTAAATGCCCGACTTTAATGATATAATATTACTGGAGCCAGAACTTGTACATTTTCCATAAATTTCACCCGAAAGCCAAATATCCCTAACTTTTTGTCAGGAGTGAGATCGACAGATAATTCTTTAACGCCAGACTTGCCTCATATCTAGCGGTCATACAGCCTGAGATACAACCATTACTGGCCAGTAGCCCCTAGACTGGTAATTTACTGGCCGGGTGGTAACCCTGACAGTGTCTTGGTGTGGTAGACTGCACATATAGCAGCCCCTCTAGTGCCCCTGCTCCTGGTGTACCCCCTCCTTTATGTCCCCTGATGTGCTATGTCAGGGGTCAGCAATAGGGATGAGCGAATTGACTTCGGATGAAACACCCAAAGTCGATTCGCACAAAACTTTGTTAGAATACGGTATGGAGTGAGCGCTCCGTACGGTATTAGAATGCATTGGCTCAGATAAGCCAAAGTTATTACTTTGCGAAGTCTCGTGAGACTTCGGGTAATAATTTCAGAAATTAATTTCTACTGTAAAAAAACTTTTACCGAACTCGGGTTCGGTTCCAAGGTACAACTTGTCAGCGAGCTTCGGCACTCCAGCTGTCGTGAAACTACAATTCCCAGCATGCTCCATTAATTTCTTTGAGAGTTCTGAGATGATTAGAGAAAGTATGCATACTGGGGGTTGTAGTTTCACAACAGCTGGAGTGCTGAGGGTTGCTGACCTCTGTGCTATGTAATAAAAGGGGTGTGTCCTGCAAAGAGGGGTGTGGCCTATGACCAAGATTTCTTTCTACGATCTCCATAAAGGCAGCCGTGCATTTAATAAGATCTAGGCCCCGTAGGCCGAGCTGTATGTACGGACGCTCCCCACTGTCTGAATCTTTACAGGTTTCTGAGACTTTGAGCAGAACTTTTATCCACCTTTATTGCACCCAATAGACTCCATCGCACATGTATTGCACCCTACAGACTCCATCGCACATGTATTGTACACTATAGACTCCATCGTACATGCATTGTACCCTATAGACTCTATCACACATGTATCACACCCTATAAACTCCATCACACATGTAACACACCCTATAGACTCCGTGGTACCCTATAGACTCCATCGCACATGTATTGCACCCTAAAGAACTCCATTGCACATGTATCACACCCTATAGACTCCATCACACATGTATCGCACCCTACAGACTCCATTACACATGTATCGCACCCTACAGACTCCATCGCACATGTATCGCACCCTACAGACTCCATCGCACATGTATTGCACCCTACAGACTCCATCGCACATGTATTGTACCCTATAGACTCTATCACCCATGTAACGCACCGTATAGACTCCATTGCACAAGTATCACACCCTATAGACTCCATCCGCACATGTATTGCACCCTATAAACTCCATTGCTCATGTATAGCACACTATAGACTCCATTACACATGTACTGCACCCTACAGACTCCATCGCACATGTATCGCACCCTATAGACTCCATCGCACATGTATCGCACCCTATAGACTCCATTGCACATGTATCGCACCCTACAGACTCCATCGCACATGTATTGTACCCTATAGACTCCATGTCACATGTATCACACCCTATAGACTCCATCGCTCATGTATGGCACCCTAGAGACTCCATCTCACATGTATCGCACCCTATAGACTCCATGTCACATGTACCGCACCCTACAGACTCCATCGCACATGTATTACACCCTATAGACTCCATCTCACATGTATCGCACCCTATAGACTCCATCTCACATGTATCACACCCTATAGACTCCATTGCTCATATATCGCACCCTATAGACTCCATCACACATGTATTACACCCTATAGACTCCATTGCACATGTATGGCACCCTATAGAAGACTCCATCGCAAATGTATTGCACCCTATAGAAGACTCCATCGCTCATGTATGGCACCCTAGAGACTCCATCTCACATGTATCGCACCCTATAGACTCCATCGCTCATGTATTGCACCCTATAGACTCCATCGCTCATGTATCGCACCTTATAGACTCCATCTCACATGTATCGCACCCTATAGACTCCATCGCTCATGTATGGCACCCTATAGACTCCATCACACATGTATCACACCCTATAGACTCCATCGCTCATGTATCACACCCTATAGACTCCATCGCTCATGTATCGCACCCTATAGACTCCATCTCACATGTATCGCACCCTATAGACTCCATCGCTCATGTATCGCACCCTATAGACTCCATCTCACATGTATCGCACCCTATAGACTCCATCGCTCATGTATCGCACCCTATAGACTCCATCACACATGTATCACACTCTATAGACACCCAAGTTGAATTTGGCAGCACTGGGGAGATTTATAAAAACTGCTGCAAAGGAAAAGGGGAGCAGTTGCCCATAGCAACCAGATTCCATATTTCACAGGTTCTGATTGGCTGCTACGGGAAACCGCTCCCAACTAAAGGCTACCCCTATGAAAACGTGAACTCCATTTCCCACAATTCCCGGCTATGACCGGCTGTGCAGTGGGATCATGGGAGTTGTAGTGCGGGGGCTATCGCTGCTATTGGCCGGGCAGACAGTACCGCGTCTTACCGCCAGAGGGGGCGTCGGCCTGGGCTCGTTCACCGGTTGACACTTCCGCTTCCGGTGAGCAGGCTGCTGTTGTGAGTCCCGGTGTCTTCCGGCGCCCGTAGGCCTCTGGTCCCTGCAGTGCGCCCCCTGTCTGCCGTCCCCGGAGGCCCCGGCCGGACCCCGCCATGATGTCGCTCCTGTCTCGGCTGCTGGACTGGTTCCGCTCTCTCTTCTGGAAGGAGGAGATGGAGCTGACGCTGGTCGGGCTGCAGCACTCGGGGAAGACCACCTTTGTCAATGTCATAGCGGTGAGAGGAGGGGAGGGCAGCAGTCAGGGGGTCCCGGCTGTAGAACTACAAGCCCCAGCATGTAATGAACTACTAATCCCAGCATGTAATGCACTACTAATCCCAGCATGTAATGCACTACTAATCCCAGCATGTAATGAACTACAAGCCCCAGTATGTAATGCACTACTAATCCCAGCATGTAATGCACTACTAATCCCAGCATGTAATGAACTACAAGCCCCAGCATGTAATGAACTACAAGCCCCAGCATGTAATGAACTACAAGCCCCAGCATGTAATGAACTACAAGCCCCAGCATGTAATGAACTACAAGCCCCAGCATGTAATGAACTACAAGCCCCAGCATGTAATGAACTACAAGCCCCAGCATGTAATGAACTACAAGCCCCAGCATGTAATGCACTACTAATCCCAGCATGTAATGCACTACTAATCCCAGCATGTAATGCACTACTAATCCCAGCATGTAATGAACTACAAGCCCCAGCATGTAATGAACTACAAGCCCCAGCATGTAATGAACTACAAGCCCCAGCATATAATGAACTACAAGCCCCAGCATGCAATGAACTACAAGCCCCAGCATGCAATGGACTACTAATCCCAGCATGTAATGAACTACAAGCCCCAGCATGAAATGAACTACAAGCCCCAGCATGCAATGGACTACTAATCCCAGCATGTAATGAACTACAAGGCCCAGCATGCAGTTAACTACTAATCCCAGCACGTAATGCACTGCAAGCCCCAGCACGTAATGCACTGCAAGCCCCAGCACGTAATGCACTGCAAGCCCCAGGACGTAATGCACTGCAAGCCCCAGGACGTAATGCACTGCAAGCCCCAGCACGTAATGCACTACAAGCCCCAGCACGTAATGCACTACAAGCCCCAGCATGCAGTTAACTACAAGCCCCAGCATGCAATGGACTACTCATCCCAGCATGTAATGAACCTGTAATCACAGTATGTAATAAACTACTCATCCCAGCACGTAATGCACTACAAGCCCCAGCATGTATTGCACTACCAGCCCCAGCATGTAATGCACTACAAGCCCCAGCATGTAATGCACTACAAGCCCCAGCATGCAGTTAACTACAAGCCCCAGCATGCAATGGACTACTCATCCCAGCATGTAATGAACCTGTAATCACAGTATGTAATAAACTACTCATCCCAGCACGTAATGCACTACAAGCCCCAGCATGTATTGCACTACCAGCCCCAGCATGTAATGCACTACAAGCCCCAGCATGTAATGCACTACAAGCCCCAGCATGCAGTTAACTACAAGCCCCAGCATGCAATGGACTACTCATCCCAGCATGCAATGGACTACTCATCCCAGCATGCAATGGACTACTCATCCCAGCATGTAATGAACCTGTAATCACCGTATGTAATAAACTACTCATCCCAGCATGTAATGAACTACAAGCCCCAGCATGCAATGGACTACTCATCCCAGCATGTAATGAACCAGTAATCACAGTATGTAATAAACTACTCATCCCAGCATGTAATGAACTACAAGTCCCAGCATGTAATGGCCCAAGACAGTTGGTAGTAGTAGTGCCCCCTGTTGACGTGGCAGGGATACGCCGTGGTACAGGTGGCGGCGGCTGACGGCTGGTCTTGTGTCTCCCGCAGTCGGGCCAGTTCAGCGAGGACATGATACCGACCGTCGGGTTCAACATGAGGAAAGTGACAAAAGGAAACGTCACCATCAAGGTGAGGAAATACCGAAGAAGTAACGGGGTCATCTGTAAACGTAGCTTCATCACCATTTCCCAGATCTCCGCTTGCTCTCATTGAATAGAAACATTCTTGTTTACATTCAGAGAATGAAAAAGTGCCCTGAGGGTTTGTTACAATGAGCTGTGAAGGTAAACAGCCGCCGGGACTTCAGACTGATACATGATACCTGCACTGATACATTGTAACAAACTATCAGGAGAGGGATTTGTGCTGCCAAAGACTCATACATTGTGACTAGAGTCGAGCGAAGCGAGCTTGGGATTCTTAATCCGAAGTCGGTTCGTTCAAAACTTCGGAATAACTGTCTCCGTACAGTATTAGAATGTATGGGCTCTGATGAGCTGAAGTACGTTATTCTCCAAGTTGCGCGATACTTCGTTGAATAACTTTGGTAATTGATTATAATTTAACCACTTCAAAACTTGGCTCTGAACTCGGCTTCGGTTCCAAAGTTTTTCACTGTAATAATTAATTACCGAAGTTAGTCGCGTGCGACTTCGTGAATAATGGACTTCGCCTCATCGGAGACAGTACATTCTAGTTCTGTATGGAGAAGGATCTCCGTACAGCATTATAACACATTTTTTAGCGTCGTGACTTTGGATGTAGCATCCGAAATTCGCTCATCTCTAATTATAACCAGAGACAGATCTGTGCTAATGTGTACACTGGATAGAAAAGGAACAGTCGCCATTCACTGAAACCAAGCAGAGATCCTGAAATATTCCCTGAACCGTGCAGTGACAATGGACATGTCTGCTCTTTTCCTTCCCCTGTGTTTTCCTTCAGATCTGGGATATCGGGGGGCAGCCTCGATTTCGCAGCATGTGGGAGCGCTACTGTCGGGGCGTCAACGCCATTGTGTAAGTTACATCGTCTCTACCTCCGCTGTCTGACCCCCGGGAACCTCCCCTTTAGGCCTCTTGCACACAAACGTATTTTCTTTCCATGTCCGTTCAGTTTTTTTTGCGGACCCATTAATTTCAATAGGTCCGCAAAAAAAAAAACCAGAAGTTACTCCGTGTGCATTCCGTTTCCGTATTTCTGTTTCACTAAAAGATAGAACTTGTCCTATTATTGTCCGAATAGGACTGTTCTATTAGAGGCCAGCTGTTCCGTTCTGCAAAATACGGAATGCACACGGACGTCATCCGTATTTTTTGCGGATCCGTTTTTTGCAGACCACAACATACATACGGTCATGTGCAAGAGGCAGCACATAATCCTAACTGATCCCTGTGACCTTCTTCCTCCGCAGTTACATGGTGGACGCGGCCGACAGCGAGAAGATAGAAGCGTCTCGTAATGAACTGCACAACCTGCTGGATAAACCGCAGTTACAGGGTATACCGGTGCGTGTCCAGCAGAGGGCGCCGTGCCTGCCCCCGAACTAGTCACAGCCATTGTATCATAAGAACATTTGCAACTTTCTCACCATTGTCAAGATCTCTTCTTGCTGTCGCTGAAAGGGAACAGGAATGTTTACATCCAAAGGCTGAAGCATATACAGATCTTACACCTCTCACAGCTGAGGGTTTGTTACAGTTGTATCCAGTCCAGCCAATCTTTATGTCTATAGCGCCAACATATTCCGCAGCGCTTTGCAATTAGAGGGTTCATGTACAAACAGAGTCAGAGCAACATACACGAGGAATGAAGACCCTGATCACAAGAGCTTACAATCTATGAGGAGATGGGGGTGAGACAAAAGGTGTAGAGCTTCTGAGTGCATGGGGTGCGGATGTGATGGATCAGGTTTAGACTTATACTGATTCTGTAGGGAGGAGACTTAGATCAGGGGATGTGATCGGCCACCCTGTAAAGATGTGTGTTTAGGGAGCTCCTAAAACTGTGGATGATGGGAATTAACCTACTTGCTTGCGGTAGGGCGTTCCAGAGAGTTGGGGCAGCTCGGGAGAAGTCTTGGAGCCTGGAGTGAGAGGTTCAGATTATGGGGGGCACGGGAAGAATGGTAGACGGAGATGTAGGGGATGCAGCACTGGGGAGGGCTTTGTGGGTGAGAAGAAGCAGGGAACACATCATCACACCTGGTCCTGTCAATCACAGTGCAGAGGGCGCGGCAGTTGCAGAGAGAGCAGAGCCTCCAGGTGTAATGGTAACGCCCCCGTTGCTCCTAGAGACTCATTTGCATATAATAAAACATCCTTTTTCTCAGCAATGCGGGAACATATGAACATGGACCAACACAGATGCCAAGTGCACATGTAACAGGTCAGCCAGTGTGATAGGGACAAAACTGCTGACAGATGCCCTGTAAATTGGATTCTATACTGTATGGGCAACCGATGCAATGACTGGCACAAGGCGGAGGCATCAGAGTAGCGGTTAGACAGATAGATGAGCCTGGCTGCTGCGTTAAGGATAGATTGGTGAGGGGGCGACCAGTTAGTAATGAGGTAACAGTAATCGTGAAGATCAGGACAACAATGAGAATTTTTGTTGTTTTTACTGTAAGAAAAGGGCGAATCCTAGAGATGTTTTTGAGGTGCAGACGACATGAGCGGGCGAGAGATTGAATATAGGGGTGAAGGAAAGGTCAGTGTCCAACATAACACTGAGACAGCGGGTGTGCACCCAGGAGATATGGCAGTGCTGCCCACCGAGATGGAGATGATGTCAGAGACAGCGGACGGACAGTCACTGGAGGACATGATGTCAGAGACGGCGGACAGACAGTCACTGGAGGACATGATGTCAGAGACGGCGGGCAGACAGTCACTGGAGGACATGATGTCAGAGACGGCGGACAGACAGTCACTGGAGGGCATGATGTCAGAGACGGCGGGCAGACAGTCACTGGAGGACATGATGTCAGAGACGGCGGGCAGACAGTCACTGGAGGACATGATGTCAGAGACGGCGGGCAGACAGTCACTGGAGGACATGATGTCAGAGACGGCGGGCAGACAGTCACTGGAGGACATGATGTCAGAGACGGCGGGCAGACAGTCACTGGAGGACATGATGGCAGAGACGGCAGGCAGACAGTGACTGGAGGACATGATGTCAGAGACGGCGGGCAGACAGTCACTGGAGGACATGATGGCAGAGACGGCAGGCAGACAGTGACTGGAGGACATGATGTCAGAGACGGCGGGCAGACAGTCACTGGAGGACATGAGGTCAGAGACGGCGGGCAGACAGTCACTGGAGGACATGAGGTCAGACAGTCACTGGAGGACATGAGGTCAGAGACGGCGGACAGACAGTCACTGGGGGACATGAGGTCAGAGACAGCGGACGGACAGTCACTGGAGGACATGATGTCAGAGACGGCAGGCAGACAGTCACGTGAGGACATGATGTCAGAGACGGCGGACAGACAGTCACTGGAGGACATGATGTCAGAGACGGCAGGCAGACAGTCACGTGAGGACATGATGTCAGAGACGGCGGGCAGACAGTCACTGGAGGACATGAGGTCAGAGACGGCGGGCAGACAGTCACTGGAGGACATGAGGTCAGAGACGGCGGGCAGACAGTCACTGGAGGACATGATGGCAGAGACGGCGGACAGACAGTCACTGGAGGACATGATGGCAGAGACGGCGGGCAGACAGTCACTGGAGGACATGATGGCAGAGACGGCGGGCAGACAGTCACTGGAGGACATGATGGCAGAGACGGCGGGCAGACAGTCACTGGAGGACATGATGGCAGAGACGGCGGACAGACAGTCACTGGAGGACATGATGTCAGAGACGGTGGGCAGACAGTCACTGGAGGACATGATGTCAGAGACGGCGGGCAGACAGTCACGTGAGGACATGATGTCAGAGACGGCGGGCAGACCGTCACTGGAGGACATGATGGCAGAGACGGCGGGCAGACAGTCACTGGGGGACATGATGTCAGAGACGGCGGGCAGACAGTCACTGGGGGACATGATGTCAGAGACGGTGGGCAGACAGTCACTGGAGGACATGATGTCAGAGACGGCGGACAGACAGTCACTGGAGGACATGAGGTCAGAGACGACGGGCAGACAGTCACTGGGGGACATGAGGTCAGAGACGGCGGGCAGACAGTCACTGGAGGACATGATGTCAGAGACGGCGGGCAGACAGTCACTGGAGGACATGATGTCAGAGACGGCGGGCAGACAGTCACTGGAGGACATGATGGCAGAGACGGCGGGCAGACAGTCACTGGAGGACATGATGGCAGAGACGGCGGGCAGACAGTCACTGGAGGACATGATGTCAGAGACGGCGGACAGACAGTCACTGGGGGACATGAGGTCAGAGACGGCGGGCAGACAGTCACTGGAGGACATGATGTCAGAGACGGCAGGGGTGAGGTGATGGGTTGAAGTGTATAGCGGGGTGTCATCGGCATAGAGATGGTAATGGAAACCGAATCTGCTGATAGTCTGTCAGTGTATAAACACATCAGCAGCACAAATCTCTCTCCTGATAGTTTGTTACAATGTATCAGTGCAGGTAAAATCTATCAGTCTGAAGTCAAGGCTCATGAAGGATTGTCTAGACTGGATACAATTGAAACAAGCCCTCTGCTGTGAGAAGGATTAGGTCTGCACAGAGACATCCGTTCACTGTCAGGAAGCAGAAGTCTTGAAAATGGATAGGAATTGAAAAGCAACATATACGTTGCAAATTATAGACTTATTAATGTAATATTGTAGCTATTCACTGGATAGATAATAAATGCTAGATGGGTTGTTGGGGGGCCGACTGCTGAGCCCCCCACCAATAACTAGACCCAGGAGTTTGAAGTTGTGGTTGGGTATGCGGACACCCCTCCCCCACTCCATTCCAGGTCCATGGCCCTGACCGATACTGACGAGCGCCCCTCTGTACGGTGACCACTGACCCGATGTTTTATCTCTTTACAGGTTCTGATTCTTGGGAATAAAAGAGACCTCCCGAGCGCGCTGGACGAGCGGCAGCTGATCGACAAAATGTAATCATTACACTTCATAGAGCGAGGGCCAATGTAACGATCATATCGGACAACGAGCAATGTATCTACTGGATCTGATTCTAACCTGTGGTGTTCTGATAACAGGACCCACCTGCTGGTGACGGATCCCGCAGAGCCTGTAATGTGTGAACCGCTGCGGGGTATAATCAGACCCCTACTGCCATAAATGCATTGTCATTCATGCCATTCCCTAATATTGTAATAAGATGCAGCAGGGATCCGGGAGGATTGGCCGGATGTTTATGTTTCCGGAGTTCTAGTGACCGCTGCTCTCTCCGCACAGGCACCTGGCGATGATCCAGGACCGGGAAATCTGCTGCTATTCCATCTCCTGTAAAGAGAAGGATAACATAGGTAAGAGGCGGGGAGACCGTGTTGGGCCCCCCTGCAGTCAGCACTCTCGATTCTTACCTCTTGATGTCTCTCTCCTCAGATATCACCCTGCAGTGGCTGATCCAGCACTCTAAGACGCGCCGTAGCTAAGAGTCGTGGAAGCTGCTGCTCTATATTATGGAATGTGCCCTTCTTGCCCTGCCCCACGGACGTGCCCTCTATCTCCCTGCCCTGTGCCTGGGGACATATGCTCCTCACACTTCGGAGGGCACGCCACCGGGGCCCATCTGCTTGAGGATGTGCCGCTGCTGTCCACCCAGGGTCATGTCCTCGTTTCCTGCTCTGCCTCCCAAGTTCGCTCTCGACCCGTCCAGCTGAATATATTCCTTCTGTTCTCTTTGCGGTGATCGGTGGCCCATCCCATATCCAGTCCGTCCTTCCTGTTTGAGCCCTGGTGACGCTACAGGTCTTTAGGCTTCATGATTTCTATCTCCATCCATCTGGTCGCCCGCCAGGGTTTGCCTTGCCCCCCACACACTTATGTGCCTTCATGTCTGCCCTTTGCACCGTGCTGTTTCTTTAGAGACGTCTCGCTGCTGCTTGCCCCAAACCTTGGTCGACTACTTCCTAGGAGCCATCCGTGGGCATGCCGATATGTCGACTTGATATAAAGATGCCAAAGCAGAACGGGGGGCAGGGTGGACTCCTGGAATGGAGTGTCACATGTTCTTACAATAATCAAGTCGTCCATGACGTGAAAGATTTTGTGGAGCACGAGGATCAGTGGAGATAATGGGGGCGGTTGTCAACCCTACAGCACCACGGTCAGTTACTTCGGTTGCGCCCCCCCCCCCCCCCCCCCTACAGACTGCACTCAGAGCATTGCATACCCATCAGTCGGCAGAACAATCAAGATCTGGAGATGGAGGCCTTCAACTGTGGAAAATTCTTCTGTCTGTCCTTCCACTTGGTACTCAAGAGGCTCTGCATCTCCTCGGCAGGAGTCTTGTCCAGCTCCGTCTTCCATTCCCTGAGTTTGCTGAGTCCCCATCCCGTGTGCGCCCCCTGGTATGCTTCCCTTCACCTGGCACTACCTGCTGCCGCCATCGCTTTAGCTCGCTCTGCACTATTGCTGCTATTCACATTTTCTTTTGGCCTTTTCCTTGTGCCTGAGCGTGATAGATCTCCACAGAACCGGGACGACTTCCCTTTGAGTGCTACTAGAGACCGGTTCAAATCAGGAGTCTGCATGGGCGCTGATTAAAGGTATAGGTGCATTTTGAATAACGTCACTTTCAGTAAGTTTGCAATTACGTAATTTCTGCTCTAGCTCCACTCCGAGTGGCATTCAGGTATCTTCTGTTGGCTGTGACCTCGCTGCCTCCTGCTTCAGCACGGACAGCGAGATGTTTACACCAGGGGTCAGCCGTCCCAGGCACTCCAGCAGCTGTGACACTACAACTCCCAGGATGAACACTTGCTCGACTGTTGTCAGAAGTGAATTGACAATGCTGAGATTTGTAGTCTCACAACAGCTTGAGATCCAGAGGTTGGTGGCCCCTGACCTGCATCTTTTACATTGCAGTGTACAATCTTGGCCAAAAGTTTTGAGACTGACACGAATTTAGGTTTTCACACTATTTTCTGATTCAGTTTTTCTGGTGGCAATCTACATTATCTCTAGATCGTTATGAATTGCAATTAATTGTAAACTCATCCCTTGCCATGAAAATGGACTTCATATAAAAACCCCATTTCATTGGACTTCAGCCCTGCTGACATCATGTCGGTGATCTTCTCTTTAGCTCAGGAGAAAGTGTTAAAGCAGGCAAGGCAGCTGATTGAATCAGAAGAGCAGCTGATTGCTTGAAATCATTGTCTTCTTCTGTTAACCATAGTTGCCTCCCAGGAAACGTTTCGTCATCATTGCTTTGCATCAAAAGGACGTTGCAGGCGAGGACATTGCTGCTTGTAAGACTGCAACTAAATCCAAATCAACCATTTATTGGATCATCAAGAACTACAAGAAGACTCCAGGGCACCCAAGAAAGTCCAGCAAGTGCCGGGACCATCTCCTAAACAGGATTAAGCTACAGGATTGGGTCACCACCCTGACAGGAGCCCCTTCTCCCGACCACCCAGGAGCCCCTTCTCCCGACCACCCAGGAGCCCCTTCTCCCGACCACCCAGGAGCCCCTTCTCCCGACCACCCAGGAGCCCCTTCTCCCGACCACCCAGGAGCCCCTTCTCCCGACCACCCAGGAGCAATGTGGTGAATACTTTTTCCGGCATGATGAAGACCATAACCCAAGGCAAAAGTGGCTTGGTGAACAAAACATTGAAATTTTGGGTCCCTGGCCAGGAGACCCCCCCAGATCTCAATCCCATTGAGAACCTGTGGTCGATCCTCAAAAAGCAGGAGAAAAACAAAAACACAGACATTGTGATCAACTCCAAGCACTGATTAGACAAGAATGGGTTTGTCATCAGTCAGGATTTGGCCTAGAAGCTGACATGCGGGGCAAAGTGCAGAAGAAGGGTCAAAACTGGAAATATTCCGTTTCTGCATAAACTTAATGGAGTTGTCAATAAATATTTTTAACTTCTGAAATGCTTATAATTGTCCTTCGGTTACCATAGTAACATCTGACAAAAAGATCTAAAAACACTGAAGCAGCAAACTCTGGAAACACCAAACTTTTTGCCAGTCTCACAACTTTTGTCCACGACTGTAGTAGATAATTGGACCACAGGTTAGTTTTAAGGGTAATCGATAGAATTGTGAGTGCAGCTCTGGATGTGATAGGAGTAGGAGAAAGGATTCAAGATCAGTGCAATCTAAGAAAGCAAAGTAGTGGTAAAGTTCCTCATCTTGAGTGGATGCGCTCTCATGGGACTATTACTACATGCACTGCTTGGTCTCTGACTTCCTTCTGTGCTTTCTTACTCCTCCAGAGACGGGTAGGACTACCCCACAGGATCGTATGTCTTAGGCCCCCAGCATTCATCACGAAGAGGGCCACACACCATCAGGGCGGCAGAAATAACATGCATGTAAATAGTAAAGCACGTCATGTTCACTATGCATAAGGGTGAATTCATATGCCAAAGACTTGTTGCAGAAATATCTCACACGGGTCCAGGAAGCTGAGATATGAGGAGCTGTTTGCAGGGTCCTCTTCCTGTGATTTAACTGTCTATGACTGGAGGTCACTGGTTTTCTGTCCCCGCTCCCCTGCAGAGGCCAGTATTATCTATTTTTATGTGAATCTTACCTCCATGTTACAAGCAGCCAGAGGGGGACAGCACACAGCTCCCTAAATCTCAGCTCCCTTGTTTTCACTTGATTTTTCAGGATTTTGATATTGATGGCCTATCCTCAGAACAGACCATCAATATCTAATCGGTGGGGGTCTGACACCCTGCCCCCCCCCAAAAAATAAGCTGTTCCAGAGTAGCTACACAGCGAAGTGAATGGTGACCTGCTCTGTCCGCTACACACAATGGATGGAGCTGATCGGCAGAGGTGCGGGGTGTCGGACCTCCGCCAGTCCGATAGTGATAGCATTCCCCGAGGATAGACCTTCAATATCAAAATCCTGGACCTCCTGAAATCAAGTGCTGTCGGTTTAGAGTTTCTCCACCTCAATATACAGGTAGGTAAAAATGGCGCTTCAGGTTACTAGTGTGGTGAGTGCAGGGGACGATCCTGCAGGAAGCGGACGGTTGGAGGGCGGGGGACGATCCTGCAGGAAGCTGACGGTTGGAGGGCGGGGGACGATCCTGCAGGAAGCTGACGGTTGGAGGGCGGGGGACGATCCTGCAGGAAGCTGATGGTTGGAGGGCAGGGGACGATCCTGCAGGAAGCTGATGGTTGGAGGGCGGGGGACAATCCTGCAGGAAGCTGACGGTTGGAGGGCGGGGGACGATCCTGCAGAAAGCTGACGGTTGGAGGGCGGGGGACGATCCTGCAGGAAGCTGATGGTTGGAGGGCGGGGGACAATCCTGCAGGAAGCTGACGGTTGGAGGGCGGGGGACGATCCTGCAGAAAGCTGACGGTTGGAGGGCGGGGGACGATCCTGCAGGAAGCTGATGGTTGGAGGGCAGGGGACGATCCTGCAGGAGGCTGACGGTTGGAGGGCGGGGGACGATCCTGCAGGAAGCTGAGGGTTGGAGGGCGGGGGACGAACCTGCAGGAAGCTGATGGTTGGAGGGCGGGGGACAATCCTGCAGGAAGCTGATGGTTGGAGGGCGGGGGACGATCCTGCAGGAAGCTGACGGTTGGAGGGCGGGGGACGATCCTGCAGGAAGCTGACGGTTGGAGGGCGGGGGACGATCCTGAAGGAAGCTGACGGTTGGAGGGCGGGGGACGATCCTGCAGGAAGCTGATGGTTGGAGGGCGGGGGACGATCCTGCAGGAAGCTGACTGTTGGAGGGCGGGGGACGATCCTGCAGGAAGCTGACGGTTGGAGGGCGGGGGACGATCCTGCAGGAAGCTGACGGTTGGAGGGCGGGGGACGATCCTGCAGGAAGCTGATGGTTGGAGGGCGGGGGACGATCCTGCAGGAAGCTGATGGTTGGAGGGCGGGGGACGATCCTGCAGGAAGCTGATGGTTGGAGGGCGGGGGACGATCCTGAAGGAAGCTGACGGTTGGAGGGCGGGGGACGATCCTGCAGGAAGCTGATGGTTGGAGGGCGGGGGACGATCCTGCAGGAAGCTGACTGTTGGAGGGCGGGGGACGATCCTGCAGGAAGCTGATGGTTGGAGGGCGGGGGACGATCCTGCAGGAAGCTGACGGTTGGAGGGCGGGGGACGATCCTGCAGGAAGCTGACGGTTGGAGGGTGGGGGACGATCCTGCAGGAAGCTGATGGTTAGAGGGCGGGGGACGATCCTGCAGGAAGCTGATGGTTGGAGGGCAGGGGATGATCCTGCAGGAAGCTGATGGTTGGAGGGCGGGGGACGATCCTGCAGGAAGCTGGTGGTTGGAGGGCAGGGGACGATCCTGCAGGAAGCTGATGGTTGGAGGGCGGGGGGCGATCCTGCAGGAAGCTGATGGTTGGAGGGCAGGGGACGATCCTGCAGGAAGCTGACGGTTGGAGGGCGAGGGACGATCCTGCAGGAAGCTGATGGTTGGAGGATTCATTACATCTGCTCCCAGCCGGATTGATTGGTCATGGCTGTGTTCTGTATGGATGCCATAGGTATTCCATAACCCTCCTGAAACAGAATGAGGCTACTTTCACACTAGCGGCAAGGAACTCTGGCGGGTGAACAGCCTGTTGGATCCGTGCTGCCGCTAGTGCACGCGTGCCCCTGACTACCACTCCGGCCCAATTAACTATAATGGAGGCGGGCCAGAGCTTCGGCGGCAGCACGCCAAACATGCCGAGAGGCGGCTGGAATAAAACTGCGCCATGTCCCCCGCCAGAGAAGACTGCCGCTAATGTGAGAGTAGCCTAACTTGTTTTCTTGTCAGAATGTCTCCATTCACTGCCAGCAAACAGAGATCATGAGAACAGTGATGAATTAAAAAGTTTCAGAGCTTCTCAGGATTCGATTATTTTTCATAAAACTGAAAAAGTCCCTTCAAAAAGGTAAATACAGTTTTCAATAGCATTTGCTCTTCAGTTGCTCCTTAGCAAGAGCCCGGATTGACACTGCAAGTCCCAGCAAGCCTGAATCCGTATGTTCATTATGACCAGTGGTCCAGAAATCTGTGGGTGTCTGTACCTGTGATACCTGGGCTTCCAGCATAATGAGGCTCCGCTATACAATGTAACCTTCTGCAGCTTTCTCATGTACCTTGTTTCAAGTCCATTTTCAAGATCTTTGCTTGCTGGTAGTGAGTAGGAACATTCTTACATTCAGAGGCTGAAAACCTGTACAGACCCAATACTTCTCCCAGCTGCGGGTTTGTTACAGTTGTATCCAGTGTAGACAATCCCACGGATTCCAGACATTTTACCTGCAGAGACACATAGTAGCACACCAGCAGGACAGGGCGGCCCAGTCTGGATAGAAACATAGGGGTGTGCGCGTGTGCCTCGCCTGCCCATGGGTTGAGTCCGGTATTACAGATGGGCCAGGCTGCAATGCCAAGCCCGACCAGTGCACAGGTGTGGCGCTGTTTAATGGAAGGTAACAGAAGTTTTTTGGGATCTTGGACGGCTTCACGGCGGCGGCGCCTCCTCCCCGGTTCTGTGGACATCGGCCGCTGCGTCTAATATCTTATCTCTCACCTTGTAAATAGACTGCAATAGATTTTTAGCGAATGCCGCCCCTCCCCCGCGCCTTCCACCACCGCTGACACCGAGGGGGTGGGGGTTCTAGGCTCTTTTATCTGTACAGCACTTTTTTTGTTTTTAAATGGAAAAAAGCTTTGTGTGTCTTATTTATGGTGACGGTGATGACGAGTCTGCACACTGGTGAGTCGTAGATACAAATAAAACTGGTAGACGACACCCTGCGTGCGCCTCCTCCTTCCAGGTGGGCACAGGCCCCGTACACCTGCTGCCCGCCTGAACCAGAGTGCCAAAGCTGCAGTGCCGTTGGCAGACGCAGTCCTGGGGTCATTTTCTTTAGCAGCGGGTGTGTAGACTTTTACAACCCATTCTTTTACTGCTGTAAAATGAAAACAATAAAGCAACTTCAAGTTCTAGGAGGTAAAAAATACAGTTTTGCGTATGCAGCTCCTGTTCAGACCTGTGCCTGAGGCAGATTGGGGCGTTCCTCTGTCTGTCTCAGGGATAAGCAACCTCCGGCACTCCAGCTGTGGTGAAACTACCACTCCCAGCATGCACACTTGTTTTGCTCTTTTCAGAACTCCCAGAGAAGTGCATGGAACATGTTGGGAGTGGTAGTTTCACAACAGCTGGAGTGCCGGAGGTTGCTGATCCCTGATCTAGCTGCTTAGATGTTGCAGACGCTACTGACCCGAGGCATCAGGGGTTAAATGACGTGGATCAGAATTAGCGCTAACAAAATGCAGCTTAGCGCACTGTGCACAATATGGGCCACGCCCATGTCTATAGGACACGCCCCTAATCTACCACGTTTGAATCATAAATAGTACATGACCACCTGCAGTACACCCCAAAACAAACCAGACCCCCTAAATATACAGACCCACTCGCCGACACCCGGGAGCATAGGGCAGGGCTGATGTTCGGGGCCCGTCTGGGCTGGGAAATCTCGGCTCTTTCTCTGAGTCCCCAGGACGGTTGTCAGAAATTGGGGTGCAGTGTATTAGATGGTTGTCAGATATTGGGGAGCAGTGCGGTTTGTGTGTGACCTGCAGTGTATTAGATGGTTGTCAGATATTGGGGAGCAGTGAGGTTTGTGTGTGACCTGCAGTGTATTAGATGGTTGTCAGATATTGGGGAGCAGTGAGGTTTGTGTGTGACCTGCAGTGTATTAGATGGTTGTCAGATAAGGGCAGCAGGGCACCTTGCAGCGCTGGGGTCCTGGGTTCGTATCCCACTAAGGGCAACATCTGCATGGAGTTTGTGTGTTCTCCCCGTGTTTGTGTGGGTTTCCCCCGGGTTCTCCGGTTTCCTCCCACACTCCAAAGACTGACTGACAGGGACCTTAGATTGGGAGCCCCACTGGGGTCAGCCTGATGCTAATGTCTGTAAAGCGCTGAGGAATATAGTAGAGCTATATAAGTGCATTTAATAATATTGGGGAGTGGTGATGTTTGTTTGTGATGTGCAGTGTATTAGTTGGTTGTCAGATATTGGGGAGGGGTGACTTCAAGGGGTCGCTTTATTGTTTGGAGGGACAGTCTGTATTGGGTCCAGTGCTGCTGTGTGATATTTTTGGGCTTAGACTTAGATATTTTGGGGCCAGGGTTGCTGATGTTTTTCAGGGTGGCTTCCTGTACACTATGCTGTATACTTTGGGGCATTCACCTATACTGGGAGGAGTTAGTGGTGTCATGTGATTCTGGGAGTGGCACCTCAGCCAATCATTTGAGACGTACAGAGGTAAACAAGACTTAGGGGCGGGGTGTTTCTCTTACCCGGAAGCGTCTCTATGGACACGTGACGCCGCCAAGTCCGTCAGTCTGACGTGCTGGTTCATGATTGGCCACAGTGGTGGCCCCGTGACCAAGATTTGCTCAATCGGCAGGCGGCGAGGAGATGGGCGTGTCATGTCTCGGACAGCGGCCTATCAGAGGGCGGGGGCGGAGCGTATCCCGGAAGTGTCGGGACAGGGATGCGCTGGTGGTCGGCGGTGCTGGGGCTGCTCTTGCTGCGGCTCGGGCTCCAGGCTCTGCGGGGTTTCATCGGTCCGGGGGCGGTGCGGGCGGCCAGGTCGGTGAAGTCGGGCGCTGCGGCGGTGTGCCGCACCTCCTATGGGCGCTTCCACCTCAGGGACGAGTATGGGCGCAGGTACAGCTCCTTCCCGGCCGGTCTGCGCCGCGAGATGCGGGAGATGGCGCGGGGGATGTTCTCCTTCGGTTATGACAACTACATGAGATATGCCTTCCCGGAGGACGAGCTGAACCCCATCCTGTGCCGGGGCCGAGGGCCGGACACCGGGAACCCGTGAGTGACAGCTGTGAAGATCCCCCCCGACATACTGTACCCCCCCCCCCCCCGACATACTGTACCCCCCCTGACATACTGTACTCCCCGCGACATACTGTACTCCCCGCGACATACTGTACTCCCCGCGACATACTGTACTCCCCGCGACATACTGTGTACCCTCCCTGGACCTACTGTGTACCCCCCCCCACTGGACATATACTGTGTACCCCCCCCCACTGGACATATACTGTGTACCCCCCCCCCACTGGACATATCCTGTGTACCCCCCCCCCACTGACATATACTGTGTACCCCCCCCCCCCACTGGACATACTGTGTACCCCCCCCCCCCCCACTGGACATATACTGTGTACACCCCCCCCCACTGGACATATACTGTGTACCCCCCCCCCACTGGACATATACTGTGTACCCCCCCCCCCCACTGGACATATACTGTGTACCCCCCCCACTGGACATATACTGTGTACCCCCCACTGGACATATACTGTGTACCCCCCCCCCCCCCCACTGGACATATACTGTGTACCCCCCACTGGACATATACTGTGTACCCCCCCCCCCCACTGGACATATACTGTGTACCCCCCCCCCCCCCACTGGACATATACTGTGTACCCCCCCCACTGGACATATACTGTGTACCCCCCCCCACTGGACATATACTGTGTACCCCCCCCCACTGACATATACTGTGTACCCCCCCCCACTGGACATATACTGTGGACCCCCCCCCCCCCCACTGGACATATACTGTATACTGTGTACCCCCCCCCCCCCCACTGGACATATACTGTATGCTGTGTACCCCCCCCCCCCACTGGACTATACTGTGTACTCCCCCCCCCCCCACTGGACATAGACTGTGTACTCCCCCCCCCCCCCCCCCCACTGGACATATACTGTGTACTCCCCCCCCCACTGGACATATACTGTGTACCCCCCCCCCCCCACTGGACATATACTGTGTACCCCCCCCCCCCCCCACTGGACATATACTGTGTACCCCCCCCCCCCCCCACTGGACATATACTGTGTACCCCCCCCCCCACTGGACATATACTGTGTACCCCCCCCACTGGACATATACTGTGTACCCCCCCACTGGACATATACTGTGTACCCCCCCCCACTGGACATATACTGTGTACCCCCCCCCCCACTGGACATATACTGTGTACCCCCCCCCCACTGGACATATACTGTGTACCCCCCCCCCCCACTGGACATATACTGTGTACCCCCCCCCCCACTGGACATATACTGTGTACCCCACCCCCCCCACTGGACATATACTGTGTACTCCCCCCCCCCCACTGGACATATACTGTGTACTCCCCCCCCCCCCCCCACTGGACATATACTGTGTACCCCCCCCCCCCACTGGACATATACTGTGTACCCCCCCCCCCACTGGACATATACTGTGTACCCCCCCCCCCCCACTGGACATATACTGTGTACCCCCCCCCCCACTGGACATATACTGTGTACCCCCCCCCCCCCCCACTGGACATATACTGTGTACTCCCCCCCCCCCCCACTGGACATATACTGTGTACCCTCCCCCCCCCCACTGGACATATACTGTGTACCCCCCCCCCCCCCCACTGGACATATACTGTGTACCCCCCCCCCCCACTGGACATATACTGTGTACCCCCCCCCCCCCCCACTGGACATATACTGTGTACTCCCCCCCCCCCCCCCCCACTGACATATACTGTGTACTCCCCCCCCCCCCCCCCACTGGACATATACTGTGTACCCCCCCCCCCCCACTGGACATATACTGTGTACCCCCCCCCCCCCCCACTGGACATATACTGTGTACCCCCCCCCCACTGGACATATACTGTGTACCCCCCCCCCCCCCCCCACTGGACATATACTGTGTACCCCCCCCCCCCACTGGACATATACTGTGTACTCCCCCCCCCCCCCCCCCCACTGGACATATACTGTGTACTCCCCCCCCCCCCCCCCCACTGGACATATACTGTGTACTCCCCCCCCCCCCCCACTGGACATATACTGTGTACTCCCCCCCCCCCCACTGGACATATACTGTGTACTCCCCCCCCCCCCCCACTGGACATATACTGTGTACTCCCCCCCCCCCCCCCCCCCCACTGGACATATACTGTGTACCCCCCCCCCCCCACTGGACATACTGTACCACAACCCCCCGGACATACTGTACTCCCCCCCCCCCCCCCATCTGTACGTCGCTGTTGCCCCTCCATGCCGCGCACCCTCTCAGTTCCTCTGTTCCACCTCACCTGTAGGTCACTTACATCTATTACTCTCTGGCGGCAGAACTGGACAGATCTCGGTCAAGGATAGCCAAGTGTTGGTGGCGGCCATATTGGTTGTCGCCCAGCATTCCCAGAAACTGATATTAGGGACCATTCCAGGGTTTAAATGACCTGTTACCCCCAGGTGCACCCCGTATATGTCATGTTAGGAGATGCTTCTCCCCTGGGAGTACTTCTGATCTGAGGGTCCCTCTGGGCGGGGGCCATAACATCCCATATCCTAAGGGGTCAGGAATAAAAAAATCTACCACTAGGTGGCGATGTGTATTTCATACTGGTATCGCATCGCCCCCTAGTGTCAGTACCAGGGTGAGTACTCAGTGCAGCAAAGCCTAGCCCTTCTGACGTCACAGAGCAGGGGCAGCCGGCAGTTCACATGACCGGTTGTTGTTACTCCGCCTCCTGTGGGGTCTCTCCGCCTCCGGGCGCCGTTAACCCCTTTGACTGTGTTGTTTCAGTTCAAATCTTAACATCAATGATGTCCTGGGGAACTATTCTCTTACCCTGGTTGATGCCCTGGACACGCTGGCGGTGAGTTACTGACCCATCTCTCTTCCTTCCAGTAACAGCAGGTAACTCCGAGTAACACTGAGTCCACTCTGCTCTACTACACCTTGCATCATGTCTACTACTCCAGTCACATCCAAAGCTGCTGCTGGCTTGTAATAAGTAGCTATCCTGTTCTGATGGTGAGCTACACCGCATCTTCTCCTCCAGTCACCTCCGGGTCTGCCGCTGTGCATCAGTCATCTGAGACCCTCTAGCAGAGTACATACAATGTCCATACAGACCCTGAACCGGCAGGGGGCAGCAGAGATTGTGTCCGGTCTTCTGGCTAACCAAGCCCCAGAGTACTCCTCTGGAAATGCTGCATCTCCCACAATGCACCACAGCAGAGCATGACGGCATAGACTGAACAGCAGTGATGGGTAGGAGGAAAAGAGCAGAATTCCGAATACAGCTCTGGATGTGACTAGAGTACAAGTCAAAGTATATTGTTTGAGATAGATTGTATCAGTACTGAGACTTAGAGCTCGGAGCTTCCCCTTCTGCCTAGAGGCCTCCACTACATGGGGGGCGCTGAATGTACCCGTCGGGTGATGACCGCTCCTGCATGGCAAGCACTGAAGCCGTATAGCGGGCACCGGAGCCACTGGGTTCTTTGGTCGGGGGTCACTTCCAGCCTCGATCCATCACATGTCCATCTCTCCTCAGGTCATGGGCAACGCCAGCGAGTTCCAGCGGGCCGTGCGCCTGGTCATCGACACGGTGACTTTTGAAAAGGATTCCACTGTGCAGGTGTTTGAGGCAAACATCAGGTGAGTCATTTAAAGGGGCTGTCTGTTTTGTGAATGGGGGAGCTGCGCTGTTAAGGCCCCAGGTGTTCAACAGTTAATTATTTTATTTTTATGATACGGTCTAAATTAATTTTCTGTAATTATCTAGTATTGATCTTGAGTTATGTGATCTCTTGTACTCCAGTCACTGCCAGAGCTGCAGTCAGGATTCTGTGGGCCTCCTATAATAGGTTGCTTTGTAAATCCTTTGCTTTTCTTATAATGTACTGGCCTTGATGTATAACAGGACTTGTACTCCAGTCACACCCAGAGCTGCAGTCCTCCTGCTTGGAGCCCACTGTTGCATTTATTTTCTAATCTTTTCATTATTCTTTTGTACTTTGATACAATGTATAACAAAATAAAAACAGTAGTATACTGATTGCAGCTTTAGATGTGACCGGAGTATTAAATATGAGTAACGTTTCTTGCCTCAGTGACTCTTAAGCTGTCCCCCGTCATCTCTGCAGGATTTTGGGGAGCCTCCTGTCCGCACACATCATCCTGACGGACGCTCAGCAGCCCTTCGGCAACATGACGGTATATGGTTATGATGATGAACTTCTGCACATGGCGCACGACCTCGCCGTCCGGCTGCTCCCAGCCTTTGAGAACACGAAAACGGGAATGCCTTATCCGAGAGTACGTGCCCTGAACGGATATACGGGGGAGGGGAGAGGAATCTGTGCACGGAGCAGACGCCTGACTGTTCTACAGCTCTATACACACATTGCAGTCACTCCCATCATCCCCAGCAGAGTTCAGTCTCCCTATCTCCCACAATGCACCACAGCACATAGTGAGGGCTGATATCGGGGTGGGGTGTACCCAGACTGGCGATGTATATGTACTGCTAGATATCTGGGTGGGGGGTGTCCAGACAGGCGATGTACATATAGTACTAGATATCTGGGTGGGGGGTGTCCAGATAGGTGATGTACATATACTACTAGATATCTGGGGGGGGGGGGCGTCCAGACAGGGGATGTCCATATACTACTAGATATCTGGGTGGGGGGCGTCCAGACAGGGGATGTACATATAGTACTAGATATCTGGGTGGGGGGCGTCCAGACAGGGGATGTACATATACTACTAGATATCTGGGTGGGGGGGGGGGTGTCCATATACTACTAGATATCTGGGTGGGGGGCGTCCAGACAGGGGATGTACATATACTACTAGATATCTGGGTGGGGGGCGTCCAGACAGGCGATGTACATATACTACTAGATATCTGGGTGGGGGGCGTCCAGACAGGCGATGTACATATACTACTAGATATCTGGGTGGGGGGCGTCCAGACAGGGGATGTACATATACTACTAGATATCTGGGTGGGGGGGGGGTGTCCATATACTACTAGATATCTGGGTGGGGGGCGTCCAGACAGGCGATGTTCATATACTACTAGATATCTGGGTGGGGGGCGTCCAGACAGGCGATGTACATATACTGCTAGATATCTGGGTGGGGGGCGTCCAGACAGGCGATGTACATATACTACTAGATATCGGGGTGGGGGGGGGGGGCGTCCAGACAGGCGATGTACATATACTACTAGATATCGGGGTGGGGGGGCGTCCAGACAGGCGATGTACATATACTACTAGATATCGGGGTGGGGGGGGGGCGTCCAGATAGGCGATGTACATATACTACTAGATATCTGGGTGGGGGGCGTCCAGACACTACTAGATATCTGGGTGGGGGGGGGTGTACATATACTACTAGATATCTGGGTGGGGGGGGGGCGTCCAGACACTACTAGATATCTGGGTGGGGGGCGTCCAGACAGGCGATGCACATATACTACTAGATATCTGGGTGGGGGGCGTCCAGACAGGCGATGTACATATAGTACTAGATATCTGGGTGGGGGGTGTCCAGATAGGTGATGTACATATACTACTAGATATCTGGGGGGGGGGGGCGTCCAGACAGGGCATGTCCATATACTACTAGATATCTGGGTGGGGGGCGTCCAGACAGGGGATGTACATATACTACTAGATATCTGGGTGGGGGGGGGGGTGTCCATATACTACTAGATATCTGGGTGGGGGGCGTCCAGACAGGCGATGTTCATATACTACTAGATATCTGGGTGGGGGGCGTCCAGACAGGCGATGTACATATACTACTAGATATCTGGGTGGGGGGCGTCCAGATAGGCGATGTACATATACTACTAGATATCTGGGTGGGGGGCGTCCAGATAGGCGATGTACATATACTGCTAGATATCTGGGTGGGGGGTGTCCAGATAGGCGATGTACATATACTACTAGATATCTGGGTGGGGGGTGTCCAGATAGGCGATGTACATATACTACTAGATATCTGGGTGGGGGGCGTCCAGACAGGCGATGTTCATATACTACTAGATATCTGGGTGGGGGGCGTCCAGACAGGCGATGTACATATACTACTAGATATCTGGGTGGGGGGCGTCCAGATAGGCGATGTACATATACTACTAGATATCTGGGTGGGGGGCGTCCAGATAGGCGATGTACATATACTGCTAGATATCTGGGTGGGGGGTGTCCAGATAGGCGATGTACATATACTACTAGATATCTGGGTGGGGGGCGTCCAGATAGGCGATGTACATATACTACTAGATATCTGGGTGGGGGGCGTCCAGACAGGCCATGTACATATACTACTAGATATCTGGGTGGGGGGCGTCCAGACAGGCGATGTACATATACTGCTAGATATCTGGGTGGGGGGCGTCCAGATAGGCGATGTACATATACTACTAGATATCTGGGTGGGGGGCGTCCAGACAGGCCATGTACATATACTACTAGATATCTGGGTGGGGGGGGGCGTCCAGACAGGCGATGTACATATACCACTAGATATCGGGGTGGGGGGGGGGGCGTCCAGACAGGCGATGTACATATACTACTAGATATCTGGGTGGGGGGTGTCCAGACAGGCGATGTACATATACTACTAGATATCTGGGTGGGGGCGTCCAGACAGGCGATGCACATATACTACTAGATATCTGGGTGGGGGGGGGGGCGTCCAGACAGGCGATGTACATATACTACTAGATATCGGGGTGGGGGGGGGGGGCGTCCAGACAGGCCATGTACATATACTACTAGATATCGGGGTGGGGGGGGGGGGCGTCCAGACAGGCCATGTACATATACTACTAGATATCGGGGTGGGGGGGGCGTCCAGACAGGCGATGTACATATACTACTAGATATCTGGGTGGGGGGGGGGGCGTCCAGACAGGCCATGTACATATACTACTAGATATCGGGGTGGGGGGGGGGGGCGTCCAGACAGGCGATGCACATATACTACTAGATATCTGGGTGGGGGGCGTCCAGACAGGGGATGCACATATACTACTTCTAGCTGACACCCGTTTCCTCCCCCTCCCCCACTGTCTCGTGTCCAGGTGAACCTGCAGAAGGGGGTACCTCCTGACAGCCTGAACGAGACCTGTACCGCAGGGGCTGGATCCCTCCTGGTCGAGTTTGGGATCCTCAGCCGCCTCCTCGGAGACTCCACCTTTGAGTGGGTGGCCCGCCGCGCCGTGCAAGCTCTCTGGAACCTCCGGAGCAATCACACGGGTCTTCTGGGTGAGGGTGATTTTTTGGGGTGCGCCCCTTTTTTCGCTCGCCTCATTCTTCACCTTGTCCTCACGGTGTTCTTTGCTTGCAGGCAATGTGGTGGATATCCAGACGGGTCAGTGGGTGGGGAAGCAGAGCGGCCTGGGAGCCGGCCTAGACTCCTTCTACGAGTATCTGCTGAAGTCTTACATCTTGTTTGGAGAGGAGGAAGATTTGCACATGTTCAATGAGGCTTATAGAAGCATCCAGAACCACCTGCGGAGGGGGTATGTATGGAGCAATGGGTTAACAATGGGTCAAGCAGGCACTGGGGCAGCCGACACCTGGGAGGTGTTGTGGTCTAAGAGCTAACAAGAAAGCAGTATGATTCTCGATGCAGCTTTGGATGTGAATTGTCTGTTCTCCCCAGACGAGAATCGTGCAATGAAGGTGAGGGCGACCCTCCGCTGTACGTCAACGTGAACATGTTCAATGGGCAGATCATGAACACTTGGATAGACTCTCTCCAGGCTTTCTTCCCTGGCCTGCAGGTAGCAGCATTCCTCATGTTGTGAGTGTAAGCTCTTCAGAACAGCTCTGCAGTTGGGTTCTGTTTCTGTCATGCAGGTCTTAAAAGGAGACGTAGAGGATGCAATTTGCCTCCACGCCTTTTACTATGCAATCTGGAAGCGCTATGGAGCTCTGCCCGAGAGGTACAACTGGCAACTGCAGGCGCCAGACGTCTCCTTCTACCCACTCAGACCAGAACTGGTGGAGTCCACCTACCTCCTCTATCAGGTGAGCTATCAGCTGCAGGCTAAGCTTTTCATCTGCCTGCAGCCCCCACTAGAGGGAGCTCATTGCACACAGATTATACAGCCACCACCACTAGAGGGAGCTCACTACATACAGATTATACAGCCACCACTAGAGGGAGCTCACTACATACAGATTATACAGCCACCACTAGAGGGAGCTCACTACATACAGATTATACAGCCGCCACTAGAGGGAGCTCACTACATACAGATTATACATCCACCACTAGGAGGAACTCACTATATACAGATTATACAGCCACCACTAGGAGGAACTCACTATATACAGATTATACAGCCACCACTAGGAGGAACTCACTATATACAGATTATACAGCCACCACTAGAGGGAGCTCACTGCATACAGATTATACAGCCACCACTAGAGGGAGCTCACTACATACAGATTATACAGCCACCACTAGAGGGAGCTCACTGCATACAGATTATACAGTCACCACTAGAGGGAGCTCACTACATACAGATTATACAGCCACCACTAGAGGGAGCTCATTGCACACAGATTATACAGCCACCACTAGAGGGAGCTCACTACATACAGATAATACAGTCACCACTAGGGGGAGCTCACTACATGCAGATTATACAGCCACCACTAGGGGGAGCTCACTACATGCAGATTATACAGCCACCACTAGAGGGAGCTCACTACATACAGATTTTATAACAAGACACGGAGGCTCCTATTGCTTTAACCTTTCTTTACTTCTACCATAGCAGCAAAGAGAGAAAATGGTATACAAAAAAGAAACCATGGTAACAGACTCCTCCCCCTTATCCCAGTATATCCTTCCTTGTCTGTCTGAGCTCTCCCTCTTTCTTTGCTGCTACCAGGCAGATAAGTACTCTCCAGCTCTGTGGCATTGCTCAGGGTCTGGTATATTTGTATTTTATGTGCTTGGATTATCGGTTCGTTCGGTTTCTTTATTAGATTCTGATTAGACTCTTATCGTAGATACATATTTCTCTCCTGTATATATATATATTTATTTATCTAGGGTACGTATATATATGTATATGTTTTTTCGTTCAGGTACTTCTGTGGCCGTTCTGCCTAGGGGTTTGTCCTTATAACAGTTTTTGCGGCTTCCCCGCTTTCCCCCCGTGTGATCCGTTTCTCTGCCCTGTCATCCTTGTCCCTCGTTACCTCAGACTGCGCCGCCATTGCGCGCGCTTTCTGCTTCTTCTTCCTCTCCTTCTCGCCCGAAGTCTCGCGAGTTCGAGATTTCGCGCGCGTTTTTTTCGCATATTTTCGCATATTTTCGCATTTTCGCATTTTTTCGCATTCGGCTGCTACTGACGGCGAGATCTCGCGAGATTTCGCCGTCCCTGTGCGTTTCCCCGCTCTGCACACACCGGACATCCCGCTCTGCACAGCGCATATCCTGGCGGTCTTTTTCCACTGCTCTTGAGCCTTGTAAGTTCTGTTTTATTCCATTTCGTCTACCCACTAGCTGGCTATGATTCCTGGCTTCATTATCCCCTTTTCTCTTTTTCTCCTCTAGTGCTATTTTTGCTGCTCCGGTCGGGGTGACTAACCCCTGCCTTTTGCTACTTCACCATGTCTGTCAGAAAGAATTCCGTTGCCTCTGTGGCCCCTAGTGAAGCCCCCCAAGTAGATCAGGGTTCCCCTGCGCAGGATAGGAGGTCCGAGGTGATCCACCCGGACGACCATGAGGTGGCACTGCAAAGATCCATATCTAATGCCATTATAACCGCCATGGGTTCGATGTCATCTGCATTGACCCAGTCTATATCTCAGGCCCTTATGGCGCGCCCTGCTACTACTACCCAGGTTTTGGTCCCACCTCCAGGACCACCTCCTATTGTCTCCAGAACACCTCAGATTGATGGGCCATCCCCATCCCAAGACAACGCGCTTCAGTCGCGTAAACGAGCTTGTACCCGCCAGGCAGAAAAAACGCGGGCATGGAAGACTGCCAGGTCTCTACCTGAGCCTAGGTCAGACTCTGATAGGGAGTCAGAGGAGGAGACTCATGACAACGTCTATGAATTGACGGATGAGGTGGAGGACGATTTGGCGGATATTGCTGTGGATCCGGTTCGTAATCTAGACCCGGAAGCCCCGTTACTACAACAGGGATCAGCAGAGGATCTCTTATTGGATCCGTCTGGGGAACCGCTGTTTAACCCCGAGGAGCTGCATCATCCCCGCTCCGCGGAATGGATGCCCGCCACACATGTGGCGCAGTATATGGAGGCTCGCATACGCAATCCGCTTAGTAAGGAATCGCGTAATAAGTTGCGGGCGGAGTGCCCTCGTCCTTTAATACCACACAAAGTGTGCGAGACGCCATCAGTGGATCCAAAGATGGTCCAGTTTCTGGCGAAGACGGGGTTTAACCCCCGTAAAAGGCTAGACGCGGCCTTGAAGGCTGTCCAAGACAAGCTACTGGACATTACAGGTCCTTTAGCAAAGATTCTCGATTTGGCTGAGTCCGCTATCGCGGCAGGTAGCCAGGTAGACCCTATAGAATTGAGAGGTTGGGCCCAGCGAGCCATATGCGTAGCGGGTAATACCAATACCTCGCTCGCCATTGAAAGGCGAAAGGCAATACTAATTAAGATCGAGCCAAAGCTCTCGAACTTAGCATTGACTGAAGCGGGCAAGGACGCCCAGGGGTTGCTCTTTGGCGACTCTTTTATTAAAGAGCTAGGGAAATATGTAGGAGCTTTTACGGCTCTTGATAAAGCCCAGACTTCGATGCGTCGAGTCTTTCAAGGGCGTTTTTCCAACAGGGCCGGCAGTGCTAGGGGCCGACTGTCCGGCCGTTCCAACTTTCATGCCAGAGGTTCCGGCAGAGGCTCCTTTAATTATAGAGCATCCCTCCAGGATCAGAGACATCAGCCGTCCTTTTTTCCCTCACGAGGCGCTCCCTTCAGGTCACGAGGTTTCCGAGGGAATCCAGGCTCCCGTCGACCATTCGGTAAGTTATGTTCTTCGTCCCCCTCCTTTTTTAGACCATTTAGTCGGGGGCAGACTCCGATTCTTTTCTCATGTGTGGTCAGGCATAACCTCAGACCAATGGGTCCTTTCTACTGTGCAGGGGTTCACAATAGATCTGATTGCCGATCCGAGCTCCATCCCAGCCCCCCCTACGGTACCACTGTCCTATGCGGCACGGTCCCAATTTCAGAGGGAATTGTCGGATCTTCTGCAGAAAGGCGCGATCGAACGCGCACCGGAGAATCGTGGGGGTGTCATCAGCAGTATTTTCCTGGTGCAAAAGAAAGGGGGCCAGATGCGCCCGGTGATCAATTTGAAAGCCCTGAACAATTTTGTACAATACCGACATTTCAAGATGGAGGGCATCCATCTTTTGAGGGATCTGCTCCTTCCAGGCGATTGGTTGGCCAAGATAGATCTCCAAGACGCCTATCTCACGGTCCCAGTGTCCCCCTCTTCAAGAGACCTGCTGCGGTTCCTGTGGAACGGTCAGGCCTGGCGCTTCACCTGCCTTCCGTTCGGCCTGTCCTCCGCCCCCTGGTGCTTTACCAAGATCATGCGCCCAGTGGTGGCTTGGCTTCGCAGCAGAGGTGTTCGTCTGATCGTCTACCTGGACGATATCTTGATCATGGCCCAATCACGGGCTCTCTTGTTGAGACACCTCCACTTGACGGTGACGCTCGTTTCCGACTTGGGGTTCATTGTCAACCAGGAGAAATCCTGTTTGACCCCCTCCAGATCCATAGAGTTCTTGGGTTTCCAGGTGAACTCGGAAGAATTATCCCTCAGTCTTCCACTCTCGAAAGTCAAGGCTATCCGCAAGGAGTTGAAGCATGCTCTACGCCTACCTCAGATGTCGTTGCGGCATTTGGCAAGGATAATCGGACTTCTGGCCTCCTCAATACAGGCCATTTTCCCAGCCCCCCTCCATTATCGTGCGTTGCAGCGCCTCAAAATTGCTCACCTTCGGTCGGGGGCCTCTTACGCAGATTTGGTCTCATTAGATGCCGAGACGACGGACGAGATGAGATGGTGGATCCACAACCTGTCAGTGTGGAATGGCAGAGCGATCGTGGGTCCCCAACCGGATCTGATCATAGAATCCGATGCGAGCCTGCACGGATGGGGAGCACATTGCAGTGGTGTGTCCACGGGCGGTCCATGGTCTCCAGAAGAATCCCATCTTCACATCAACGCCCTGGAACTCCTAGCAGGGTCGTTTGCCATTCGCAGTTTTGCCAATGGTGTGGTCAGCTCAGCCATCAGGCTCCGCATGGACAATATATCTGCGGTCAGGTACGTCAATTGTATGGGTGGCACACGGTCGGTGGTTCTGACCCATTTGGCGAAGGATTTTTGGGAATTCTGTCTCGACAGGAACATCTCTGTGGTGGCCGAGTACCTTCCAGGCCTTCACAACACTCTGGCGGACTGGAGTTCTCGCTACATATCGGACTCCAGCGACTGGAAGTTAGACGAGACGGTTTTTTCTGCTATTTCTTCTCTGTGGGGTCCCTTTGCAGTCGACCTCTTCGCTTCCCGTTTGAATACCCAACTGCCCAGGTTTTTCAGCTGGAGGCCGGATCCCTTGGCGGAGGCAGTGGACGCTCTGCTTCAACATTGGGGAGGAGCGTTGATGTACGCATTCCCTCCCTTCGCGCTCATTCCACGAGTGCTCCTTCAGGTTCGTCAGCAGTTGGCGAACCTGGTTCTGATTGTTCCGTTTTGGAGGACCAGTCCTGGTTCCCTCAGATCCTGGAACTTCTAGTGGACTTTCCGTTTCTCCTTCCCACTCAGGTGTCACTACTCCAAGGGCCTGCAGGAGAAGTTCACCCACTCCTGCAGAACGGGTCGCTACGCCTCCTAGCTTGCAAGATATCGGGAGTCCAGGAGGAGGCGCTGGACTTTCAGGAACAGCTAGGTTCTTATTGGACTGCGCTTGGGCGCCCGGGACGAGACGGGCTTATCGAGCCGCCTGGGGTTCTTGGTCTCGCTGGTGCGTCGACCGGACTCTGGATCCCGTTACGGCCCCTGTCAATTCCATCTTAGCCTTTTTATCCTCACTTTTTGAGGCAGGGAAGGCTTACCGCACCATCAATGTCTTTAGGTCAGCAATTTCCTCCAGACACAACGGTGTCGACGGCCGTCCAGCGGGTCAACACCCCCTGGTCTGTCGTTTACTCAAGGGTTCACGTTTGGCCCGACCACCTCGGCCACGGTTTTCGTCTACCTGGGATGTGTCGGATGTCTTGCAATTTCTAGTCAGTTGGCCCTCAAATGAGCTATTGTCGTTACGTCAGTTATCGGCCAAATTGGTCACTTTATTCTGTTTAATCTCCTGTAAGAGAGTTTCGGATGTGCGTGCTTTGGATTGGGACGCCAGATCCTTCACCCCGGAGGGGGTCCACTTTAACATTTCCCGTCGCACGAAAACCAGTATCCGGTCGGTCTCTTACCCCCGTTTTCCGACTTCTCCACAGCTATGTCCTGTAGCGTGCTTACGCGAGTATGAGGACAGAACCCGTCCACTGCGGTCTCTTTCTCTCCCCCACTTATTCATTTCGTTTCGCAGCCCGTTTGCTCCGGTTACCAGTGTTACGTTATCTCGCTGGGTCAAGTGGATTCTATCCCTTTCCGGGATTGATACGTCTATCTTCACGGCACATTCGGTCCGCAGTGCGACAGCTACGTCCATGACGTTATCTGGGGCTCGTTTGGAGGATGTTATGAGATTGGCGGATTGGTCCAGATCTTCCACTTTCCGGGAGTTTTATTTCCGACCGGCTTCGCATGCTTTTGATTCTATAGTGGCTCAGCTTTAAACAAGCAATAGGAGCCTCCGTGTCTTGTTATAAAATTATGGGATTTTACTAAAGTATGACGTAAAGTCATGATTTTATTAAAGACACGGAGGCGAGTATTGCCCTCCCTGGACCCACCCCTTGGGGTTTTTGACGTAAGTATGTTTTGTTGATTTACCGTATGGTCAGAATTTTAAAGTTGTTACTGTGTTTCCAACTAGTGGATCCTATGTTTCTAATGCACTGGATTATGCTCTTAGAAGGTTTTTCTCTTATTTCCTTTTTTCCTAGGTTGAGAGGCTTACGGCTTCATGTTTTAGAGTTACACAGTTCCGGTCGGAGGTCCAGTTGTGGCGGTCCAAGCCGACGAGTTCAAGGGGTTTTTTCGTTACCCGGTGGTTTCGGCGTCTGTTGTTCCGGTTGACCAGCGCTGTTTGAGACACAAAGAAAGAGGAAGAGCTCAGACAGACAAGGAAGGATATACTGGGATAAGGGGGAGGAGTCTGTTACCATGGTTTCTTTTTTGTATACCATTTTCTCTCTTTGCTGCTATGGTAGAAGTAAAGAAAGGTTAAAGCAATACTCGCCTCCGTGTCTTTAATAAAATCATGACTTTACGTCATACTTTAGTAAAATCCCATAATTATACAGCCACCACTAGGGGGAGCTCACTACATACAGATTATACAGCCACCACTAGAGGGAGCTCACTACATACAGATTATACAGCCACCACTAGGGGGAGCTCACTACATGCAGGTTTATACAGCCCCGACTCAGTTTTTAGTCTGTAATCGGCACACTCGCTCCAGTTACAGCTGCAGGTCAGTGGCCATATTGTAGCATAGCTTTCAGCAGAACTATATAATAATGGATGTTATTTCAATGAAGGGAGGAAAGTAAGTAGCTGACAGATGATTTTATGCCGCTTATCTTTGGGATCTCAGATTAAAATCCAACCATCCCTTGATGTGAGATGTCGGGGTCCTTACGTTCTCACTTTCCTGCAGACACCGGTTCTTCTAACCTTCTGCTCCTTCCACAGGCCACCAAGAATCCTTTTTACCTGCACGTTGGAATGGATATTTTGCTGAGCCTGGAGAAGCATGCCAAGGCAGAGTAAGTGTGTGGGGGACCCCCGCCCGTCCTGAGTGTGTGGGGGACCCCCGCCCGTCCTGAGTGTGTGGGGGACCCCCGCCCGTCCTGAGTGTGTGGGGGACCCCCGCCCGTCCTGAGTGTGTGGGGGACCCCCGCCCGTCCTGAGTGTGTGGGGGACCCCCGCCCGTCCTGAGTGTGTGGGGGACCCCCGCCCGTCCTGAGTGTGTGGGGGACCCCCGCCCGTCCTGAGTGTGTGGGGGACCCCCGCCCGTCCTGAGTGTGTGGGGGACCCCCGCCCGTCCTGAGTGTGTGGGGGACCCCCGCCCGTCCTGAGTGTGTGGGGGACCCCCGCCCCTCTTTCTTTAGTAATGCTGTGTTGACGGCCTGCAGGTGCGGGTATGCGACGCTGCACCATGTGGTGGACAAGTCTCAGGAGGATCGTATGGAGAGTTTCTTCTTGAGCGAAACATGCAAATATTTGTTCTTGGTAAGCACATGGCGCCGCTCGTCTCGGGGGTGGGGGGAGGACGACTGTTAACGCGCTTTTCTCAGGGAATCGCTTTGATCCATATCGAGGTGTCGGGGATGTGAGGGGTGACCCCGCGCTGACACCCGCATTGCTCTTATCTTACGTTTTCTGTCCTCAGCTGTTTGATGAAGAAAATCCGGTGCACACGACGGGGAACAGATACCTCTTCACCACCGAGGGGCATCTCATCCCGCTGGACCCTCGTTTTAGGAACAAAGCCTGGAAAGATTTCTTCCACTCTGAGCAGAAGACACGAGCTGACCCCGAGAAGCTGTCCCAGACCAGGCTGAGAGCGGCCAACGGCAGCACCAACGTAAGTGACAGACATGGCAGTATCGGCCTCCGCCCCTCCCCCACACTCTCATCCGGTTAGGGAGTTGCTCTTTATGCTGTTCTTAAGTAGGTTTTATACTCATGTACCCCCCCTCCCAGATCTCCGTGCTCCTCCTCTCCATCTACTGATTAAGTGTGGAGATTGTGCATATACACAGCAGCCAATATGATAAAGCAGAGCTGCAGTGTAAAGCATGGGACAGAGGGACAGAACAGTTGCCAGAGCTTCTGGCACAGGAGACAGTGCTGCTTAGTTTGTGTTGTGATGGTGCAGGGCTGAAATGGGTGGACGATTAGTATCCCCCACCTCTAAACCAATGAACTGTAGCCTGCGACTCTCCAGCTGTTTGAAAACTACAACTCCTAGCATGCTATGACAGCCATAGACTTGTCAGTGCATGCTCAGTAGCTAAAGATTTGCAATAGTTGGAAACCTGTTCTAAACTAGGGGTGGATTTCAAAGAACGTCAGACTCGTCTCGACTATGCAGGTAAGTTGAAGTAGTTATTTGCTTATAGAACAAAGCTGCAGTGTAAAGCACGAGTCTCTTTTCAGTCTCCAGTGGACAGTGCCTCTTAGTGACGTCAATATCTCAATGTTTGTACGTCTTCTCTCCAGTGTTACAGAGTTCCTGCGGAGCGCAGATACTCCTTACCCCTGAAGAGCGTCTACATGCGGCAGATCGATCAGATGGTCGGCCTCCTTTAGCGTCTGCTCTTCCTCCTGACAATCCTGATACTTGAGATGCATCGAGGGCCTCCATGAGTCGCAGGGAGAGCGTCGTCTGAGCCGGGGGGTGGTCCCCGTCTGTGCCAGCGCGGCAACTTATCCTGGACTCCGTGAACCTCAGGGACTGCGAGAACTTCACATTGTGTCTTCCAAAGCTGCTGCAATTCCACACAAGTATCCCATACTGACGCCACGGACGGTAGTGCTCTGGTGTCGTATCCCATACTGACGCCACGGACGGTAGTGCTCTGGTGTCGTATCCCATACTGACGCCACGGACGGTAGTGCTCTGGTGTCGTATCCCATACTGACGCCACGGACGGTAGTGCTCTGGTGTCGTATCCCATACTGACGCCACGGACGGTAGTGCTCTGGTGTCGTATCCCATACTGACGCCACGGACGGTAGTGCTCTGGTGTCGTATCCCATACTGACGCCACGGACGGTAGTGCTCTGGTGTCGTGGTGTTGTATCCCATACTGACGCCACGGACGGTAGTGCTCTGGTGTCGTATCCCATACTGACGCCACGGACAGTAGTGCTCTGGTGTCGTATCCCATACTGACGCCACGGACGGTAGTGGTCTGGTGTTGTATCCCATACTGACGCCACGGACGGTAGTGCTCTGGTGTCGTATCCCATACTGACGCCACGGACGGTAGTGCTCTGGTGTCGTATCCCATACTGACGCCACGGACGGTAGTGCTCTGGTGTCGTATCCCATACTGACGCCACGGACGGTAGTGCTCTGGTGTCGTATCCCATACTGACGCCACGGACGGTAGTGCTCTGGTGTCGTATCCCATACTGACGCCACGGACGGTAGTGCTCTGGTGTCGTGGTGTCGTATCCCATACTGACGCCACGGACTCCTGTGGGGTCTCTGCGCCCACTCCTTGTCGGGTCCCTGAGCCGCACCAAAGGGAAACTGACAAATCCTGCTACATCCCAACATGTTTCCTGTTTAACATAGTGAGGGATTCATAGATCTCTGCTTGCTGTCATGAATGGGGACATACTTATCTAACAGAGCCTTGAAAGCCTGTGCCGACCAAATACGTCTCCCAGTTTTGAGGGATTAATTCAGTTGTATGAAGTCCAGACGATCCTGTTTGGGTTCAGAACATCCCGTCCTGATCGTTTGTTACAATGTGTCAGTCTGGAATTCACGCTTTTTAGCTTCAAGGGGTTTGTTTAGAATGGATACGATTCCAACAAGCATGAGGTCAGAAGGGGTGCTCGGCTTCAGTTTATAACTGCTATTCACTGATAGCAAGCAGAGATCTTGAAATGGTGATAAATTGTAGCAGAGCTCATACAGCGATTATGGACTGAACCCTGAGCTTCTTCCTGTCGCTGACTTTTCTGTGAATTTTTTTATTTATTTTTTATTGCCAAAATGAGGGCGGTCGGCGCTGTGGATTATGTGCCGCGGCGGCGTCCTTCCGCCATTATCGTTTTTTTTGTTTTTTATTTATTTTTTCCCCGTTATTCGGCCTGTGGTGGACGCTTCACATGAGGATTTCCAGTTTGTGCCTCCAGTTTACTGTATTTATTTATCTGTAGATTTAATTACAAATCCCGGATATTTTACACTTTTCTTAAGAAAATGTTTAAATTTTCAAATGTTAAAATTATGCGGAAATCTTCCACCCGACGACATCGGCCGGGCGGAGAGTCGGGCCTTTTCTGGATGAATGTGTGTGTGATCACTTGAGTGCCTGAGCAGTGCCCTACCTCACTGCCGTCAGTCCTAATCAGTAATGTGAATGTCCAGGGCCAAAATCCTGAGCTGATGACTTTCTTTATGTAAACTTCAAGTTTTTCTGATACAAAGCTCCAAATCTCCTGCATAGATATAATGTAGTTACATGATAAAAATCTCTACCTGCAGCCACCACTAGAGGGAGCATACTGATCTATGCAGCCACCACTAGAGGGAGCATACTGATATATGCAGCCACCACTAGAGGGAGCATACTGATCTATGCAGCCACCACTAGAGGGAGCATACTGATATATGCAGCCACCACTAGGGGGAGCATACTGATATATGCAGCCACCACTAGAGGGAGCATACTGATCTATGCAGCCACCACTAGAGGGAGCATACTGATCTATGCAGCCACCACTAGAGGGAGCATACTGATCTATGCAGCCACCACTAGAGGGAGCATACTGATCTATGCAGCCACCACTAGAGGGAGCATACTGATCTATGCAGCCACCACTAGAGGGAGCATACTGATCTATGCAGCCACCACTAGAGGGAGCATACTGATCTATGCAGCCACCACTAGAGGGAGCATACTGATCTATGCAGCCACCACTAGAGGGAGCATACTGATCTATGCAGCCACCACTAGAGGGAGCATACTGATCTATGCAGCCACCACTAGAGGGAGCATACTGATCTATGCAGCCACCACTAGAGGGAGCATACTGATCTATGCAGCCACCACTAGAGGGAGCATACTGATCTATGCAGCCACCACTAGGGGCAGCTTACTGCTATATACAGCCACCACTAGGGGGAGCTCACTGCATGCAGATCATAGATTGAACTCCATAGTCGCACATCACATTTACATGTAACTGTCTATGCAGTAGATTTGGAGCTTTGTATCTTCAAAGTGGATTTCTATTACGTTATATCAAGAGATCCGAGCAGAGTTCTGTGCGGTGTTCAGTGGACCTTCACTTTACAGAAGTATTCAGGGATAATCCAATCTATTTTTTAAATGTTAGATTTTTTTTTAATGTAAAAACAGAGTCTTATATTAAAACTATATGCATTTTCCTAAGTGGTTGGTGCTTTGTGTGTCTTTTGGAAAGAGTGGATTTCATCACTGAGAATGCCGCCTATCCATTCACTAGAGATCAGCGGTGACATCACTGAGAATGCCGCCTATCCATTCACTAGAGATCAGCGGTGACATCACTGAGAATGCCGCCTATCCGTTCACTAGAGATCAGCATGACATCACTGAGAATGCCGCCTATCTGTTCACTAGAGATCAGCATGACATCACTGAGAATGCCGCCTATCTATTCACTAGAGATCAGTGGTGACATCACTGAGAATGCCGCCTATCCATTCACTAGAGATCAGCAGTGACATCACTGAGAATGCAGCCTATCCATTCACTAGAGATCAGCGGTGACACGCTAACCCTCTGTTGGCGGTGTCATGTACAGGCCCCTTTATAGAAGTGACCTGCAGTAATGTGTTACTGCCACTAGGTGGCGGTGCAGTCGCTGCGGTGGATCTATTAGTTTCAGTCCAGCGCCAATGTGTAATCAATACTTGTGTTGATTCCGGCGCCTCCTCCGGCCGATAGCCGCTATTGTTTGCTTTTAATTGCATTTATCGCCAGGTGTATTGATCAGGCCCCGAATGCAGCGTTTACTTTCTCCGTTGTAGATGTTTTATGTTATCTGAACAATCAATCCTTACTAGTGTTCTACCTGAGACACGTTCAGCCAGTGGGTCGTGGTTCGTGAACATAATGTCAGAATGACAGTAAAGACTGACACAGATGCAGATTGATATGTCATTCGGGGTATACGGAAAGCTAGGTGCCCCCCAGGTGGTGGCCACCAGAAGTGACCCAGGAAGAGGACAGGGATTTAGAGGGAAAGCTACAGTACTGTGGGCATGGGTACAGCGCCACCTGCAGGTCACTGGTATAATATCTGCTGTGATCTGGGTCTGATTCTTCTGCCATTTCTCTGACACCTCCACGACGTTCCCGGTGTCGGCCATATTTCTCAGCATTTAATGAAGCTTTGATTCCAGGAGGCGGCGGCACAAGCGGAATAATGAATCCCATAAATTATCCTGGAGTGAAGAATGATGACCCCCGTCCAGCCCCCGCTCCACGGCCAGAAATGTCTGCGTCCTTTGTAATCTGGATGCTCTGAAACATGAACAGAATTTGTGTATCATTCCCTCACATCTGCAACATCTCTGCTTGCTCCCAGTGAACAGAAGCATTCTTATTTTACATCCGGATGCTCAGACAGATGATGCGCTTGTCACAAGGTATCGGCCTTCTGTTCAGCTTATAGAGGATTTGGATACATTGTAACAAGTTGTGATAAAAGCACTTGATCAGGGCAGGCATCTTCCCAATGGCCGACAGCAAGCAGAGATCTTGAAAATAGGAAAGGATTGAAACAACTCAGGTTGTCACCGCCCCGCCCCTTTTTCTGGCATCACTGGATAATTTTACCCATCATGCCTCAGATTTCTCCTGTGTTCAGTGCTGCCCCCTGCGGAGTAATTCTATGATCTCATGCACACAAACAGCGGGTCCGCAAACTGACTTCTGGGGGCTCCTAACTGGTGGTGGCCGGGGTGCCCCTGGTGTTAGGTAGATGGGGAGCAAGGCAGGAGGACAGAAATGGACAGAAGATGATGGGGGAGTCAATGACAGGTTCTTTTTACTGAACAGATGATGGGAGTTGCAGTACACACAGCAGCAGTAGGCACATTTCTGAGGTATATTACAGAGTAGGCTTCTCCAATAGTTGTGTATAGGCAGTAGCAATGATCGTAGTAGTAGTCCTCACTGAGTCTCCCTCTAGATACCCTTTGCTATCCTCCCAAATAACCCCAGGGGTGCAGTTCCGGTCTCATTAACTCTTTCTGCACTGCCCAGACTGCAGGGTGCAGATCATAGATCTGTCTCAGAAGTGTGGTGGGCGCTGGAGGCTATTAACCCTTTCCAAATGCAGTAAATTCTGTTGCCATAAACGTGCATTTACCTTACGGTCTATCCAAGCACAGACTGTTCTCAAACATCTGAAAATGTCCGTCCTCTTTCTCTCACTTCAGTCTCAGGGATGAAGGTTCCCTGGACTAGGCCTAGTTGTCAGCAGCTCACACACACTCATCACTAACCATGGGGTGGGACCAGCCCATCACCCTGGCAACTGCACTAAGGCTGTCTGTTAAAGGGTTATCCAATATCAATAACTGCCCCCCCCCCCCCCCCCCATGTGCCAGGGAATATACTTATCTGGGCCCCTGCTCCCTGCACCACTCCTGGTCCCCGCACGGCCGCTGCTGCTTCTCCCCGTGCACGGATGAAAACATCCGGTGTTGGGGGCAGCAGCCAATGGCAGGCGGGGACGAGCCTCCCTCGCATTGCGGGCAGTTATTGATATTGGATAACTCCTTTAACTCTTTGCTGCCCATACACAACCATTTTGGGTTTTTCAGTGCACAAAAAAGAGAATACTTTAACCTTTTAAGTACTTGGCAATGAATCCCAACATTAAGTCTTTAGCAGTGATCCTCTGGGTCACTGCACAAACTGGCGACAGCATTACTGCCAGTGAAGATAGAAAGGTGGCAGTGTGCGTCACTTACCTGGGAAGGCGATGGCACCAGCTGCACTATGGCAGGAAGGAGACGTCCTGGTCTGAGGAATCACATTACATCACGTGGTCGGCCGGGTGCGTCACTTACCTGGGGAGGCAATGGCACCAGGTGCACTATGGCAGGAAGGAGGCGTCCTGGTCTGAGGAATCACATTACATCACGTGGTCGGCCGTGTGCGTCACTTACCTGGGGAGGCGATGGCACCAGGTGCACTATGGCAGGAAGAAGACGTCCTGGTCTGAGGAATCACATTACATCATGTGGTCGGCCAGGTGCGTCACTTACCTGGGGAGGCGATGGCGCCAGGTGCACTATGGCAGGAAGGAGGCGACCTGGTCTGAGGAATCACATTACATCATGTGGCCGTCCGGGTGCGTCACTTACCTGGGAAGGCGATGGCACCAGGTGCACTATGGCAGGAAGGAGACAACCTGGTCTGAGGAATCACATTACATCATGCGGTCGGCCGGGTGCGTCACTTACCTGGGAAGGCGATGGCACCAGGTGCACTATGGCAGGAAGGAGGCGACCTGGTCTGAGGAATCACATTACATCACGTGGTCGGCCGGGTGCGTCACTTACCTGGGGAGGCGATGGCACCAGGTGCACTATGGCAGGAAGGAGACAACCTGGTGGAGGCAGTATGAGGCTCAGGACAATGATGTTCTGCTGGAAACCTCGAGTCCTGGCGTCATGCGGATGTGACACGTACCACGTACTTTACCACTGTACAGACACTTACCCCCTCATGGCAGTGGCGCCCCCTCATGGCAGTGCCCTCTTCCGGCAGGATAATGCCCCGACCACACTGCAAACACTGTCCAGGAATGAGGAGCAAAACCTAGAGAGGAAGGTGATGTCTCCAGATTCCCAGATCTCAATCCGATCGTCCTCTGTGGGATCCATGGAGGCCGCGCCGAGCAGCTTACAGAACCCGATACCACAGGACACCTCTGGAGTCCATGATGGGTCTGGGAAGTGGTTTTAATGTTATGGCTGATGGGTGTATGTGCATTGGGCTGAGAGCACATGCTGGGAGTTGTAGTTTCACAGTATACATTACATATCTGCAGCCTGTGCTCTTCTACGGATCTCTTCATTGTATCTCGTCAGGCGTTTCCTGATCTCTTCCAGAAGCTCGAGATGATTCCTTGCAGATCTGAAGAAATCCAGAAAAATCTATTATTTATTAGCTCTCAGTGGTGTGAATAATTCAGCAATGCACTTTTGGAGGGGTTATTGAATTCCGGGAGCCAGCAGCAAATGAACTGGGGTCAAGGCAAAGAGCGTAGACTAAAAGGAAATTACACACTAATATTATCTGTTCCTGGGAAAGATGGATGACAGTCAATTTGGCTAATATTGCCCCCGAAAGGAGCTGTCACCCAGCCACGGCAGCTGATAAGCGGATCTATGCATGTGGAAAAGTTGGGTTACCATCCCCCGATAGCTGCCCTTAGGGGTGTAATGATCGCGGTCGCAGTGTGTGCGATCGGGCTCGGCGGGGGGGACCCACAGCTCCGCAAGTGCTTTTAATGTACAGCCTGGGCCTCTGTGCATTTAGTTAATTTGCTTACAGTGCGGCTGGCCGGCTGCGCTACCTGCGCTACCTGCGCACATCCCCAATCACCCATACCCTCTCCGGCGCTGGGCCACCAGACTCACAATTCAATTCATTCTGTGACAGCGCGAGACCCGACGCTGAGGTCACCGGATGAGATAATGACGCAGCGCCGTGGAGAGTGTATGATGGGATTACGCAGTGAGACGAGACGACCGTCGCCACAGCCGGCAAGTACAGACAGACGGACGGAGTGGAACAGAGTAGGTAAGTATTTTTTTTTTTTTTATGTATGTGCACACCGGCTTGATACTGGGGGGCACCTGGCACTAAAGTACTCTGGATTCAGAAAGGGGGGCCCGCGCCAGCCATATGAGGGCAGGGGCACTGGCAGTCTGGCAGCAAAAAATTAATCGCTACTCTTCCATAAAGGCCAGATTTGTGGAGCACACGACTAACAGTTGTCCTGTGGACAGATTCTCCCACCTGAGCTGTGGATCTCTGCAGCTCCTCCACAGTGACCATGGGCCTCTTGGCTGCTTCTCTAATTAGTGCTCTCCTTGCCTGGGTTGTCAGTTTGGTTGGACGGCCGTGTCTTGGTAGGTTTTCAGTTGTGCCATACTCCGTCCATTTTCAGGTGATTCATTGAACAGTGCTCCGTTAGATGTTCAGAGCTTGAGATATTTTGTTTAACCTAACCCTGCTTTACACTTCTCCACTTTATCCCTGACCTGTCTGGTGTGTTCCTTGGTTTTCATGATGCTGTTTGATCACTAATGTTCTCTAAGAAACCTCTGGGGCCTTCACAGAACGGTTGGAGTTATACTGAGAAGACATTACACACAGGAGGTCTCTATGTGCTAATGGGGTGACTTCTGAAGGCGATTGGTCAAACTGGATTTTATTTAGGGGGATCAGAGTACAGGGGGCTGAATACAAATGCACGCCACACTTTTCAGATTTTTAGTTATAAAACATTGTGAAAACCTTGTATCATCTTCTTCTCTCCTCACACTGACTTGCTACTTTGTGTTGGTCGATCACATAAAATCCCAATAAAATACATTTAAGTTAGTGGATGTAACGTGAAAAAAGTTCCATGGGGTATGAATACTTTTTCAAGGCCCTGCCTGTAGTTTTGTGGGAAAAGATCCAGTACAACTTTTATTTCATTCAATTATATTCTTGGTAATTCTGGGCTTTGGAGTCATCATCATCCCATCATTCAGCCATAGAGGGAAGGCTGTCAATCACTGACAGGACCGCCGCCTGGACTGCAAAGCCCAGAATAAGCAGGACTCTAAATGAACAAAATACAAGTTTTACTGAATCTTTCCCCATAAAACTATATATCAATCTGCTCGGCTCCTTCTGCTCTATAACAAGCTGACTGCAGCTCAAACACCATGTTCAATGTGACAGGTTCCCTGTAAGTAATTTTTTTTTCTTCTAGTTTTTTTATTCCTTCTAGTTTTCTGTAGTTTAGAGAGTTACCACTAGAGGGCAGCAGAGGACTGCAGAGTGATCGATCCAGCGCCGGGCAGAGGCTTACAGCGGCACCAGGGGGGTACATAGATGTTAATACCATGACGGATACAGTAATCGGGGAATACAGCACCCACCGCCCCATCCCATGAAATAAAATCACCCTATAGGTGCACATCTGATTACCGGGATCAAAAAGGATGGTGGATGTAGATTGCAACTTTGTATCAACTTTGTATCACTTGCAGACCATTCACTTATTGGATTGGTAATTTTTATGATACTAGTGGATGAAATAAAAGTCTTCTAGTCTGATTCTATTCTATGACTTCACCAAGGTTTGTTCTCTAGGCAGGAGGCATTTATTGCCTCGTACCTCAGCTGTTTTCAGGCATAATGTCTCTTCTATACGTGATGTTTAGCCACAGCTATAACGAGCCCCCCCCCTGCAGCAGTGTTTCCTCCACAGTAGGCCGGTTAATATCACACAGCTCTGGAAATGGTGATGTTTTATGTACGCAAATATGAAAAAGCAGCGTATATGGCCGGATGATGAGGTAATGACTGCTTAGACGCTGCATCGCGCATCACCTGGAGACACCGTGACAGTCATGAGCGCCAGGTATGTATCATGTGCAGCGGGCCGCTCCCTGGGGCCCTATTAGAGGGTTGGTACCCAGGTGTAGGAATGGCCGAGTGGTATAGGGTGGCCTAAAATGTCCTTTTATGTTGAGTGCGAGTGTCATGGTGCTCCTACCTGGATACGACTGGAACCCCAGGCGTTGGCTCCGAAGCAGACAAATAGGGGGTAGTAACTGAGGGATGAAAGAAGTAACTTGAGTCCAGACCTGGTATGAAGTTCAATAGCAGCTTTACTTTGGTAAACTTTCATCAAAAACAGTCTTCAAACTTTGTCTTCGTCCCAGCAGGCTTTAGCATTAAAACTCTGGCAGGCAAACCGAACTCTGCTACATCTGTTGCTCTCTGACTCTGCTGTACTGACAGGCTTGCTATATTAGGGCTCTTTCACACTTGCGTTCTTTTCTTCCGGCATAGAGTTCCGTCGTCGGGGCTCTATGCCGGAAGAATCCTGATCAGTTTTATCCTAATGCATTCTGAATGGAGAGAAATCCGTTCAGGATGCATCAGGATGTCTTCAGTTCCGGAACGGAACGTTTTTTGGCCGGAGAAAATACCGCAGGATGCTGCGCTTTTTGCTCCGGCCAAAAATCCGGAACACTTGCCGCAAGGCCGGATCCGGAATGAATGCCCATTGAAAGGCATTGATCCGGATCCGGCCTTAAGCTAAACGTCGTTTCGGCGCATTGCCGGATCCGACGTTTAGCTTTTTCTCAATGGTTACCATGGCTGCCGGGACGCTAAAGTCCTGGCAGCCATGGTAAAGTGTAGTGGGGAGCGGGGAGCAGCATACTTACCGTCCGTGCGGCTCCCGGGGCGCTCCAGAGTGACGTCAGGGCGCCCCACGCGCATGGATGACGTGATCGCATGGCACGTCATCCATGCGCATGGGGCGCTCTGACCTCATTCTGGAGCGCCCCGGGAGCCGCACGGACGGTAAGTATACCGCTCCCCCGCTCCCCGCTCCTACTATGGCAACCAGGACTTTAATAGCGTCCTGGCTGCCATAGTAACACTGAAAGCATTTTGAAGACGGATCCGTCTTCAAATGCTTTCAGTACACTTGCGTTTTTCCGGATCCGGCGTGTAATTCCGGCAAGTGAAGTACACGCCGGATCCGGACAACGCAAGTGTGAAAGAGGCCTTACTTAGCTTCTTCTTTATGCTACAACCTCTCTCTTTGTAGTCTGTCTCTTAATTAGGCCAGGGAAATCTCCTCCTGGCTCCTGAGGCTCCAAACTGTGGCCTCCATATCCTGCAGAGCTGAAGGTGCTCTGGCTGGCTTGGCTTTGCTTGGCTTGGGCACGTCCAGCATAGACGTGCTCAGCACTTGCTTCCTTTCCCTAGCTGGGGGTAAGCTAGATCATCTCCACCCTTCCTGCAGGAGGTGGGACTCGCCCACTCCTCCACAGGGGGGTTTAGAAAGGAATGGAAAGCTTCATTCTACCTAACTGTAGCTCTGCTGTGTTTGCTGCCACCTGCTGGTGAACCAGACACATTACACGTGAACATAAACAGTTACAAAATAGGAAATGCACAGTGTTTGGACCTGAAATAAATACACATGATGACATGAGGTTAACCAGTAAAGACAGTAGCGGGTGCAGAAGTGGTAATGCCACTCTGGGGCGTTACACATGGAATAACCCAAGCAATCACTTCACTGCTGGCGCCTTACTAAGCAAAGAAACGAGAGAATGACACCTCAGCCATTACTCCTCACCGCTCCCTCATAGCTATACATGGCTATGCAAAAGTATTCACTCCCTCCAGAAGATTTTTTTCCTGATGGTCACAGTTTTATTTAACTCTTGGTGCATAGATTTTATAAAGTTCTCCACCCTCATATCTGCACAAGAACCATGTATACAGCTGTCTTCGGAGTGCTCCCCCTAGTGGTCGCCTTTATAGAAAATAGCTGTGTATCCAAAAACAGCTGAATCCAACCATCCAGCAATAACGGGTTAAATGGAAGGGGGGGGGGGGGAGTTCTAATAGACTTTGGGTTTTAATTTGTTGTCATTTTCAAGATCTCTACTTGCTGCCAGTGAATCAGAACATTTCAGTTTCCATCCAGAGGCTCTGAATCCATACTGACCCCTGTCCTGTTACCTGCACTGATGCATTGTAACAAAACACCAGGAAAGGAGAGAGATTTGTCTATACTGAAAAGAATTGTAATAAAATGTTGTCAGAAAGCACAAGTTGTGAATGTGATGTCTCCTTTAAATCCACCAGGTTGTTGGATTTTGGGCGGTTGGGATGAAGTGCATTGCCAGGTCTGGGGATCCTAATAATGAAGCGCAGATATTGCAGAAGTCACAATATACAGAGCTCGTTAATGTGCAGCAATTTGTGCCTCTCATTATTACAAACATTCCTTCATTGTGTTTCTCCCTTTGAATACATAGATATGCCGCTGCGCTCAGTGCACAGGGGGCTCCGAACGTGATCGAGATCCTACAAAGTCCCTGCCTGGATCTGAGAAACCTCTTTATTAATTCAAGGGGGGGGTGGAGCACACTGAGGATTAGGAGCTTCAGCAGGAAGAACATGTCTCTCCATTGTAAAGAATGGGGATTTCTCCAGTCCTTTCTGGACTGAAAAGAGGGGCGGAGGGGGGTGACATTCTTTAACTGCATTAATCTTTTCCAAACAACTACAGGTCCCCTGCATGGAAATATATTAGCTGCCTGTAGCCACCACTAGAGGGAGCTCACTACATGCAGATTATACAGCCACCACTAGAGGGAGCTCACTACATACAGATTATACAGCCACCAATAGAGGGAGCTCACTACATACAGATTATACAGCCACCACTAGAGGGAGCTCAATACATACAGATTATACAGCCACCACTAGATGGAGCTCACTACATACAGATTATACAGTCACCACTAAAGGGAGCTCACTACATACAGCTTATACAGCCACCACTAGAGGGAGCTCACTACATACAGATTATACAGCCACCACTAGGGGGAGCTCACTACATACAGATTATACAGCCACCACTAGAGGGAGCTCACTACATACAGATTATACAGCCACCACTAGATGGAGCTCATTACATACAGATTATACAGTCACCACTAGAGGGAGCTCACTACATACAGATTATACAGCCACCACTAGATGGAGCTCACTACATACAGATTATACAGCCACCACTAGAGGGAGCTCACTACATACAGATTATACAGCCACCACTAGATGGAGCTCACTACATACAGATTATACAGCCACCACTAGAGGGAGCTCACTACATACAGATTATACAGCCACCACTAGAGGGAGCTCACTACATACAGATTATACAGCCACCACTAGAGGGAGCTCACTACATACAGATTATACAGTCACCACTAGAGGGAGCTCACTACATACAGATTATACAGCCACCGCTAGATGGAGCTCACTACATACAGATTATACAGTCACCACTAGAGGGAGCTCACTACATACAGATTATACAGACACCACTAGAGGGAGCTCACTACATACAGATTATACAGCCACCACTAGAGGGAGCTCACTACATACAGATTATACAGCCACCACTAGAGGGAGCTCACTACATACAGATTTTACAGCCACCACTAAAGGGAGCTCACTACATACAGCTTATACAGCCTCCACTAGAGGGAGCTCACTACATACAGATTATACAGCCACCACTAGGGGGAGCTCACTACATACAGATTATACAGCCACCACTAGAGGGAGCTCACTACATACAGATTATACAGCCACCACTAGAGGGAGCTCACTACATACAGATTATACAGCCACCACTAGGGGAGCTCACTACATACAGATTATACAGCCACCACTAGGGGGAGCTCACTACATACAGATTATACAGCCACCACTAGAGGGAGCTCACTACATACAGATTATACAGCCATCACTAGAGCGAACTCACTGCATACAGATTATATAGCCACCACTAGAGGGAGCTCACTACATACAGATTATACAGCCACCACTAGAGGGAGCTCACTACATACAGATTATACAGCCACCACTAGGGGAGCTCACTACATACAGATTATACAGCCACCACTAGAGGGAGCTCACTACATACAGATTATACAGCCACCACTAGAGGGAGCTCACTACATACAGATTATACAGCCACCACTAGAGGGAGCTCACTACATACAGATTATACAGCCACCACTAAAGGGAGCTCACTACATACAGCTTATACAGCCACCACTAGAGGGAGCTCACTACATACAGATTATACAGCCACCACTAGGGGGAGCTCACTACATACAGATTATACAGCCACCACTAGAGGGAGCTCACTACATACAGATTATACAGCCACCACTAGATGGAGCTCATTACATACAGATTATACAGTCACCACTAGAGGGAGCTCACTACATACAGATTATACAGCCACCACTAGATGGAGCTCACTACATACAGATTATACAGCCACCACTAGAGGGAGCTCACTACATACAGATTATACAGCCACCACTAGATGGAGCTCACTACATACAGATTATACAGCCACCACTAGAGGGAGCTCACTACATACAGATTATACAGCCACCACTAGAGGGAGCTCACTACATACAGATTATACAGCCACCACTAGATGGAGCTCACTACATACAGATTATACAGTCACCACTAGAGGGAGCTCACTACATACAGATTATACAGCCACCACTAGATGGAGCTCCCTACACACAGATTATACAGTCACCACTAGAGGGAGCTCATTACATACAGATTATACAGTCACCACTAGAGGGCGCTCACTACATACAGATTATACAGACACCACTAGAGGGAGCTCACTACATACAGATTATACAGCAACCACTAGAGGGAGCTCACTACATACAGATTATACAGCCACCACTAGAGGGAGCTCACTACATACAGATTATACAGCCACCACTAGAGGGAGCTCACTACATACAGATTATACAGCCACCACTAGATGGAGCTCACTACATACAGATTATACAGCCACCACTAGAGGGAGCTCACTACATACAGATTATACAGCCACCACTAGAGGGAGCTCACTACATACAGATTATACAGACACCACTAGATGGAGCTCACTACATACAGATTATACAGCCACCACTAGAGGGAGCTCACTACATACAGATTATACAGACACCACTAGATGGAGCTCACTACATGCAGATTATACAGTCACCACTAGAGGGAGCTCACTACATACAGATTATACAGCCACCACTAGAGGGAGCTCACTACATACAGATTATACAGCCTCCACTAGAGAGAGCTCACTACATACAGATTATACAGTCACCACTAGAGGGAGCTCACTACATACAGATTATACAGCCACCACTAGAGGGAGCTCACTACATACAGATTATACAGCCACCACTAGAGGGAGCTCACTGCATACAGATTATACAGCCACCACTAGATGGAGCTCACTATATACAGATTATACAGCCACCACTAGAGGGAGCTCACTGCATACAGATTATACAGCCACCACTAGGGGGAGCTCACTACATACAGATTATACAGCTACCACTAGAGGGAGCTCACTACATACAGATTATACAGCCACCACTAGAGGGAGCTCAGTACATACAGATTATACAATGACACGTTTCATAGTTTGTGTGGATTGATGTTACATATCAGTCGTCTCCTGCTTTAGATTAAGGAATTTATCTTTTAGGAGTGAATTGAAGTCATGTTTTACCTTCAACCAACTTCTTTGACTTCTAATTAGATACTAGATTGTAAACTCTACTGGCGAGGGGACTGATACAGTGGATATAAAAATGTCTACACACCCCTGTGTGCAGACCAGTTTTCTTCTAGTGAATAAATGCGTTAATGGTGGTTGTATGAAGAATTATCTATCACAGGAGTAAACCACCTAAAATATAGCTTTTAATAGAAAATATTAAAAATTACCATAAATCCCTCACGTGGGGACAATAGAACAAGACAGAGAGACCAACACACATGGGCTGGATCAAGGACAGGTGGGAAGGATGGTATGATCGGGAAAGGGCAGGCCAGAAGGGTCCCTAGTATCACCCTAAGGTGTCCCTTACTCGTGCTCAGCCCAGAGATGCACCCAGATGGTGGGAGCACTCTGTCCCCGTACCTGCCCTATCTGTCCTTAGAACAGCCCTAAAACACACAATAGACCCTTATGGATGCCCAGGTCATATAATATAATCAAATATGAATACCAAAATGATTGACAAAATTCAATTAAAGGTTCTCGTCTCAAGAGTAAGGGACACCTTAGGGTGATACTAGGGACCCTTCTGGCCTGCCCTTTCCCGGTCATACCATCCTTCCCACCTGTCCTTGATCCAGCCCATGTGTGTTGGTCTCTTTGTCTTGTTCTATTGTCCCCACGTGAGGGATTTATGGTAATTTTTAATATTTTCAATTAAAAGCTATATTTTAGGTGGTTTACTCCTGTGATAGACAGTTTTCTTCTCGTCTTTTCATCAATTTTGGAGGGACGTCCAGTTCTTGGTGATGTCACTGTTGTGCCATATTTCCTCCTTGATGATGACGGTCTTCACTGTGTTCCATGGTAGATCTAATGCCTTGGACATTCTTGTGTCCCCTTCTCCTGACTGATACCTTCTAACCAGGGGCTTAGCTAAAGGCTCATGGGCTATGGTGCAAGAGTTCAGCTTGGGCCCCCCGTCCCTCAAACCTTCGTGCTGCATGAGGCAAAAATTGAAACGGCACCCCCCTCCTCCATACCAAATTCTTAACCTAACCCCTTCTGTCCAGCCAGAGGTGTAACTTGCATACACTTTCTATAATACCAGTGTCTTCTTATGTGGCACAAGGGTCTTTGGGCCCCTCAGGCTCCTGGGCCCGATAGCGACTGCTACCTCTGCACCCCGTATAGCTACGCCCCTGCTTCTAACAATGAGATACCTCTGATGCTTGGGAAGGTCTCTGTGGACCGTGGCTTCTGCTGTGGGATGGGACTAAGAACATTTCAGGAAAGACCAACTAGAGCAGCTGCACTTTATCTGGGGTTAATCAGAGGCCCTTTACATGACGGCCGGTGTATGCCGACTCCTATCTAACAGGATTGTGAATGTGATTGCTTCATTCTGAACACGGCTACATCCCCAGTTATAAGAGGGTGTGCACACTTATGCAACCACATTATTATTATTATTTTTTGTTTTCTTCCCTCCACCTAAAAGATTTCAGTTTGTTTTTCCATTGAGTTGTACAGTTTATAGGTCACATTAAAGGTGCAAAAAGTTCTGAAATGATTTATCTTTGTCTCATTTTTTTACAGCACAGAAACCTGACATTTTAACAGGGGCGTGAAGACTTTTTATATCCACTGTATATTGCTTCAGAGGCATCTTTCTATCTACTATGGATGGAGTCTGTTTCAGTAAAACGCGTCAGCTGTTTCACCGGGTGCGCTGTGGGGGTTGTGTAACCCTTCCTGGCACTGGGGGACTTCTGAATGGCGGCCGCGTCTATATGTGTAGTCATCAGGTCCATGGATGCAGCTGCGCAGGAGGCGCATTCATATTCATCAAACGACAGCGGTGGCTCACCCTCTTCCTATATGGGTAAGGTGCACACCCCCTGGTCCCACCCTTAGGACCAAATGTAAAGAGTTGTCTAAAAAATCAGGTGTGGGGGGGCACACTTCAAATGCGAACACTCAGAGGGATGATAATCATACACTTTAATAAAATTTAAATTAAGATTATGCCCCTAAAACATACATAAAATACGGTACATTATTGCATATGTTCCAATTAAAATAAAAAATGAAAAATGCACACTCAATTCGCTGGATGGCTCTGCAGAGCAAAATGGCTCTATATAGCAATATGCACTGTTGTCCACAATCAGCAAACAATTAGTAGTTAGAGTCCAGCAACTTCAGACTCAGGGTAATAATGTCCTGCAAGTAAGTGGGGCCGATGTTTATATTAACATTCACTGTTTATAACAGTGCCTTCTCAGTCTCATGCCCACACTTATGCGCTGACAGTCATGAATTTGAAAATACTGTTGTAAAATACACTGCTCCAAACCGAGCCCGGTCTTACCCTACACCGCTGTTGTAGCGTGGTTCCAGGAGGCCGCACACCCGCAGCGTCCCACGTGGTGTGCTGCTGCCTGTACGCGGCGTCCCACGTGACCTGGTTTCCAAGGGGACCGGATGCAAGCTCGTATGACGTATAACTTGTGCGTCAGCGTCCACTCTGTGCTTTTCCAAACGTGACTCTTTCTTTTCTTTGCCGGCTTTCTTACTTTTTCCTTTATTATGTGTAGATCAACGCTTACTGTAGACTCCGCCAGACGCGTTTCGGGGTCTCAAGCCCCTTCCTCAGTGGCCTACTGGGTAAGCGGATCTGTGCTCTTTATAACGGGTTAGCTCCACCCTCCTTCCTCCATATTGTTTCTGCTACCACTATTCTATGGGGTGGATTTGCTTTGCAGGAACCGAACAGTCCCCATGATGTGTCTTTTTAACATATATCTTATGTAAAATACTTTAAAACAATAAATATATTTATCCCATAGCTATAAAATTGATATAGGAGAAGACTACAAGGTCTCACATGAAGAAAAGCATGTAAAACGCATCAAAACCGCATCGCGTTTCACATGCGTTTTTTATTAAACCTCACAATTTTGCCATCACACATTGGGATGACCAGCTACTTCATAGCTGGGACCATACATTTGCCTTTCCTTCAACGCTTTACAATTTCTGTAATTTTGTATAGGCGAATGTTGCTGATCTCTATGTAGTTAAGAGAGGCCGTCCTGCGGGGAGGGGAAATCACAGTGTCGGTAAAACGGCCAGACTGCGATCTCCCATCTCCACAGGACAACCCTCACAAAAACCCAAAAACCTCAAGCTCTGCATTGAGACCTCTAGGAATGATGGTGTCATACTCGAAGATCCTTCTGGATTCTTGTCGTGACATGTGTGCAATATGGTTTCCCCCTCTCCAGGCTTTTTTAACTTTTTCAATTGCCACAAATTTTAAACCTGTGGGATCACAGTTATGTATTAATTTAAAATGTTTAGATAGAGAGTGCGTCTCCAGGCCTTTTTTGATATTCGCCACATGCTCTGCCACTCTCTTTTTCAGCGTTCTTTTGGTTCTGCCTATATACTGCTTCCTGCATCCACATTGTAGCAGATAGATAACATCTGTGGAATCGCAGGTTAGGCATTCCTGTATCTCCAAACTGAACGTATTAACTGTGGATGCTACTTTCGTGGTCTTTTTTGGGAAACTGGTAATTTTACAATTGGAACACCTGCCACATTTAAAGAATCCATTAACTGCTAGCCAATTGTCTTTTACTTTTTTATGGCTTTCCTTCCTCAATTGTACTGTCGGGGCTATCTTCCCGGCCAGGTTATTTGCCCTAGTGTAGGTGATTTTGGGAACTTCACTTAGAAGGGGGCCAACCCACTTGTCATTTAATAGGTGTCCCCAATGTTTGCGAATACTCCTCTCAATTGTCTTGTACTGAGAATTAAAGGGTAAAATCATTCTCAGTACCTCGTCACAACCTTGGGGATCCTTTACCCGAAAAAAATCTTTTCTTTCCATTTTTTTCACTTTTACAAGTGACCTTTCGATCACCTGTACTGGGTAGTCTTTTTCTAGCAATTGTTCTTTCAAAACAGTCGCTTCCTCCTCAAACTTGGCATCTTCAGTACAGTTCCGCCGTAACCTGCGGAACTGACTGGTTGGCACATTGATTAACCAGCGGGGTAAATGGCAGCTAGCGTATCTAATAAAGCTGTTTTTAGCGACTGGTTTGAAAAAAGTGTTGCATTTTAGCTGGTCCCCCTTCACCCATATCTCAAGATCTAGAAATTCTGCTCTTGATTTACTAATACTAGGGGTGAATACTAGATTTTTATCATTCTTATTGATGTCTTGAAGAAATAAAGTCAAGGATTCTGCTGTATTTTGCCATATGAACAGGACATCATCTATGTAGCGCCGCCATAGCACCAGATCCACCCCCAGCCTTGGCATGATGACCTCTTTTTCCCATTGAGCCAAAAACAAGTTGGCATAGCTGGGGGCGAACCTGGTGCCCATGGCGGTGCCTGTTCGCTGTACATAGAACTCCCTATCGAAGGAGAAATAGTTGTGGGCCAATATATATCTGACCCCTCCCAATAGGAACTCTAACTGCTCACTGGGGATACCTACATCTCCTGACATTTGTTCCTGTAAGGCTTGTATGCCCTGGGTGTGGTCAATAATGGTATACAAAGACCCCACATCCAGGGTCCCCAAGATCCAACCATCCACCCACCTAATCGCCTCCAGGGTTCCGACTATGTCAGTGGTATCCCGTATATACGATGGTACCTGTTTCACATAGGGTTGAAGCCATTTATCTATGTATTTTGATAAATTACATGATATGGATTCAATCCCGGACACTATCGGTCGCCCTGGAGGCGACTGCAGGTTCTTGTGGATCTTGGGGATACAGTAGAACATTGGTATCCTTTTCTCAGTATTCAATATAAACCTGGCCTCCTGTTCCGAAAGAAAATCCATCTTTACTCCCCTTTCACAGTATATTTTTAACGTTTTATAATATTCTTCTGTAGGGTCCCCTTTCAATTTTTGATACGTATTTCCTGAGCTTAGTTGTTTTTGACACTCTTTCATATAATCTTCCATGTTTTGTACTACTACCGCCCCACCTTTGTCAGCTGGCCTAATTATGATGTCATTCCTCTCCTGTAATGACTTGATCGCCTTCATCTCTTCTCTATTTAGATTCGCGTTAATCCTACGGCTTTTTATTCCTCGCAAGTCTCGTTCAACATTATTTTTAAAGGTCGCCATCTCACTACTGATCTCTTGCCTGGGAAATTTCTTTGATGTAGCTTTTAGATCAGTATGTGTGTACCTACTGATGCTTCCTTCACTATCCATTTCTCTGTTGATCGGATTTTTCAAAAAATACTTCTTGAGGCATAGCCGTCTAATAAATTTCTCAACCCCAATGTATGTGGCAAACTTGTCCAGAGGATTTGACGGAGCAAATTTGAGGCCCTTATTTAATAACTGTACCTGGGAATCTGTAAGTACAGTATCACTAATGTTAATTATGTTGGTCGTCGGGTGTGTGGATTTCTGTGTGTCCTTCTTTCGTGCATGTCGTCCTCTCCTAATTGTCCTTTGTGTTCTTGCCACTTTGACCTGGTCAATATTGGCGTGTGAAATTGTTCTGTGTTCTGATGATACCTCTGTTGTTGTCGTGGTGGTGGAAAATTGTCCCTGTCCCGTGTGTATTCTATCGGACGCTCCCTCAAATTGTAATCGTGCACATACCCCTGTCTGTAATTGTGTTTCCTCGTGTTCTGCCGTGGTGGCGTTGGAGTACGTGTATTCTTGTGTTTCCTCACATTCTGCCGTGATGGCGTGGGAGTATGTGTGTTCTTGTGTTGCCTCACATTCTGCCGTGGTGGCGTGGGAGTACGTGTATTCCTTATTCGTGCTCTGTGGTGTGGTGGAGTGTAATCTAAAAAATGAGGTGTAGCCAGTGTTTCAAATCTATTGGAAATTTTTACATTTCCATAGTCTATATTGTGTTCCTGAGTGCCAGTGTCCTCAACCTCCCTCCGTCCATTAGCTTCAGTGGCTTCTTTCCTTTCTAGATGATGTAGCTTTCTAGATTTCTTCCCTATTATTTCCCTTTCTAGGGAATCCAGATTCTTACATATTCTTTCGTGCCATTTATGTACTACTTCAGTATCTGGAAATGCCTCCATTTCTCGTTTTAGGGAATCAATTTGACCCGTCAACTCCTCTGATATTTGTATCCTCCTTTTTATAATCATCTGGACAAGGGTTCCCGATTGGGCTTTCAAAAAAGTATCCCACTCTAGCTTGAATTTGTCATCCACCAAGTCCATCGCCGGTATCTTGGTGAGTGTCAAACCTTTTGGGATAAACCCCTTGTCCAGATATTGTGTGAGAGACCTTATTTCCCATTTGTTTCTTAATTGACGTTGTAAAGTCTTCTCCAATACTTTAAAAACATCATCCATTGATCTCTCGATCCCTACTGACATATCACCTTCCACATAAAAAGTTAAAGCATCAATTTTCTTATATTTGTTGTTTAAGTGTTCCCAAATGTCCATATTAGGAGGAGGGGAGCACAACCGTAAAGGGTGCTACAAAAGTGACAATCAAACGACAGCGGTGGCTCACCCTCTTCCTATATGGGTAAGGTGCACACCCCCTGGTCCCACCCTTAGGACCAAATGTAAAGAGTTGTCTAAAAAATCAGGTGTGGGGGGGCACACTTCAAATGCGAACACTCAGAGGGATGATAATCATACACTTTAATAAAATTTAAATTAAGATTATGCCCCTAAAACATACATAAAATACGGTACATTATTGCATATGTTCCAATTAAAATAAAAAATGAAAAATGCACACTCAATTCGCTGGATTCATATTCATGTCAGGTGGCTTCTCTTCGCTCAACAAATTGTCACCGACCCCTCGTGCACCTGGGAAATGTCATAGAGGCCAAGTGCAATCCATAAATCCCTCTAATTATGGTGTCAGTCACAGCCCCGCCCCCTCCCCCGCCGGCTGCGCAGGCGCTGATGGATCCAGGATTCAAATGGAAATTGCAATTTTAGCACAAGTTCTGTGAGAAGGAAATGATTTCTCTGTCTCAAGTGTGAATACATAATGTAGTTAAAGTAATAACTTTGTAATATAATTATATGTGTAGACTGTGTGTATGTTGCTTATTATGTATATGTGTGTGTTGTGTATACAGTATATATATGTGTGCGTGTGTGTAACATTGTAGTGGTTGCAGGAGATGGGTCAGATGTAATAAGAGTCTCTGCGGCTGCTCCTCTATTACTCCCATCCTCCACGTGCCGCCCTCCGCTGTGTCTTACCCCCGCTCTACCGCAGCGTCTCTAGCATCTGTCCACTTAACCATCCTCAGCTGTAATCCCCTGCAGAAAGCCCACCCGTCCTCCATTGTACACAGGTCTGTCCACAGCTATGTATGTCACCCTATCATCAGTTAAAGGGGAACTCTATCCAAGAGGCAGAACCCCCCCCCCATTATTTTATTAGTTTACCCCTAGTGTTTTCTATGTGTCTGTGTTACCTTGTAATCAGGAGATCATAAGAAACACGCATATAATAATACAATAACTGGACCTATCAAAGGTGACAACCATTACAATGACGGAGAGGTTGTCACAGCCCCGCCTCCTGCTGATGACATCACTGATATAATGACATGTGATCAGACGAGATCTACACATATAATACTACAAGAACAACTATTCATCTATTGCTGCTGACAACCTGCCTGTGTATCATGTCTAAAAGGTTGTCACAGCCCCGCCCCCTGCTGATGACATGACTGGTATAATGACATGTAATCAGACATGAGATCCACACACCTTATACTACAGGAACATCTATTACTGCTGACAACCTGCCTGTATATCATGTCTGAGAGGTTGTCACAGCCCCGCCCCCTGCTGATGACATCACTGGTATAATGACATAATCAGACATGAGATCCACACATCTTATACTACAGTATGTTGCTCGCGTTCCTCTGGTGGTTCGGGCTCTCGTGGCGGAGGGGTGCCATCGCTCTTTGTATCATTTGTGTCAGTTTCTAGGATGATTATCACAGATGTCAGATTCTTCGTTGTCAGCACCTCGGTATAGTTTCGGGGGATGCGTCGCTGCTGAGGCATCTGAGCGAGTCACACGTGACATTGTCCCTGGAATCCTCGAAATGCGTCAGTCCCCATCATGTCATGTCTACTGACTACGACTGTTACATTGTATCCAAATTCACCTGCTGAACAAGTAATAGTTACAATGTGTAAAGTGGAGGCAATAAGGAGCACCGGAGGCATGAAGCATTTTGGGGCCTCGTGCCTCAGCCTTCGTTCTGTACACCTTTCATACCGGCCTGGAGATTTTGTGCTTGAGCTTAGGTGACAATTACTAATATCGTGCAATGTTATAAATTGGTGATAGGGATGCCTACTTATTGTGGGATGATGGGAGCTGGAATCCAATCACTTACCCGAGCGATTCAGATAATACTGTGTTATGTAATTGTTATGCAAGCGATTGTCAGTTTTCTTAGCCCTGTGCGCCTCTGAAGTCTCTTGATTGGCTTGTGCCCCCTCTGATGACAAGGAGGGGACAGGTCACACTCTGCGCTTCCGCCTGAGCAAGCAGGACGGGTCTGACAGCGGATAAACAGGGAGAGAGATTTATTCCCTGGCGGGGAATTGAAGTCACAAACCATTAGACTCCCTGATACAAGTTACCTCTTTATTGCAAACGGGTAAAGGTAAAGGGTTTAGTGCAGCGAGGGGCCCCTGGCCATTAACCCTTACTGTACACTTCACAGGGGTAGAGTGATCTCTTAGTTATAGATGTATCTGCCAAAATAAGGTGACAACCAATAGGGCCGCCATATAAAGGAGTTGTCATTCAGCTTTTCTAGAGTCATACAGCCGGGGACATATCGCTATGTATAAGTCATGTGTGCCGTTCAGAAGATTAGGAAAGCTGGGTGACAACCTGGTGAGAGTTGTAGTCCTTTAAGGAACATCTCTCCAAAAGATTAGATTTTCTAAATGACCCATTTTCTGCAGCATGAACCAGCAAAATAGGTCTTAAAGGGGCAGTACATATACATTTCCTCCCCCAAGTATTTGTGGGTATTCCTGGGCAGATGGCGAAGGCACCATTGATAATAGACTTAGATTGTGAGCCCCATTGGGGACAGTTGGATGCTAATGTGCTGCGGAATATAGTAGCGCTATAGAAGTGCATAAAATAATAATAATAATAATAAACCGCACGTCATTGGGGCAGAAATCTGCGGTAAATGGGGAACCAGTGGCGCCTCCTGCTGTTGGACTGCTGGATGCTGCCTCATACACCCCCGGAAGGCTTCGTTCTAGTTCTTTCAGTGTCGGTATGATTTTTTCAACCAATATCCAGACAATGTGTTTTGTGTGTCAACTCCATATTTTCATTTTTACTGTATTGTTATTGTATATAAATTTTGTATCTTTAGAAGCGGCCGTGTCCCCGGGGAGGATGTGTGTGCGGCGCTCGCAGATACTTCCAAACTGTCAGTGTGTATGTTCTATAAATTATTTACACGCAGCCAGAGATGCCGCTCCTTCACCTCCTCAGCGCTAATGACAAGTAACGGCGGAAAATAAAAGATGCTTCTCCCTCCTTTGTAGGGAACATCCCAGGGAGGTTTATACTTTGCTATAAAACCACAAGGAGCAGAAAAGTCCATAAACATGTTTGTTTTTTACTGTCTGTAAAAAATGGCTGCAAATGTTTCATGTTCTCCGGATTGTGGATTAATAACTAAGAAAACTTATGTAACAGTAAAAAAAGACTCCTATGTACAAGAATATAACTGCTATAATACTGCTCCTATGTACAAGAATATAACTACTATAATACCGCTCCTATGTACAAGAATATAACTACTATAATACTGCTCCTATGTACAAGAATATAACTACTATAATACTGCCTCCTATGTACAAGAATATAACTACTATAATACTGCCTCCTATGTACAAGAATATAACTACTATAATACTGCTCCTATGTACAAGAATATAACTACTATAATACTGCCTCCTATGTATAAGAATATAACTACTATAATACTGCTCCTATGTACAAGAATATAACTATTATAACACTTCTCCTATAGTACATTCGGAAAGTCTTCAGACTCTTTCACTGTTTCACTTTTTGTTGTCTTGCACTGACATAAGTATTCAGCTCCTTTACTCAGTCTTCATGTGCCTGTTACTGAGGAGAGGCTTCTTTCCGGCCGCTCTGCCATAGAGCCCAGATTGGTGGAGGCTGCAGTGATGGTCGACCTTCTGGAAGTTTCTCCCAGCTGCATACAGGATATTTGAAGCTCAGCCACAGTGACCATTGGGTTCTTGGTCACCTCTCTTACCAACGCTCTTCTCCCCTGATTACTTAGTTTGGAGGGGTATCCAGCTCTAGGAAGAGTCCTGGTTGCTCTTCTTCCATGTAAGAATTGTTGAGGCCACTGTGCTCTTAGGAACTTTCAGTGCAGCAGACATTTTTGTCCCCTTCTCCAGATCTGAGCCTCCACACAATCCTGTCTCTGAGCTCTACAGGCAGTTATTTCCTGCTCATGGCTTGCATTGTCAGCTGTGAGATCTTATATAGACAGGGCAGTGTCTTTCCAAATCCATACATTTGCCACAGGTGACTCCAATCAAGGTGTAGAACATTTCAGAGATGATCCAGAGAAATAGGAGTCCCCATAGATAAATGTCACGTGTCTTAGCAAAGGGGCTGAATACTTATGTCCAAGCCATTTTTAATAAATTTGCTATTTTTTTCTTCTAAAACTCAGTTTTTACTTTTTCATTTTGGGGTAATGAGTGCAGACTGATGGGGAAACTTTAGTTTTTTTCATTTATTTTAGCACAAGAAGGAACATAATAAAATGTAAAATAAGTAAAAGGGTCTGAAGACTTTCTGAGCGCCCTGTGTGTACTGAACATGACTACTGTTGTGCTGCCTCCTGTGTACAGGTGGATGCAGCAGAGGATGCATGTGTGTCTGCAGTTCATCTGTTTACATATTTACATTTCTTTGTTACTTTGTTGCCCAGTGATATCTTTTGATTTCTCTTATTTTCCCGCCATCTAGTGATATTTCTGTGACATTGCTGACAAGGTCTCGGGGCAGATCACTTGCTATATGATTGTGTAATGTCTGTATGAATCTGCGCTCCCCTCCCCCGTGGTGGTGACACCGAGGAGCTGCATTACATTACACATCTACATGCAGAACACTTTAAGTGCTTCCTCCTCATCTCCCTCATCCCAGGGGGGTAATTTTGATGTTTTCTGCCATCACTTTCTATGTTTCCGCTCGGCTGATACGTTGCCACCAGGCAGCAGTTGTCCGGGAGGCGGCGGAATTGTAATGCCGGTATCAAGAAGCGAGTTCGGCTCAGAGAGCGGCCGCTTCATCTATAAAGTGAGGACCAGAACATGCGCCTCCGTAATCCACGCTCCTGGACTCCGAAGGGAAGCATGACAGGGAACAGCATGGAGAGGACGGACTCTCAGGATGAGGGGAGGACACTTCCAGAACTCTTCCATGTGACTCCATAGATTCCAGCAGGGGCGTAGCTATAGGGGGTGCAGGGGTAGCAGTCGCTACTGGGTCCAAAGACCCTTGTGCCGCATAAGAAGACACTGGTATTATAGAAAGTGCATGCAGGTCAAGTTAAACCTATGGCTGGAGGGAGGGGGTTAGTTCAAGAATTTAGATTTACATTTTTGCCTCTGAGGGAAGGGGGGCCCAAGCTGAACTCGTGCACCAGGGCCCAATTAGCCTTTAGCTATGCCCCTGCCGTCTCTCTGGATATTTCCGGATGAACGGATTCCTTACACCAGGCGTGCTCAACCTGCGGCCCTCCGGCTGTTGTAAAACTACAACTCCCACAATGCCCTGCTGTAGGCGGATAGCTGTAGGCTGTTCGGGCATGCTGGGAGTTGTAGTTTTGCAACAGCTGGAGGGCCGCAGGTTGAGCATGCCTGCCTTACACTTTTGGGAAGAAGGCGACCTGATCTGAGGAATCACATTACACCATGTGGATGGCCAGGTGCATGTGCATCACTTACCTGGGGAGGAGATGGGACCAGGTGCACTATGGGAAGAAGGCGACCTGATCTGAGGAATCACATTACACTATGTGGATGGCCAGGTGCATGTGCATCACTTACCTGGGGAGGAGATGGGACCAGGTGCACTATGGGAAGAAGGCGACCTGATCTGAGGAATCACATTGCACTATGTGGATGGCCAGGTGCATATGCATCACTTACCTGGGGAGGAGATGGGACCAGGTGCACTATGGGAAGATGGCGACCTGATCTGAGGGATCACATTACACTATGTGGATGGCCAGGTGCATGTGCATCACTTACCTGGGGAGGAGATGGGACCAGGTGCACTATGGGAAGAAAGCGACCTGATCTGAGGAATCACATTACACTATGTGGATGGCCAGGTGCATGTGCATCACTTACCTGGGGAGGAGATGGCATCAGGTGCACTATGGGAAGAAGGCGACCTGATCTGAGGGATCACATTACACCATGTGGATGGCCAGGTGCATATGCATCACTTACCTGGGGAGGAGATGGGACCAGGTGCACTATGGGAAGAAGGCGGCCTGATCTGAGGAATCACATTACACTATGTGGATGGCCAGGTGCATGTGCATCACTTACCTGGGGAGGAGATGGGACCAGGTGCACTATGGGAAGAAGGCGACCTGATCTGAGGAATCACATTACACTATGTGGATGGCCAGGTGCATGTGCATCACTTACCTGGGGAGGAGATGGGACCAGGTGCACTATGGGAAGAAGGAGACCTGATCTGAGGAATCACATTACACTATGTGGATGGCCAGGTGCATAGGCATCACTTACCTGGGGAGGAGATGGGACCAGGTGCACTATGGGAAGAAGGCAACCTGATCTGAGGAATCACATTACACTATGTGGATGGCCAGGTGCATGTGCATCACTTACCTGGGGAGGAGATGGGACCAGGTGCACTATGGGAAGAAGGCGACCTGATCTGAGGAATCACATTACACTATGTGGATGGCCAGGTGCATGTGCGTCACTTACCTGGGGAGGAGATGGGACCAGGTGCACTATAGGAAGAAGGCGACCTGATCTGAGGAATCACATTACACTATGTGGATGGCCAGGTGCATGTGCATCACTTACCTGGGGAGGAGATGGGACCAGGTGCACTATGGGAAGAAGGAGACCTGATCTGAGGAATCACATTACACCATGTGGATGGCCAGGTGCATGTGCATCACTTACCTGGGGAGGAGATGGCATCAGGTGCACTATGGGAAGAAGGCGACCTGATCTGAGGAATCACATTACACCATGTGGATGGCCAGGTGCATGTGCATCACTTACCTGGGGAGGAGATGGGACCAGGTGCACTATAGGAAGAAGGCGACCTGATCTGAGGAATCACATTACACCATGTGGATGGCCAGGTGCATGTGCATCACTTACCTGGGGAGGAGATGGGACCAGGTGCACTATGGGAAGAAGGCATCCTGATCTGAGGAATCACATTACACCATGTGGATGGCCAGGTGCATGTGCATCACTTACCTGGGGAGGAGATGGGACCAGGTGCACTATAGGAAGAAGGCGACCTGATCTGAGGAATCACATTACACTATGTGGATGGCCAGGTGCATGTGCATCACTTACCTGGGGAGGAGATGGGACCAGGTGCACTATGGGAAGAAGGAGACCTGATCTGAGGAATCACATTACACTATGTGGATGGCCAGGTGCATGTGCATCACTTACCTGGGGAGGAGATGGGACCAGGTGCACTATGGGAAGAAGGAGACCTGATCTGAGGAATCACATTACACTATGTGGATGGCCAGGTGCATGTGCATCACTTACCTGGGGAGGAGATGGCATCAGGTGCACTATGGGAAGAAGGCAAGCCGGTGGAGGCAGTGTGAGGGTCTGGGCAATGTTGGGCTGGAAACCCTGGCTCCTGGCACCATGCGGATGTGACATGTACGACCTACCTAACCACTGTACAGACAAGTACCCCCTTTATGGCAACAGCACCCTCCGATTGCAGTGCCCACTTCCAGCAGGATAATGCTCCGACTACACTGCAAACTCTCGCCATGAAACCCTGTTATACCCGGTGTTGGGGGTCCCGGGTATTTGGCTCCTCTTCTTTTTGTTAGATCTGATAATGAAGCTTTTCTGATGAGCCTCCTCCTGTGCGGCGCGGATTGAGCTGGTGACTGATGCCCTGGGGTGCACTAACCCGATGCTGGCACCTGGTGGCAGTGCAACACTGTGGGCACCAGACTGGCAGCTGGTAATGCAGAGCACTTCTCCAGTGCATGGGGCCCGTATTAACCCCGAGTTCAGGGCATCGCCGCTCTAGGTTATGTGAATCAATGCTGTCGTGGGCTCCTCCAGGTTCCAGGGTCAGGGGGCAACCTTGATCTTTGCACCGCTGCGCCCCTATAGTTAAACCCTGTCCCACAACTGCACAAACCAGGACAGGGCAAAGTGACTCCTGCAGTGGGGGATGGGGGGGGGGGGGTATTTATCACAGGGATGGGGATCTCTAAAACCTAAAGAAATGGGAAGCTGCACAGCTGACAACCACTCTGGGTGATCATTTGTGCTGCTCAGGGGGGTTGTCATCTATGATCTTTACCTCTACATGAGCCAATCAGGTGTCTGTAGCCAGTATTTTGGTAGAGGAAAGGAAATGACTGTTCTACTATGGGCCGGACGTTCTATTCCAGAAAATGTGGAACACACAGGCCTGGTATCTGTGTTTTGCGGATCCTAAAACAGGCTACAGTCGTGTGCATGAGCCCTAACGCTGCCTGTAGTGTTCTTTAGTGGATTGACAGAAGCCTCTCTGCCCCCTCCACCCCCCGGACCACCATTCATGCCACCTATCTCTAGTGCTGAGCATAATTTTCTATTCTGTCCACTCGAGTGCAGCTCTTGTAAGGAAAGTGCCCCCCCCCCCCCAATCACTATCACCCCCACCAGGTGCTCCGATCAATTCCGTCATTACGAGTTAAAGTCATTAGACCAGGCTGCTAATTTCATAGGGTCCGCGGCTGACAGCTGGAAGGAGCCGAGGCTGCGAGAACGACAGATCTATGTGTTTAATTGTAGCTCATGTGCATTGGAAAAAGCCGATCGATACTTGTTTACAATTCATTTCCCCCGCTCGGCGGCTCGGCTCGATGTCGGCAAACATTAGCCGGGAACACGTGTGCATTTGTCAGGAGCGGAGCCGTCAGGGAGTTACCGGGAGAATGGGCTCAGCGCAGGCGAGCGACATTCCCATATATTCCTGGTGGCTGTCGGCAGCGGCTCATTACACGCCAACACCGGCCGCTAAACACACGATGGGAAGGAGCATTAGCGAGAGTGGCCGCTCTGCAGACACCGGGGGGTGCACAAGGCAGAGCGAAGTGCCGGGGGGGAGAGGAGCCATCCTTCATACGGCAGCCATTACCCGCCAGCCCGCCACGCTTGTTATTCCATAGAGAAGCTAAACATCCAAAAACATTGTCACCCTCTGCGGTAACAGGAATATGTCTCTATATTTACAAGCTGCAAGGACAGAGCGCACGCGCAGGAAGGCAGCACCACAGCATCCACACAATGATGACCACCACTCTGACCACCTTTATGCAGGGTACATGCACCACAAAAGGCCCCAAGAAAGACAACAGCAGCCCAAAAACATGTCCAATTATGCCCAGTCCCCTTTGTGGCCCCCACACACTGACAGCATTCTGTCAGTGCAATTCAATAGATTCCAGGTCTCGCAGGGACAACAGCATTATAAACTCTGTACGATCCTGTGAGAGGAGCAGAGGTCAGAACAGAACTCACACTGACACCTGCAGTATTGAACTCGTACATCTATCCCTGGCCTTACCATTCTGGGGTGGCTCCTCCGGCAGAATAGTGAGTGCAGCTCTGGAGTATAATACAGGATGTAACCCAGGATCAGTACAGGATAAGTAATGTATGTACACAGTGACTGCACCAGCAGAATAGTGAGTGCAGCTCTGGAGTATAATACAGGATGTAACTCAGGATCAGTACAGGATAAGTAATGTATGTACACAGTGACTGCACCAGCAGAATAGTGAGTGCAGCTCTGGAGTATAATACAGGATGTAAGTCAGGATCAGTACAGGATAAGTAATGTATGTACACAGTGACTGCACCAGCAGAATAGTGAGTGCAGCTCTGGGGTATAATACAGGATGTAACTCAGGATCAGTACAGGATAAGTAATGTATGTACACATTGACTGCACCAGCAGAATAGTGAGTGCAGCTCTGGAGTATAATACAGGATGTAACTCAGGATCAGTACAGGATAAGTAATGTATGTACACAGTGAGTGCAGCTCTGGAGTATAATACAGGATGTAACTCAGGATCAGTACAGGATAAGTAATGTATGTACACAGTGACTGCACCAGCAGAATAGTGAGTGCAGCTCTGGAGTATAATACAGGATGTAACTCGGGATCAGTACAGGATAAGTAATGTATGTACACAGTGACTGCACCAGCAGAATAGTGAGTGCAGCTCTGGAGTATAATACAGGATGTAACTCAGGATCAGTACAGGATAAGTAATGTATGTACACAGTGACTGCACCGGCAGAATAGTGAGTGCAGCTCTGGAGTATAATACAGGATGTAACTCAGGATCAGTACAGGATAAGTAATGTATGTACACAGTGACTGCACCGGCAGAATAGTGAGTGCAGCTCTGGAGTATAATACAGGATGTAACTCAGGATCAGTACAGGATAAGTAATGTATGTACACAGTGACTGCACCGGCAGAATAGTGAGGGCAGCTCTGGAGTATAATACAGGATGCAACTCAGGATCAGTACAGGATAAGTAATGTATGTACACAGTGACTGCACCAGCAGAATAGTGAGTGCAGCTCTGGAGCATAATACAGGATGTAACTCAGGATCAGTACAGGATAAGTAATGTATGTACACAGTGACTGCACCAGCAGAATAGTGAGTGCAGCTCTGGAGTATAAAACAGGGGACCAGTACAGCATGAGAACAGAGGTAGTCTTGTACTGTAATACAAACATATGTCCACTTTTGACAACCGTTCTGTACTTGATGGACTCACTGGCTGTCTGTGTATTCCTCATTTCACTCCTCTCCATGTTGTTCTGAGCATAGCCATAAATATCTGGCTGTATAAAGGCAGAAGCTGCAGAGGAGGGGCAGCTGCGTTACCATAGCATCCTCCTGCTTTTACCCAATTTATGTCTTTCTAAGCACCTCAGGAAACAATCTTCCTCCTTCCAGGGAGCGCACAGGGGAATTCCATCACATGTAGTCACAAGATTTCCTGTTATCCATCAATGACTCATCCGTGTGTGAACAGCAGCTTATACCAATCAATGAGATCCTGGGGTAACAAGAGAGAGGAGGGTACATGGCTTCTCTCCAGACTTTTAGGCAGGTCCCCCCCCCCCACCCTGCGTCACATGACCTCATTTTAGGATCAAAATCCTAATCCAGAGTCCTGATGCAGAGAACGTGCAACACATTAAAGAGTGAGAAAAAATGGGGTTTAAGGCCGTTACAGCCGGTGAGCTCCTCCATGCGAGGCGCAGATACATAATGTGCAAATAATGTTCCCCCCTATAGATAACAGGTTCTCGGCGCTTCCGGGGAAACAACACTGATGCTCCATTAATATAAGAAAGAGCAGCTGAGATAGGAAGAGTCCGCAATAAACTGCGCAATTTCTTCATCGGGGTTAAGTGCGGGTCGTGATTGAATAATGACGATAGAACAGAATCTCCAGCAGATACACAAACATGGAGGATCTGGAGCTGCGCAGACTGCGGGGCACGTGGAGGCACCAGCACCCTACAAGTGACACCCCAGATCCTTCAGGATCCAACATTGTTTCATTTTATCCAAATGACACATAATCATTGTTAGGCCTCTTTTACACGAATGTGTGTCCCGTGGCCGGGCAGCGAGCCGCAAATTGCGATCCGCAATGCACGGGCCCGACCGCGGGCCAGCCGCATTCAAGTGAATGGGGTCCGCCAAAAGATAGGATAAGTTCTAACTTTTGGCGGAACGGAATCCCACAAAAGCACTCCGTAGTGCTTCCGTTCCGTGGTTCCATTTCGTTCCACACCGCATCTCTGGATTTGCGGACCCATTCAAGTGAATAGGTCCACATCCGTGATGCGGAATGCACACGGCTGGTGTCCCATGTATTGCAGAGCCGCCGTATGCAGGCCGCAATACGGCCACGGGGGACACACGGTCGTGTGCAAGAGGCCTTACTATTGTATCCAATCAATACAATCCTCTGTTTACACAACCTGGACTCCGGACTGATACATTTCTTTCCTTCACTGATACAGTCGTGGCCAAAAGTTTTGAGAATGACACAAATATTAGTTTTCACACAGTTTGCTGCTAAACTGCTTTTAGATCTTAGTTTCAGTTGTTTCTGTGATGTAGTGAAATATAATTACACGCACTTCATACGTTTCAGAGGTTTTTATCAACAATTACATGACATTTATGCAAAGAGTCAGTATTTGCAGTGTTGGCCCTTCTTTTTCAGGACCTCTGCAATCCGACTGCGCATGCTCTCAATCACCTTCTGGGCCAATTACTGACTGATAGCAACCCATTCTTTCCTAATCACTTCTTGGAGTTTGTCAGAATCAGTGGGCTTTTGTTTGTCCACCCGCCTCTTGAGGATTGACCACAAGTTCTCAATGGGATTAAGGCCATGGACCCAAAATGTCAACGTTTTGGTCCCCGAGCCACTTAGTTATCACTTTGGCCTTATGGCGCGGTGCTCCATCGTGCTGGAAAATGCATTGTTCTTCACCAAACTGTTGTTGGAAGAAGTTGCTGTTGGAGGGTGTTTGCACTGGTGGCACTCCGATCCCGCAGCTGAATCCTCTTTAGGAGACCATCCTGGCGCTTGCTGGACTTTCTTGGACGCCCTGAAGCCTTCTTAACAAGAATTGAACCTCTTTCCTTGAAGTTCTTGATGATCCCATAAGTTGTTGATTGAGGTGCAATCTTAGTAGCCACAATATCCTTGCCTGTGAAGCCATTTTTATGCAACGCAATGATGGCAGCACGCGTTTCTTTGCAGGTCACCATGGTTAACAATGGAAGAACAATGATTTCAAGCATCACCCTCCTTTTAACAGGTGAAGTCTGCCATTTTAACCCAATCAGCCTGACATAATGATCTCCAGCCTTGTGCTCGTCAACATTCTCACCTGAGTTAACAAGACGATTACTGAAATGATCTCAGAAGGTCCTTTAATGACAGCAATGAAATGCAGTGGAAAGTTTTTTTTGGGATTAAGTTAATTTTCATGGCAAAGAAGGACGATGCAATTCATCTGATCGCTCTTCATAACATTCTGGAGTAGATGCAAATTGCTATTATAAAAACTTAAGCAGCAACTTTTCCAAATTCCAATATTTAGGTAATTCTCTAAACTTTTGGCCACGACTGTACATTGTAACAAGTAGAGGTCGGAGCTGCTGATGTGTTCAGCTCACAGAGGATTGTCTGGACTGGTAGATTATTACACATTGTAAGCAGGACTAGATCTGGCCTTTTGGCCCCAGGATGCGAAAATGGATAATTCACAGATGGCTGAAGGTGACCCTGAAAATGACGAAGAGTTGAAATTGATTAAAAACCTGATTACAATTCCTGACCTACTACGTCTTGCAGATGAGGGTTTGTTACAATTGCAGACAATCCTCGGTGAGCTACTCCCATCAGCTGCACAGATCTCTCTCCGGCGCTGATAGCCTGTTACAATGTATCAGTGCAGTAAAATATACAGTATTAACGCACATTCAGACGCCGTATGTATTTTGCGGTCAACAAAAATCCAGATCGGCAAAAAAAAATGGAATGTATGGTTATATTTGCTTCCATATGTTTTCAGTTTTTTTTGCGGATCCATTGACTGGTATGGGGCCAGGGAACGTTTTTTGCGGACAAGTATAGTTTTATTTGTCTTGCCGGGCTGTGGAACGAAAGCACGTGCTGTCTGCATCTTTTGCGGCCCTATTGAAGTGAATGGGCCCCCATGTGGACACCAACATGCGGCTGTCTGAATGAGCCCTTAGTCTGGAGTCCAGGCTGTAGAGCTCACAGAGGATTGTCCGGCCGACACTGGAGAATCTCTTCTCACCAGTTACCACCAGAGTGAGGAGGCTTCCAAACAGCACCAGCACCCAGGGTAGTGGGGTCACTTCAGCCCCCCATATCTTCCATGCTCTTCTGTACTCTGGAATATTGATTGCCCCACATTTACAGACACACAATGAACCCTATGGCCACATTTCATGTCCAGTGTCATTTTGCGCCCTTTAATTGCCACCATTTATACGGACTCTGCTCCGGCATCCTCTGCCTGCTCTCCTAAAATTTAGTTGGTGACCCCGCGGGCTCCCAGATCTGTAATTACTCAGCCCTCTAATTAGTATGTGTTCAAATATTGCCCGGTGCGGGTTTTACTGGCGCGCTGGATGCGGGCACCCTGCGTCAGGTTAATCAGATGGTTGCGGAATGCGCTCTGTAATTATTTCCTCGGACGCTGCGGCTCTGGAAAGTTTCTGCAGTGTCCTTCATGGAGTAATCATTTCTCTGTTAACAATAGCAAAGCTATTAGATAAAGCGGAATTGTAAAAAGAGGCGGCGTCCTGTCTGCAAAAACATTTACTAAATGGCGCCAGATTTATAGAAAACGGTGCACGGATGCATCTGGATCTAGCAGCAGCACAAAGCACAAGAAAGCTGCTTTCATTACAAATGATAGTAACAGTGTAACATTTGCTTATAATTTGGAGATCATATGGCAGTATTTTGTGGGCTGCATGTGTCAGTTTTATGTTGGCACTATATGACGGTATTGTGTGGGCTGTGTTTGGCAGCACTATGTTGGCAATATATAGTGGTATTTTGTAGGCCATGGGTGGTAGTATGTTGGCACTATATGAAGGTATTTTGTGGGTTGTATGTTGCAGTATAACCTTGGCACTATATGAAAGTATTATGTGGCTGTTCGTGGCAGTATTCTGTTGCAGTATATGGTTGGATTTCTGTGGGCTGTGTGTGGCAGTATTATGATGGCACTATATGACAGTATTATGTGGGCAGTGTGTGGCAGTATTATGCTGGCACTATATGATGGTATTATGTGGGCTGTGTTTGGCAGTATTATGTTGGTAATATCTGGTGGTATTCTGTGGTCTGTGTGGTAGTATTATGGTGGCACTATATGAAAGTATTATGTGAGCAGTGTGTAGCAGTATTATGTTAGTACCATATGGTGGTAGGATATGGGCTATGTGTGGCAGTATTATGTATGGAGTGGTATTATGTCGGTAATGTGTGGCAGTATAATGTTGGAAAAATGTCTAAATACGGCAATTGAGGAGGCTGTGTGTGTGGGCTCCTCTGCTTGTATCCCTGTGCCCAATGATAAAACTGAGTTTAGGAACAGTTAAAGGGGTACTCTGGTTACCATAAAACTTATGTTTTAGACATCATCAATAATTACCAAATATATGTAAATTTCACATATTTACCGTTCAGTAGTTATAAGTCAATAGTTATCAATTCTGTAGCTAAATGTCTTGTGAAACAAAGGGCGTGTCAGTGTGCTGCTGAGGGGGGCGTGTCAGTGTGTTGCTGAGGGGGCGTGTCAGTGTGCTGCTGAGGGGGGCGTGTCAGTGTGTTGCTGAGGGGGCGTGTCAGTGTGTTGCTGAGGGGGCGTGTCAGTGTGCTGCTGAGGGGGCGTGTCAGTGAGTTGCTGAGGGGGCATGTCAGTGTGTTGCTGAGGGGCGTGTCAGTGAGTTGCTGAGGGGGCGTGTCAGTAAGTTGCTGAGGGGGCGTGTCAGTGTGCTGCTGAGGGGGCGTGTCCGGACTGTATATCAGGCAGCCAATCAGTAAACATTAACACTCATAGCAGGAAAGCTAGGGATGGTGGGGATTGTAGTCTTGTGAGAGAAGATCCTTAGTCTGTTGCCGGCTCACACAGGAGCTAGACAAATGGACTGCAAGGTAAATTGAAGTTCTGGTTATATGTATGGGTTCTGGTTGGGTCACAGCTTGCAGCCTTAATAACGTTTTTCAAAGATTAAGTTATTTCACCAGAATACCCCTTTAAAAGGGGTCGTCCCATAAAAAATATTCTGCAGTTTTCAAACCAGCATCTGGATCTGAATACTTTTGTAATTGTATGTAATTAAAAATTCTGTATAACCAATAGGTTATTCAGTAAAATGTATCTGTAGAGCGCCACCTGCTGTTTGTTCTCTTTCTAATTTCTCTGTCTGCCTTGCTGAGCTGGATGCACATGCTCAGTTACACCCTTCAACTACCTCCTAACCTGTGATAGAGAAAGAGCTGAAACAGAAAGGGCACACCCCTAAACGGCAGCAGAAAGGACGCACCCACCGATCTGCAACAGAAAAGACACACCCCTTAGGGCTCTTTCACACCTGCGATCTTTTCTTCCGGCATAGAGTTCCGTCGTCGGGGCTCTATGCCGGAAGAATCCTGATCAGGATTATCCTAATGCATTCTGAATGGAGTGAAATCCGTTCAGGATGCATCAGGATGTCTTCAGTTCCGGACCGGAACGTTTTTTGGCCGGAGAAAATACTGCAGCATGCTTCGCTTTTTGCTCCGGCCAAAAATCCTGAACACTTGCCGCAAGGCCGGATCCGGAATTAATGCCCATTGAAAGGCATTGATCCGGATCCGGCCTTAAGCTAAACGTCGTTTCGGCGCATTGCCGGATGCGACGTTTAGCTTTTTCTGAATGGTTACCATGGCTGCCGGGACGCTAAAGTCCTGGCAGCCATGGTAAATTGTAGTGGGGAGCGGGGGAGCAGTATACTTACCGTCCGTGCGGCTCCCGGGGCGCTCCAGAGTGACGTCAGGGCGCCCCACGCGCATGGATCACGTGATCGCATAGCACGTCATCCTTGCGCATGGGGCGCTCTGACGTCATTCTGGAGCGCCCCGGGAGCCGCGCGGGCGGTAAGTATACCGCTCCCCGCTCCTACTATGGGAACCAGGACTTTAATAGCGTCCTGGCTGCCATAGTAACACTGAACGCATTTTGAAGACGGATCCGTCTTCAAATGCTTCAGTTCACTTGCGTTTTTCCGGATCTGGCGTGTAATTCCGGCAAGTGAAGTACACGTCGGATCCGGACAACACAAGTGTGAAAGAGCCCTTAAACTGCAGGAGAAAGGACACACACCCTGAGCTATGGCAGAAAGGAGAGGTCCCCTGAGCTGCAGCAGAAAGGAAACACCCCTGAGCTGCAGCAGAAAGGGCACATACCCTGAGCTGCACTAGAAAGGGCATGCCCCCTGAGTTGCAGCAGAAAGGGCACATCCCCTGAGAGGCTAGCTTCATATAAATGTAATAGTACAATTCAAGCAATGAATGGGGAAATCTCAGGGTCCATGTGATGTACAGGACTGGTTCTAGCTCTTTTTTTAAGAAAGACATTGTCATGAACTATACGATGTCTGATTTTCATTTCTTACATTAATCATAGGACAAGGCTTATTGTCCACCCCCGATCCTCTTCTGTTTAGGGGAAGCCTTTGTCCACTGCTCCATACACAGGCATTTACAAGGCAGATTTGTCTCAGAAGAGAAGGAAGTTTGTGCCCCTTCCATCCCTTTGACGTTATCATTGGATCAATCTAATTACAAAGGAAGGAACATTATGGAATCTTACTTTATGCAATTTCCTACAATATAATAATATTGTGGGTTCATTAAAAGTGAACTTACCGCTAAATCTCGAAGCTGCCATTTACTGAAATTGAAAAATCCTAAACAAAGATCCTTTCACGCAGGTAAAATGTCATTAAGTCAAGTTCTGGCTCATATGACTCATAGAAAACCAGCGTAATTCCCCCTTCCGCCTCCGCGCAGGAACCCGAAAGCTCATTTAGCTTCTTTAGCACATTTCAAAACTGTATTTCTGGCTTTTATGGGATTTATCCAGTAAAGCGGAATTAACACCTACGTGTAACAGGTAGCGGAAGGTAATCCCAGTACGGAGGCTTCTTTTTCCACAATTAACATACAAGAAATATGGATCCACAGGTGGGCACAGGAGCGGTAGAAAAACACGAAGGGGAAGTGTGAACAGGAACAAAGGAAGGCTCAGCAGAGCCAGGTTTATATGAGTTATAGCAGAGTTGAGTTTATAACTGTCAAATAACATGACACAGACTAGTAACTAATAGCAGGACATAGCCAAGGCTCATCACCAGGACAGCAGATCAAACCAACACAGGCAGAATAAGTGGCTTGAAGGTCCTGGGTTGTTACTTAAGTTTGGGCCTCACGAGTAAAAAATTACACTGCACAGTATACCCCCCAGCCCTATGGATAAAGCCATATTTAGATAGACCTTAAATTCGGTGCTGGCACATATACAGGAGAATACAGCACCACACACTGTGATTTCTCCTCTGACTCTCTTTCCTCATCTTCTCTATTGGACCAGACCACCATGATGACATTTTTTTAATGATCTCTCATCTCATCTTAGATTCCTTGCTTTCCTATTTGTTTTAATGTGAATTTGACAATTCAAGCATAAATAGGCTTAAGCAGGCTAAGTGAATAAATATATTTATTAAATGTGCTAAAAAATATAAAACAGACAAATCACATACAGAGATATGGAATGATAGTGCCGTACAGATCCCCATAGTAACAGTGCTCCACAAAGTCCAACCAATAGTAATAATTCACTTCCAGAGTGCCCTTATTATTAATAGTGCCCCCCCTACAGCGATGATGCCCCAATAGTAGTAGTGCCTTCATATTGTGCCCCGGATGTTGATAAGCATTTTGGGTGGACTTGGGCCCCTCAAGAGCCTCGGGCCTTATGTATCCATCCAAAACGCACAGATTCACCCACAATCACTAAGCAAATTAATTTTGTTTTCTAAAAGGGCATCTGTCAGCAGTTTTGTACACTGGCTGACCTGTTACACGTGTGCTTGGCAGCTGAAGGCATCTGTGTAGGTCCCATGTTCATAATTGCCCGCATTGCTGAGAAAAATGATGTTTTAATATTTGCAAATGAGCCTCTAGGAGCAACGGGGGCGTTACCATTACACCTAGAGGTTCTGCTCTCTCTGCAACTGACGCTCCCCCTGGACTTTGATTGACAGGTCCATGTGTGATCATGTTTACACTTCCTGGTCCTGTCAATCAAAGGGCAGAGGGTGTGATAGTTGCAGAGAGAGCAGAGCCTGTAGGTGTAACGGGAACGCCAACATTGCTTCTAGATGCTAAATAATAAAAAGGTAACATGCAAAATACAAAGACACAATCAGAAGAGATCAGAAGATACATGCAGGCTTTACAAACCGTGTATCAACAAGCTACAAAGAAACAGGCAGTACACTTCCATCATCTTCTGCAGGAGTCCGCTGTTGGTTCCAATGAGAGTAGTGCCGGGCCCTGACATTTGCAGTTCCAGCTGTATTCAACTTCTATATGTGTCTGTGTGTCCAGGATACTGCTGCCTTCTTTCTGCAGACAATGAGAGAAGGGAGGGGGAGAGCAGAGAGGTGTCAGGAGCAGGGCGCTCATGGAGTTGTGTCACATTCTACAGCACCAGTGGCTAGGTGAAGGACTTACACTCGCCAGCAGCAAAATAGTAGAACATTTTGGATGAAGACTATACAGAAAGTTTCCTAATTTTACCTTACGAAAGAGAATGAACTATAAAAAATCAGCAGGGAGTTGTCCGTAGCCTTTCACTATGACTTGCATGGTTCTCATCAGACGAAGAAGGTGCATCAGCCAATGCTCAGCTCATGTGCATGGGGTCTGGGAAAATGGTCTCATTTGCATCTCCAGCTTCCTGAAGACCATTCATTATACTGGAAGTTTTTTCCCTTCGGTTCCTGCCACTTTGGGGTTAAGCAGAACCTGAGCGGCGGGCGCCTTCCTCGCTGTCACGGCGTGCACATGTCATTTCAGTCTCTAATGAAGTGTTTAGCTAATTATTGTAAGGAGGGGGCCGTTCTTTTTAAAGCGAAATGACAGGTTAAGGTTTTCCTGAGCATCATTAACTAAGTTCCAGGTACGTGAGGATTAAACACGCTGAGACTTTGTTTCCCCGGAAGACAATAACTCGCCAGGCGGACAGTCGGCTTTGGAGGATTTCCTCTGTATATAATAGAGGTTAAATGGAAAATTCACGGATGTTGACCGAGCATTGTCCGGGGCCTGATGTGACAGCGTGGCACGGAGACTCGCCACACTGGAGCAATTTGTTGCAATTTGTGTTCCGAGATAAAAGCTGCGTTAGAAGCTCCATACCCCGACATCGATGGACGCCCCACTGCAGGCACGTTTTATAATTGTAGTCTCAAAGGATCTTACTTAGCAAGGGCCAACTTGAATTGCGTCTTGGTTGCATAAATTGGTTTCAACTGCTGTCTTAGGTCATTAGATAATTGAATATATGGATACTCACTAAATCACATAAAATAATATACCGACACAAGATAGAATCATATCATACAACATTTTATTATAATCACCGTAATACACATGATTGACAAAGCACAGGGTTAAAAACAAAATAAAAAAACACTAGAGCTGGTGGTGCATGATTGGTGGACTGAAAAGATCATTTATTTAATGCACTTATATAGCGCTACTATATTCCGCAGCGCTTTACAGACATTATCATCCAACTGTCTATCAGTCTGTCTTTGGAGTGTGGGAGGGAACCCATGCAAACACTGGGAGAACATACAGACTCCATGCAGATGTTGTCCTTGGTTGGATTCGAACCTAGGGCCCCAGAGCTGCAAGACAACAGTGCTAACCACTGAGCCACCGTGATGCCCATGGTAATAAAGTGCAAGTGCAAGTGCAGGTGCAAATGGTGCAAGTGCAGGTGCAAATGGTGCAAGTGCAAATGGTGCAAGTGCAAGTGCAAATGGTGCAAGTGCAAATGCAAATGCGCGGTCAGCAACAAGAATCACTAAATAGGTAGATAGATAGATACTGGTGCCAACAGCAACCGACTACAAAATTGATAGACCAAAAAGGGTTCGTAAATCAAAGAAAATATCACCAGCGTCACCGTTGTGACACACGGAGCATGAAGGTGTACAGTATCAAATTGGTGAAGAGCCAGTACAGCTTAATATGTGGACTGGTGGTGCTTGTATTTTGCTGTGGACTATATTGCGGTCAGTATAACTTGCAGCGGTGTTTCCCTCTTTTTTTGGTAGATGTTACCAACCTTTGGTGATTAATATTAAGCTGTATTGGCGATTCAGCAGCTCAGGAGCGCTTCCAGCTACCGTACGGGTACATCGCTGGACGGGCTGGACGGCTTCTCTACCCTGCACTGCCGCCAGCCCGCACGTTCTAACAATGAGGCAGCAGGAGGATGTCCTTCTCCTCTCTGCTGCCTGGAGGTGGTGAGCGCATCCTGCTCCCTCCCCCGCCTCCATCAATCAGCACCCTGTCATCTCTCGCGCCGGATCTCCCTGTTTTTTTGTTCAAGTCTAAATGTGGGATTGTTATTCATGGAGCCAGAATAAGCCCTACCCTGATAATAAGCCCTAACCCTTTTTTCTGAGAAAAAAATAATATAATATATCAATAAGCTTTTAAGCTGTGGGCACTTAGAAGCCATCACAGCCATGCCTACTAATGGCATGGCTGTGATTGGCTGGTGCATCATGTGACCCAGCCTCTATAAAAGCTGGATCACGTGTAGCCCCGCCCATCAGCTCCGAGTAGTGCAGGGACAGGAAGCAGCTGAAGTGAGGGACAGTGTTAGGAATCTCATCTGGCTATTTATACTGTGGGTGACCTATAGTGATTTTTTGGTGGGTCTAATGCACCAGCTTGGTACCCCTGACACAAAATAGTTTTTTTTTTTTTTATAAATCTCTTTATTGAAGTGAGAATTATCACAGGTTATGCATTCCAACCACAGATCATAGACACAAAATAGTTAATGCATCTGTTAGTTCAGTGGGTGACATATAACAATTGTTTGCGTGAGGTACACCTGCACTGCATACGTGACACGGAAAAAAATCTAGTTAATCCATCTGTTAGTTCTGTGGGTGACCTCAAAGAATGAGGAGAGCGTCAAATAAGGGACGTGGCCCCGGTCTTGGTGCTGCTGGTGGAGCTCCTGTTGCAGGGACAGGACGTGGTCGGTCTGTGCCAGCTACACGCACAAGTGACACCCCTTCCTCAGGTGCGAGTAGGCGACAGAACCTGCAGCAGTATTTGGTCGGGCCTAATGCGTCTCTACGAATGGTGAGGCCTGAACAAGTACAGGCGATAGTAGATTGGGTTGCTGACAGTGGATCCAGTTCCTTCACATTGTCTCCCACCCAGTCACCTGCTGGAAGACCACAGTTGGCACCTGCAGCCGATGGCCATCAGTCTTTCACCTCACCCCCTTGCACATCAGCCAAGCAGTCTGAGCCCCAAGTCGTGCAGCAGTCTCTTCTGCTTTTTGATGACTCTGTTAGCAGGGTTTCCCAGGGCCATCCACCTAGCCCTGCCCCAGAAGTGGAAGAGATTGAGTGCACCGATGCCCAACCACTTATCTTTCAGGATGAGTACATGGGAGGACCATCGCAGCACGTCTCGGATGATGACGAAACACAGGTGCCAACTGCTGGGGCTTTCTGCAGTGTGCCGACCGGCAAGGAGGGCAGGGGTGAAGACTGGGTGGAAGATGATGTGGAGGACAATGAGGTCCTCGACCCCACATGGAATCAAGGTCATGAGAGTGACCTATGTAGTCTGGAGGAAGAGGCGGTGGTCGCACAGGGCAACCAGCACAGCAGAAGAGGGAGCAGGGTGCAAAAGCAGAGCGGCCATCCTCTAGACAGTACGCCTCCTACTGCCCACCGCAGCAATGGACCGAGCACACCAAAGCCTCCTGTTGCAACACGCCAGACCTGCAGGGTATGACGAAGTGAGGTCACAGTTATGGGCAATCGAGGGTACTCACTATATTTGAAGAACCCTGGGCAGGCGCGTGGCAGTGAAGGAGAGGTAGACACAGTTCCTCTGGGGCACGCTCTGTAGATAGGGACCAGGCCTGATGGTAGTTGAGGTGCCCTGGATGTTACAGGTATTTTATGTGCCTGGGGCAAGGTCCCCTGTGGTATTCGTGACGCCAGTGCCTTTGGCCGGTGGCACGCCGGTTGGTGGTTGGAAAGATGAAGGTACACAAGTATGCAGTGAACCAAACGGAAACTTTACTGGACAATCCAACTTTGTACAGCAGGGAGTAGTATAGTCTCTGTATTACAGTTCCACAAAAAGGGGCTTATTCACAAATATGGCAGGCAATAGTCATGCAAGTTACACTGAGGGTAAATTCCACAAGCACTCAGCAGCAGGTTGTACTTTTACACTGTCCTTTCTAGAACTCCTACTCTGGCTTTATATCTCCCAAGGCCCGGATGCCTAAAAGGGTGGCTTATATCCTTGGTTACCTCCTTCCTCAGGTATTATACTGCTTGCTATGATTCCTAAGTTCCTCTGCCCATCAGGGTCACTTTGCTTACCCTGGGACGCCTCCTCCTATCAGGTGGGTAACTGTTGGTTTCTCCCAGGAGGTTGAATCCTACAACTGGGGCATCTCTTTAGAGCTAACTTAGGCTCTCTTGTTCTCAGGCAGGCTGGAGCTTCTCAACAGCCTCCTGGACATCACTAGCAGCCAGGGCTATCCAGCTGCATGTCAGGAGCCGGCTTCTTAACCTGTGTCTTCTCAGACTCCTGACTCTGCACACCCTCTCCCTGTCTGGGCCTGGACATTTATACTAGGGGCTCCCTATCTCCCTCTAGTGTCTGGGATGTCTAACTACACCCAACTAGGCCTGCTGCTGCATTAGACAGGGGTACATTGCATATAACAACACATTAAAACATACATTAAATTCAGAATTAAATATGACATTTCTGTTCCTTGTGAGTAGGAGTAACGCGCACACCAATTGACCCTTGTGTAGTGCCCACCCATACCTAGTGGGACACTACATACCCCCATGCTATAACGTTGCCCGTCCTCGGCGCAACATGGAGGGTCCCTGCACAGCTGGATACTGCACCTGTAATGAGGACAATAAAGCAAAGCAGGAAAACACATCTACATTTGCAAAATATACATTATATGTATACATATATTAGGCAGTTCCACTGGAATAGGAGCAAGTAATGGTGAAAAGGGGCGTCGTTCTCTTCTCTCAGGATAAAACAATGGGAACAGGGGCGCTGACCTGGCACAGCGTAACAGTAAATACCAGGATAGTCCATATAATACTCTTAAGTGCAAATTGTCCATGATAGAACAGTTGTAGTCCATGGAAAATATAAAAACAATTAAATAACAATTCTTGGAGGCTCAAAGCATATAAAATGAGTCCGTACCCAGGTTTTTTTTTTTTCGTTCATTCCACAGCTAAGTAGAGATATAAGCAGAGGCGACCATACAGTGTAGCAAGAATCACAGAGGCTCGCACGAGGTGGAGTCCATCTCTGAGCACAAAACTTTAAAATAGTAGCAAAATCTCAGAGGCTCATGTGCATTTGAGTCTATCCCTGGGCCCAATTCCTTTAAATTCCAGTTGCATAATAAAATAGCAGCACATAAAATAGTCCACATTATTCAAATGGCATACACATCAAAGTAGTGCTGTAATACCCTTAATCAACCTGAAAAGGGGGTTAAAGGGTTAAGAGTGCAACTTATGAAAACAGGCACAACTGGGCTTTCACTCTGAGAAAGCAGGCAGGAGGTCCTGTAAACAAGATGGCCTTGCTGCACGTGGTATTTCAGTGGTTTGCCGCCTCCACTGAGCCGTGGGTAACTGGCAGCAGCAACAGAGGGCCAAAACAACGAAGGACTCCTGTCCTGAAAGGGTTAACTCTTCTTTAGGATCCCTTGGCAAAATAAAGCACACATCAAGGGCCTAGCAGGCCAATTCACAGGGGCAAGTCATATCCACTTTGCATTTCAGTGGTGCTCCCTGGCTCCATTTGTACATTGGGCCTGTATTGCGATTCAACAGATGGATGTGCCCACAACACGGTATTGGGGGGCAACTGCAACATAAATGGACCCCTAATAGGTATTGGCCCCATAGGCCTAGGGGTGATCACAGTCGCTGACCTCACCGGAGCAGGCATTACAATCGTGGGCTGCTGCACTGGCCTGGGTACCGCTGCTGCAAGCGGTCCGGTGGGTTCTGGAACGACTGGCTCTGTGCGCCGGTGCACAGCGTAAGAAGGCCTCACCGCAGGTGCCGGTACTAAGGAGGGACGACTGGAAGGGACAGGTACTCTCACCTTAGACCCGGAGACGTCCGAGTCCTTACGTCCTCTTTCTTGTAGGTCAGGTGGAGTCCGGATCCTGGCGGAGGCAGTCTGGCGTAGCTCCCGAAGTTTCAGCTCCAGCCGCACGATCTGGTCGTCCAGGCTTTCGGAGTCGGGATCGCTGGTCTCCGCTGTCGCCACTTGGAAGGTGAGTGATTCGTCCTGCGCAGCCGCTGCAGGCTCAGGCGAGGCGTCCGCTTTCCTCCCTCTGCGGATATTCTCCAGGGCAGCTCTGAATCTCTCTGCATCCTGAAGTTCACGTACGGTTTTCTCCCTGCGAGGCAACTCAGGTGAGGGCCATGGGCTAACCCTCTTCTCTACCACTGTCGGCTGCCAGAACACATTTGGGCCAATGAAAGAGCCCCGTTCTTGGAAGGCGTGATGGGCCGGTCCTGGTCAAAGGCCACAACCAACCCCCTTCTCCTTTCCAGGCGGGGTTGTGTGTCGGTGTGGCACTCGTGAACGGTCTTTGCCAGTTCTTCGTAGTAAATCTTGGTTTTGGTTGTCTTCTTTATGGCGGCCTCCCGGATCTCTGCCATCAATGCGGACCACTTGAACGAGGGCTGGAAGAAGTCTCTCCAGGAGCCATAATAGGTCTCCGGTTGCGTCCTCGGTGGCGGGCAGGCGGGTCTCTCCGGTCCCGGAGAGTAGGCCGGTGGAGCGTCCTCTTGCTCAACACCAGTCACATTCATGGTTAATAAGTCGGGCGCGGACATAGCAGAAAAGTCCTCACTCCTCAACATGCTCAATCCTTCTCTGGAGAGCGACAGGGTGGCGCCAATAAGTTCAGACAGATCCTCCCATTGCACTGGGAGGCCGCCCCCCAGGTACTCCAGTATGGGGGAGGCGGAGTCCATTACAGCAGACACGCAAATGTCCAGACAGGGCGGTGGCGCCAGCATACAGCCTTCCCGCACTTTTAGCAGAAGGCGCCAATTTTTACCGCCAATTTAGGATAAAGATGACGCAGCAAACAATTTCAATCCAGCTAAGCGGCCATCTTTGAGCAAAATAGCTGTCTATTCATTGACAGCAAGCGGTGGCTTAAATAAGCAGAAAACAGTCCATATAGCACAATCTTCACACCGCAATTATTACAGTTCACTTTGGCCCAGCAATTTTCACTTTAAGATAACTTTCAGCACACAGTTTTTAAATCCGCTATGGCGCAGGAATATTCGGATCCTGTTCGTGATGCCAATTTATGCAACACGCCAGACCTGCAGGGTATGACGAAGTGAGGTCACAGTTATGGGCAATCGAGGGTACTCACTATATTTGAAGAACCCTGGGCAGGCGCGTGGCAGTGAAGGAGAGGTAGACACAGTTCCTCTGGGGCACGCTCTGTAGATAGGGACCAGGCCTGATGGTAGTTGAGGTGCCCTGGATGTTACAGGTATTTTATGTGCCTGGGGCAAGGTCCCCTGTGGTATTCGTGACGCCAGTGCCTTTGGCCGGTGGCACGCCGGTTGGTGGTTGGAAAGATGAAAGTACACAAGTATGCAGTGAACCAAACGGAAACTTTACTGGACAATCCAACTTTGTACAGCAGGGAGTAGTATAGTCTCTGTATTACAGTTCCACAGAAGGGGCTTATTCACAAATATGGCAGGCAATAGTCATGCAAGTTACACTGAGGGTAAATTCCACAAGCACTCAGCAGCAGGTTGTACTTTTACACTGTCCTTTCTAGAACTCCTACTCTGGCTTGATAACTCCCAAGGCCCGGATGCCTAAAAGGGTGGCTTATATCCTTGGTTACTTCCTTCCTCAGGTATTATACTGCTTGCTATGGTTCCTAAGTTCCTCTGCCTATCAGGGGCACTTGGCTTACCCTGGGTCGCCTCCTCCTATCAGGTGGGTAACTGTTGGTTTCTCCCAGGAGGTTGAATCCTACAACTGGGGTATCTTCAGAGCTAACTTAGGCTCTCTTGTTCTCAGGCAGGCTGGAGCTTCTCAACAGCCTCCTGGACATCACTAGCAGCCAGGGCTATCCAGCTGCATGTCAGGAGCCGGCTTCTTAACCTGTGTCTTCTCAGACTCCTGACTCTGCACTCCCTCTCCCTGTCTGGGCCTGGACATTTATACTAGGGGCTCCCTATCTCCCTCTAGTGTCTGGGATGTCTAACTACACCCAACTAGGCCTGCTGCTGCATTAGACAGGGGTACATTGCATATAACAACACATTAAAACATACATTAAATGCAGAATTAAATATGACATTTCTGTTCCTTGTGAGTAGGAGTAACGCGCACACCAATTGACCCTTGTGTAGTGCCCACCCATACCTAGTGGGACACTACACTGTTCTTCAGACAATGTGCTGACGAGACACGAGTGGTTTGCACGCTGTGCAATCAGAGCCTGAAGCGAGGCACAAACAGTCTATACCTGAGCACAACCTGCATGACCAGGCATCTAAGTGCAAAGCACGAGCTGCAGTGGAGTAGACACATCAAAAACCAAAAAAAGTCTCTGGCTCCTCCTGCTTCCTCTTCTGCTGCAGTCGTGGCCTCTTCATCCCCCTCTGGAGTGACAGTGGCACCTGCCACCCCGCAAACAGAGTATCTGCCAGCAACACCAACACCTGGGTCACCAAGCATCTCCACAATGTCCCACGGAAGCGTTCAGCTCTCCATCTCCCAAACGTACTGAATGACGGGTCTGCCCCATTCAACTTCTGGATCTCCAAATTGGCCACATGGCCAGAGCTTGCCCTGTATGCCTTTGAGGTGCTGGCCTGCCCTGCAGCCAGTGTATTATCTGAATGTGTGTTTAGCACGGCAGGAGGTGTCATCACAGCCAATGTGGTCAAGCTCACGTTTATTAAAATGAACCAGGCTTGGATCCCTCAGGACTTGTCGGTACCTTTGTTTGCAGGGTAATTGTCCTGCTCTTAACCCCATTGTGCTTCCTTTTGCAGCTCTCTAGCCCTTACTACAACTATTTTACAGCCATTATAGTGCACCAAAGTTCGGGTCCCCATCGACTTCAATGGGGTTCGGGTTTGAGTTCTGGTCAAGTTCGGGTCCTGAACCCGAACTTTTACCCGAAGTTCGGCTGAACCTGGCCAACCCGAACATCCACGAGTCCGCTCAACCCTAGTCACCATCCTTTCCTCCAGATAGAATATTACAGACTCCAGAGAAGGGTTTATTTCTATAATCACTTTGGAGGATCATTATTAAAGTCCAAGTCTCACTTGAAAAGGAGAATCAGAAAAACATCTGAAAGTATCCGGAGAATAAACCTCTGAGAGGCGATTGTTCTATAAAAGCCGCCAAATCGCTAAATGTTCTTAAAAGAGTCTTTGATGCAAAAAACTCCACTGGAATCTATTAGAAAGCCTTTAATTAGGACGGAGAAATGTTTAATAAATATTAGTCCTGAAAATTGAGCTTTTTCTGACCCTCATTAAGAAAACTTATTTTCAGAGCAACTCAAGCATGAAATGAGAGGGGGAAGCACATCATTGACATAGGAAAGGGTTAATCTCGTGTTGTTTGGGGCGTCCCATCAAATGTTTCCCTCTCTGGTGATTTTAATACAAAATTCAAAAGCACAAAGAAAAGAAAATGAAACAATAGGCACAACTGATAGACCTCGTGGCCGTTTTCTGCCATTATGTCGAGTCCAAGGCCAGATCAACCGCAGGCACAGATCTGTCACTCAACGTGAATTTAAAAAAAAAGTTTTTAAAAGTGAACTTTTCCCTTCTGAATTTACAAATTTTGATGTTACTTTTAGAGTGCCTTATTGTCACAAAGTGCAGCGCCCGACAGCAGCAAGGGATCTTTCTTAAAGGAATATGTTTTTGTTGTGACACCAGTTGCATTTCAGCAACAAGGGACAGAGTCCCCCTAAGTAGATGGTGATGGTGGTATCCAGGTGTAGGAATGCCAGAGTGGTGTAAGGGTAGCCTATAATGTCCCTTTAGGCGTGGCTGTGCACGTGATACGGTGCTCCTATCTGGATATCCTGGACCTCAGGCGTTGTCATCCGTAGCAATGAAAAGGGGGTTATTGTTGAAGGGGATGAAGAAATTAATTGAGTCCAGACTTTGTATAACGTTGAACAGCAGCTTTATTTGAATAAACCTTTGTCAGGGAAACAATCTTCCAACTTTATCTTGGTCACCAGCAGGCTTTGGCATAAATTCTGGCAAGCATACCCACTGGGCTCTGCAACATCTGTTACTCTTTGGCACTGCTGTGCTATCAGGATTAAGTAGAAACTATTCCTTTATGCTGAATTTAGCTTTCTGTAGTCTGACTCAGTCTTTATCTTTATCCAGGGAGCCTTTCCTCCTGGCTTCTGAGGCTCTTGGCTTTTCTCTCTTGTTCTAACAGAGCAGACGGGACTCTGCTGGCCGGCACACAGCCTTCCCCTTCGAGGGGTGCTCTAGACTCACTTCTGCAGGACTCGGCCAGCAGCCTTCCCCATATAGGGGCTACTCTGAACTGCCCTGCACTAACTAATCTCCTCCATCTCTAGAAGGACAGAAGGATCTATTCTATGCAAACTAGAAGTCACGATCTGTGTGGGGGAAAAGCTTCACAGTAAACACGGGAGGGAAGGGGAACAGTAACTGGGCCTGGAAACCAGGGAAGTAACAGGTCACCTCCTAAACAACCCAAATCCAGGCCCTAACTACCTATCAATATAAATAGACCGTGAAGGTAGGAATATTCATATGCTGGATACCTAGGCCCTTATAACCCTAGAAGGCCCTGGAATGAGGTTAGGACCAGAGACAACCCATTCCTCCCCAGATGGACGAATGGAAGTCTCTGTCTCAGGCCCAGATACAACAACAGGGAATATAACAAGCACAAAACAATAAGAACAGACAAGACTTATCTGAAAGTAGAAAACTGGCAACTCCAGAAGCAGCACAGAGTACGACCGAGCAGCTAGTTAGAAGGCAGGAAGAGAATCTATAAACCGCACATCCAAGAGCGAGAAGCGGCTACTTATGGGAAAGGTAAATTACCAACAAGCAACACCTGAAGCAAGGGGGGTGGAATTCACCAAAACACAGACACAATAAGATCCACAGTGAACTTGTCAATTTAACCCACGAGTTGCCAGTCTCTCCGATCTCCTGGTACCTGCCACGGGAACGTCCGTGACACTACCTCTGCCAAGCTTGCTGCCACCTACTGGTGAACCAGGCTCAGTACATGTTAACATAACAATTGCAAGGAAATAGGGATACACACTTTGCAGGCCCTGGGAATAAATACACATGATGACAGTAGATCAACCATAGCAGATAGTAGAGAGGCATAGAGGTGGTAACTCTCTGGCGTTACATAAATGCGCGGGAGGAGGAGCTTCATTGTGAAATGCTCTCTGCTCTTTGTATTGAGCTTCTTCAAAGCCGCTTCCCTCTGCCCTGAGTGACAGCTGTGGTGGTCTCCTGGTTGGATGTTACAGCTGTCACTCAGAGCAGAGGGGACGGACTGTGGAACAGTGACGCTCCGCCTCATGGGCTCCTGCAGAAGCAGAATCTGGCAGAATAACATTTCTCACTGGTCTAGACCACCAGCGACACATATTAACCTTTTCATTGCACTAGACCACCAGTGACACACAAATTAACCCCTTTGCTGCTCTAGACCACCAGCAATATGTGCATTAACCTCTTCATTGCTGTAGACCAGTGATATATGCATTAACTCTTTCACTGCCCTAGATCACCAGTAATGCATACATTTACCCCTTCTTTGCTCTAGACCACCAGCAATACATACATTAATCTACTCACTGCTCTAGACCACCAGTGATGCATAAATTAACCCCTTCTTTGCCATAGACCACCAGTGATACATATATTACCGTAACCTCTTTACTGCTCTAGACCACCAGCAATACATACATTAATCTGTTCACTGCTCTAGACCACCAGTGATGCATAAATTAACCTCTTCATTGCCATAGACCACCAGTGATGCATACATTAACCTCTTTACTGCTCCAGACCACCAACGATACATGCATTAATCCCTTCACTGCCTTACACCAACAGTATTGCATACATTAACCCCTTTATTGTTCTACGGCGCGGTGATACATTCATAAACCCCTTCACTTCTCTAGACTACCAGTGATGCCAACATTAATCAGTTCATATGTTAATCCCATTCACTGCCTTATACCACCAGCACTATAGACATTAACCCATTCACTGTCCTAGACCACCAGTGTTGCTTACATTAACCCCTTAGCTGACATAGTCAACCAGCAATACAGGTTTTAATACCTTCACTGCCCTAGATCCCCAGCAATGCAGACATTAATTCATTTACTGCCCTAGACCAGTGATGGGCAAACTTCGTCTCTCCAACTGTTGTAAAACTACAAATCCCATCATGCCCTGCTGTAGGCAGACTGGGCATACTGGGAGTTGTAGTTTTAAAACAGCTGGAGAACCGCAGTTTGCCCATCCCTGCCCTAGACCATCAGGGATATAATGACCTTCACTAGTACAAATGCTTTGAGGGAACAGCGTCTCACACTAGTCAAAGCAGTTTCATGTTGTTGGAGACAATCCATGTCTGATGTTCTGCACAAGACCAGATGCTGCAAACTAGCCAGGTTCGGACCAGACTGCAAGTAAATCATATCATGGTCACCTAATTATGCAGCGATATAGGATCTGGGGATGTAACAGCACATGAATAGGTATATTTACCATAACGCACACTCCAGGTAAGTTTGCTGACAACTTAGGAAAGCTGTAAAGTTGGCCATATTGGTTGTCACTTGTTCAATGCAAGAAACTGATCTAGGTGGTTTCCTTGGCCTGGTCTCAGAGATGTCTGTGTCCTAACTCGGCACCTGGAAGGATTCTATAGTCTTAGGCCGAGGAAACCTCCCTCCATCTCGGTCCTTGACTAATGCATCCTCCTCGGGTGTCCGCATCCTGCCGGGGGCCTCACCGCAATGTGTTGCACATGAATATTTAACACATTGTTTTTACATTTGTTGGTTGAGAGGAATGAGAAGCTCTTACACCGTCCATACCCTAAATAATTCAGTGAGACAGAGCGTCTTCCCTGAGGGAATTTTATGGTGGTGGTGAAGCATCGAAGAGTGGGGTCTGAGGAGGGTGAGGAGAGTAGTCCAGTGAAAATAAATCCAAACCCATTTCTGCCTGGTTCTAGGGTCCACTGTGTTGTCCCAGGGCTCATCAGGGACCATCTTCATGTATTAATTATGGATGGCACCACGTGGCCCTGGGTCAGGTCCAGAAGGTGCTGAGCACTGGTTGGTCCTGATTGTCCTTAACTGAACTGAAGTGGAGACGTACAAGTAGCGTTCATGTCCTCATCGAGCCGCTCCTTTATTAACCCGCTAAAGGGTCTACAGTGCTGGAGATGTCACCAGCTTTTGCTATGACAGAGAAGTCATATTGGCATGGTTAGTAGTTGGAGGACGTTCATCAGGAATTAGGACCGTGTGTCAAACATGCCTGGACAAGGACAGGTTAATATCCTCTGGACTCCCCCGGCCCCCTCCATCCTATTCTCAGTGCACTTCTGCTTAGATGAATGAATATTAAAGAGGAGAATTACGTAACAAACAAATCTGTAGAGAAGAAGATGCCAAGGAGGCCTCCCCCGCCCGTCGCTCTGAGGTTCACACTCTCTCTTTGCTTGATCAGCAGTTTGGATACTTAAACTTTTGGTCACCACCTTCCTGGAAGAACCAGGTTCAAAGGGGTCTCCTCAGGTGAACCCCTCTCAACAGATGAAGCGTAACATAATCTGAACCTGAGGACCCCAACTAATATGCATGTAGTACTGGTCTAATAATATGGGGCGGTGAGACTATAGTGAGGCCTGGTGCAACCACAACCTCTGCACCCCTAGAGTTACACAACCTGCCTGTCCATATGACCTTCACGGGGGCATGGACCAATACATACTTCAGCAACGGCAGCTGATCTCTGGGAGATCCAGTTGTCGGATCCATATTGAGCAGCTGATCTCCGGGAGCTCCAGTTGGCGGATCCATATTGAGCAGCTGATCTCCGGGAGGTCCAGTTGGCGGATCCATATTGATCAGCTGATCTCCGGGAGGTCCAGTTATCTTCTTCTGATCTTTAGGAGGTCTATTTGTCAGATCCATATTGATCAGCTGATCTCCGTGAGCTCCAGTTGTCAGAACCATATTGATCAACTGATCTCTAGATGGTCCAGTTGTTGGATCCATATGGATCAAATGATCTCTGGGAAGTCCAGATGTCAGATTAATATTGATCAGCTGATCTATGGGAGGTCTAGTTGTCGGATCCATATTGATCAACTGATCTCTGGGAGGTCCAGTTGTCGGATCCTTATTGATCAGCTGATCTCTGGGAGGTCCAGTGGTCCTATGCTTATTTATCAGCTGATCTCCTGGAGATCCAGTTGTCAGATCCATATTGATCAACTGATCTCTAGGTGGTTCAGTTGTTGGATCCATATTGATCAAATGATCTCTGGGAAGTCCAGAAGTCAGATTAATATTGATCAGCTGATCTATGGGAGGTCTAGTTGTCGGATCCATATTGCTCAACTGATCTCTGGGAGGTCCAGTTGTCGGATCCTTATTGATTAGCTGATCTCTGTGAGCTCCAGTGGTCGGATCCTTAATGATTAGCTGATCTCCGGTTGGTCCGGTGGCAGATCCATATTGATCAGCTGATAATCACTTTTTTTTGTCTGTGTGAGACAATCCCTTTAAAGGGAAAACCACCCAATTAGGACTTCTGGCAGTTGTCACCCACCTTCTTCAGGGTCCTATGCCACAGATTTCTCAGTAGTAACAATGGAAGGGAAGTGGATTCTGGAGATATTTCAGCGCAGAATATGCACCAACATTTCAGTAGAAAATACCTAAAGGATGGAATCCAGATGTCGAAACCCACAGAAAGAATTGACTGCTGCAGATTTAACCCATTCGTACCCGGCTCAGTTTCGGCAAGTACTTACATCCCTCCCTTACCCCATTGGCCCCCGATGATGCGATTGCAAGGCGCTGAGGGCTTATCCAGGGGCCTGAACCGCTCGATTATCATGCATGTGTACTGCTGCCCCATTTACAGTCTATGGCTCTGATGGCGATAGGTAAATCCGACAGTGTGTATGAAGTGGCAGTGTGCATGTGTGAGTTGTCAGACTGGGACAGCTCCATTCAAATCAACAGCAATCAATTTCCCGCAGCATCATTAACATCTCCTCTACTTTGCTGCTGCAGTAATACTCTGTGAATCTGGATGGAAAATCTGCAGCATATCTGCTGAATGTGAACATAGCCTAAGATGGGAAATGTCCTTTATTGAGACTTTCCAGATATAAATTGTGATCAAGAACTTTATCTGCTGGGAAAACCAGAATTATGGCTTTTCCCAGAATGCCATTTTTATAGCCGTCCGCAGAGCATTTACCTGAAGGATGGCGATGGACCATCCATTACGGCCATGTCTAATATCTGGCAATTTAATATAAAATGTACGGAGCGTGATTAATAACGGCCCGGGCACAATATTTTAATAATCCAATTATGAGTCTGAGCAGCAGTAATTCACGGAGTGACAGAGCTCCTGAAACGCCATCAACTAAAACAAATGTTGCTCTTAACAGACCATTAACATTTCATGCATCTCGCTGCGAAACAAAGTAACAGACCAATTATTTATCTGAAATGAATCCTCAAAAATGATTCATCACCCGCTCGTACATGGAGGAGGACGCTGAGGGTTCTTCAACCATTCCTCTCTTTCCTTTATACTCTATATGAAGTCTATAATGGGGGGGGGGGGGGGGGCAGAATATTCAATCACAACGGGCACCACAGTCCCCACTCAGATTTGTTCCCTTCTTGTTTAACCCATTCCGTTTTGCATTCCGTTACGCTCCCATAAGCTTCTATGATGACGGAATGCAAAATGGAATGCCTCTAAAGGTGTCCATTTTGCATTCCGTCTTACATATTATGTTATTTTGCGATATAACCATGTTATAACGGAAAATAATAAAGTAATTCAAAAATCGCCCAAACCCCATACCTAGATTTAATTGGAAAAGTCTGGGCTCGGGTCCGGGTACCTGAATTCACAAAGTTTGGTATGAACCTTAACTTTGCAGTTTGGGTTCGCTCATCCTTACTCATGAGGCCAATGATGCCTCTTGCTGCTGTATGACATCCTGCCGAGTCCGCCATTTACTGCTGTATTACATCCTGCCGAGTCCGCCATTTAATGCTGTATAACATCCCGTTGATTATTATTGTGTTAAAAGTCATTGCACTATGTAGAAATGGGGAATATAGGTTTATAACTCCAATGCTGGTATCTCCTAGTCCTTTATACATTATAACCTAGTGGTTAAGCAAAGTGCCAAAGAGAGAATCACTGATGGGTGGATAGCATTGAAAATACATTGTTATATTCTAAGAATGGTTTTGAAGCCTTGGCTGTGATAAAGTGCATTCAAAGGGGGCAATTGCCACCGCCATGTCTACTCTGCCCGGCTATGACAATGGTCTTGAGGCTCAGTGACCGATATAATGTAGAAAAAATTGTATCCACGGCACACTCATAAATTTGCACAATAGTATGTATTTAATGATCATTTGCCAACACCAACTTTGTAACTCAGGGCCTGAATTCATGCATTGACTGAGTTACAAAGTTGGTGTTGGCAAATGATCATTAAATACATACTATTGTGCAAATTTATGAGTGTGCCGTGGATACAATTTTTTCTATATACTGGCTTAACGGCCCCTTCGCTGAGCACCTCTATTTGGATTTAATTCCTTTTTGGCGGTGGTGCCATTCAATGTGGTTTTACCGATATAATGTAGACAGTGGGGTGGATACTTTGGGTTCTGCTTGCTTTGTTGGGCTGTATGTCTGGAAAGATTTTATACTGTACTTTTGTTCCACTCCCCAAAAATCCAGATGCCTCTATTTCAGCAGAAACCCGGTAGGAGTTTCTGCAGGATGGACACTCCCAGTGGGGTTTTGATTTTCTTTACGAAAAGGTTGGAAGATGCTTCCTGGGACAGCAGCCCAGAGAGGCGACACCGTCCCTAGCACCACCGTAGGTGATGTCCCTGTAAGACAATGTGTGGCTCATTAAAAGGGCCTGACTCAACCCAAAGAGAATGGGGCTCAGCTTTTTGTGCGCTAAGTAGAATGTTTTTGTGAACCTTTTGTCAATGTCATTAAATGTTGTGAAGAAGTGCAATGAATGGTTCTCAGCAAGTTACATAAACCCAAGTCTCGGGTGACCTTGTACTCTCAATGAAAATAAAACAATCATCCAGATGCAGAGAATAATGCACTAAATGGAAGCAACCAAGTCCTGATGACTCCCGGGCCCTCACTAGAACCCTGCCACACCTCATCTACTGTGCAACCAAAAGACTCTGGCCAGCCATACACAAAACTTCAGAAAAAAGCTATCCGTCCTGACTCTCCAGCATTCACATGCATCCTTATCTCTCCTAGCATCTGCCGCCAGAGGAGAGAGTCAAGGGTCCCTCATACACTTTAGATGGTTGGCAAGTCCTGCTGAAATGTCCTTCCTCTAATTGTGGCTGGATAATCTGCATGTAGTGAGCTCCCCCTAGTGGTGACTGTATAATCTATATTTAGTGACCTCCCCCTAGTGGTAGCTGTATAATCTATGTAGTGAGCTCCCTCTAGTGGTGGCTGTATAATATGTATGTAGTGAGCTCCCCCTAGTGGTGGCTGTATAATATGTATGTAGTGAGCTCCCTCTAGTGGTGGCTGTATAATCTGTATGCAGTGAGCTCCCTCTAGTGGTGACTGTATAATCTGTATGTAGTGAGCTCCCCATAGTGGTGGCTGTATAATCTGTATGTAGGGAGCTCCCTCTAGTGGTGGCTGTATAATCTGTATGCAGTGAGCTCCCTCTAGTGGTGGCTGTATAATCTGTATGTAGTGAGCTCCCTCTACTGGTGGCTGTGTAATCTGTATGTAGTGAGCTCCCTCTAGTGGTGGCTGTATAATCTGTATGTAGTGAGCTCCCTCTAGTGGTGGCTGTATAATCAGTATGTAGTGAGCTCCCTCTAGTGGTGGCTGTATAATCGTATGTAGTGAGCTCCCTCTAGTGGTGGCTGTATAATCTGTATGTAGTGAGCTCCCTCTAGTGGTGGCTGTATAATCTGTATGTAGTGAGCTCCCTCTAGTGGTGGCTGTATAATCTGTATGCAGTGAGCTCCCTCTAGTGGTGACTGTATAATCTGTATGTAGTGAGCTCCCTCTAGTGGTGGTTGTATAATCTGTATGTAGTGAGCTCCCCCTAGTGGTGACTGTATAATCTGTATGTAGTGAGCTCCCCCTAGGGGTAGCTGTATAATCTATGTAGTGAGCTCCCTCTAGTGGTGGCTGTATAATATGTATGTAGTGAGCTCCCCCTAGTGGTGGCTGTATAATATGTATGTAGTGAGCTCCCTCTAGTGGTGGCTGTATAATCTGTATGCAGTGAGCTCCCTCTAGTGGTGACTGTATAATCTGTATGTAGTGAGCTCCCCCTAGTGGTGGCTGTATAATCTGTATGTAGGGAGCTCCCTCTAGTGGTGGCTGTATAATCTGTATGTAGTGAGCGCCCTCTAGTGGTGGCTGTATAATCTGTATGCAGTGAGCTCCCTCTAGTGGTGGCTGTATAATCTGTATGTAGTGAGCTCCCTCTACTGGTGGCTGTGTAATCTGTATGTAGTGAGCTCCCTCTAGTGGTGGCTGTATAATCAGTATGTAGTGAGCTCCCTCTAGTGGTGGCTGTATAATCTGTATGTAGTGAGCTCCCTCTAGTGGTGGCTGTATAATCTGTATGTAGTGAGCTCCCCCTAGTGGTGACTGTATAATCTGTATGTAGTGAGCTCCCTCTAGTGGTGGCTGTATAATCTGTATGTAGTGAGCTCCCCCTAGTGGTAACTGTATAATCTGTATGTAGTGAGCTCCCTCTAGTGGTGGCTGTATAATCTGTATGTAGTGAGCTCCCCCTAGTGGTGTCTGTATAATCTGTGTGTAGTGAGTTCCAAGTGGAGACTGTATAATCTGTATGTAGTGAGCTCCCCCTAGTGGTAGCTGTATAATCTGTATGTAGTGAGCTCCCTCTAGTGGTGGCTGTATAATCTGTATGTAGTGAGTTCCCCCTAGTGGTGGCTGTATAATCTGTATGTAGTGAGCTCCCCCTAGTGGTGGCAGTATAATCTATATGTAGTGAGTTCCCTCTAGTGGTGGCTGTATAATCTGTATGTAGTGAGCTCCCTCTAGTGGTGGCTGTATAATCTGTATGTAGTGAGCTCCCTCTAGTGGTGGCTGTATAATCTGTATGTAGTGAGCTCCCCCTAGTGGTGGCTGTATAATCTGCATGTAGTGAGCTCCCTCTAGTGGTGCCTGTATAATCTGTATGTAGTGAGCTCCCTCTAGTGGTGACTGTATAATCTGTATGTAGTGAGCTCCCCCTAGTGGTGACTGTATAATCGGTATGTAGTGAGCTCCCCCTAGTGGTAGCTGTATAATCTGTATGTAGTGAGCTCCCTCTAGTGGTGGCTGTATAATCTGTATGTAGTGAGCTCCCTCTAGTGGTGGCTGTATAATCTGTATGTAGTGAGCTTCCTCTAGTGGTGACTGTATAATCTGTATGTAGTGAGCTCCCCCTAGTGGTGACTGTATAATCGGTATGTAGTGAGCTCCCCCTAGTGGTAGCTGTATAATCTGTATGTAGTGAGCTCCCTCTAGTGGTGGCTGTATAATCTGTATGTAGTGAGCTCCCTCTAGTGGTGGCTGTATAATCTGTATGTAGTGAGCTCCCTCTAGTGGTGGCTGTATAATCTGTATGTAGTTGTATAATCTGTATGTAGTGAGCTCCCTCTAGTGGTGGCTGTATAATCTGTATGTAGTGAGCTCCCTCTAGTGGTGGCTGTATAATCTGTATATAGTGAGCTCCCTCTAGTGGTGGCTGTATAATCTGTATGTAGTGAGCTCCCTCTAGTGGTGGCTGTATAATCTGTATATAGTGAGCTCCCTCTAGTGGTGGCTGTATAATCTGTATGTAGTGAGCTCCCTCTGGTGGTGGCTGTATAATCTGTGTGAAGTGAGTTCCAAGTGGAATATTCTTCTGTTGGGATTCCCCCAGAACCAGCTGTGATCACTTGGGGTGCCTCTTAGCAAGTGACCACATCCTGAAGAGCCCAGAGTCCTGTAGTAGAAGAGTTCTTTTGTTCTAGCTAATGAAGGGATATCCCAATTTCGGGAACCCTCTATTATTTATACTTACTGTAACAGGGTTGTGGTTATGTATGTCCAAATTACCTTCCTATCCATGATAGATTCTATTAAGATAAAGAATGAAGAGGAGGATGAAGCCCAACTGGACCCAGTAATTATCCTGTTATAACTTGCAGTCTGTCCTTATTTCAGGATCATTATATTTTGTCAAAAACAGCCTTAATGGTGAGACACCAGTGGAGCAATTAAGAGGAAGTGGATCATTAATTAAAAGATGAACCTGGGGTCACAATGCTGATTCACAAACATTATTTGGAAATTGTAAAAAAAAGTCATTAATTCGCCGTACACAGCGTAGAATAAATTACCAGAACAGACGGGAATTCTAGTAGAATATTCGGAAATTTCTGTGACACATGAAAGATGTGGAAGCAGCAGATGAAGCTCCTGAACTGTAGTCAAATAAAGGGGTAGTTGACACACTAGATCAGACAGGACCCCGGGTAATGGGTACCCAACAGTGGTAACAGCTTCACCCACTACCTTGAACCTTTACAGTTTCCATAGGGGTTGTCACTCTGAGTTAAAGGGGTTCTCCGGGAATTTTTAAAATGAAAATACTTAAATATTACTTTATTGTAAATATATTCCCATATACCTTTCATTATTTATAAAGGCTCATTTTGTTTAGGGAGCAATCATTAGGAGAAACAAAATGGCCGTCGTCCTAGACATACAGGATGACATTTTCATTCTGAGCACTGAGGTAAAGAGCTGCCTCATCCTCCTCTCCTACTTGTCAGGAGTTATGATCGTGAATACAGATTATAAGAACTTTAACTGAATCTCTGTGGGAATAGAGTTCATAAGAAACATAGAAACCTAGAATGTGTCGGCAGATAAGACCTATTTGGCCCATCTAGTCTGCCCCATATACTGAAATAAGGAGATATGAAGTGTGGTAATGGAGACTGCATACAAGTGCTGCTGCTTATTAGTCACATTCCCACCACCTATCTGTACTTCATGTCTCCTCATGAACTCCATTTCTACTGAGATTTAGCTGAAGATCATATTAAACTGTATTCAGGATTATAGAAGAAGATGAGGCAGCTCTTTGGCTCACTGCTCTGAAGTAACTTGTCCTCCTCTGTGATTAGGACAGGTTCTGTGTGCACTAATAGGACAGCAGCCATTTTATTTCTCCTAATAACTGCTCCCCAGATGAAAAGAGACATTATAACTAATGAAAAGTATTTAGGAAAATATTTATAATAAATTAAGATTTAAGTATTTTCATTTTCCTAATTCCCGGAGAACTGCTTTTATTTTAGCACTTATCTGAATTCTACAGTTAGAATTTTTAACAATGTCATAATATATCTGTAAAAGGGTTAGAATTCATTTTTCCAATGCTCCAAATCCTCTGCATAGACATAAGGCTATATAATAGAATTCTGGATTCCTGTAGCCACCACTAGAGGGAGCTCACTACATACAAATAATACAGCCACCACTAGAGGGAGCTCACTACATACAAATAATACAGCCACCACTAGAGGGAGCTCACTAAATACAGATCATACAGCCACCACTAGAGGGAGCTCACTACATATAGATTATACAGCCACCACTAGAGGGAGCTCACTACATACAGATTATACAGCCACCACTAGAGGGAGCTCACTGCATACAGATTATACAGCCACCACTAGAGGGAGCTCACTACATACAGATTATACAGCTACCACTAGAGGGAGCTCACTACATACAGATTATACAGCCATCACTAGAGGGAGCTCACTACATACATATAATACAGCCACCACTAGAGGGAGCTCACTACGTACAGATTATACAGCCACCACTAGAGGGAGCTCACTACATACAGATTATACAGCCACTACTAGAGGGAGCTCACTACATACAGATTATACAGCCACCACTAGAGGGAGCTCACTGCATACAGATTATACAGCCACCACTAGAGAGAGCTCACTACATGCAGATTATACAGTCACCACTAGAGGGAGCTCACTACATACAGATTATACAGCCACCACTAGAGGGAGCTCACTACGTACAGATTATACAGTCACCACTAGAGGGAGCTCACTACATACAGATTATACAGCCACCACTAGAGGGAGCTCACTGCATACAGATTATACAGCCACCACTAGAGAGAGCTCACTACATACAGATTATACAGCCACCACTAGAGGGAGCTCACTGCATACAGATTATACAGCCACCACTAGAGAGAGCTCACTACATACAGATTAAACAGCTGCCACTAGAGTGCGCTCACTACATACAGATTATACAGCCACCACTAGAGAGAGTTTATTACATACAGATTATACATTCGCCACTAGAGGGAGATTACTAAATACAAATTTTATTACAAGACCCGGAGGCTCGTATTGCAATTCTCCTTCTTTACTCTGACCAATAGCAGCAAAGAAAAAAGAAAAATATTGAAACATGTCATCAGCCCCTCCCCATAGTCCCCCTATAACAGGCCACACTGCCTGCAAAACCTCCTCTTTCTTTGCTGCTGACCGCAGAGATAAGTAGTGGGATTTACTGTTTTATGTCATTATGACTTACATGTATACATATATATAGATTTTGGTTAGTTTGTTTATCTTCACTTGGCATTTTCCCCCTTTTGGGGGCAATTTGGGGGGTATTTATTGATATATATATTTCTTCATTACTTGCATTCTGCTTTAACCTGGGTTATTTGTTATCTCCTCGCCTCTTTGGCTTCTAGGAGGTTAAATTTGCGCCCCGTATCTGTATTCCGTCTCCCCCCTGTTTGCGCTTATTCCCACCTCACTGTCCCCCTTTCCGCTCCCCCTCCCTTATCGGGCGGCTCTTTTTCCCGCCGCTTACCTCAGTGCGGCTGCGGCGGCTCTCTATGTCTTCCTTGCAAGTGCGCCCGAGATCTCGGGCACTTCCGCTTCCGCTGTTGCGTCATCGCATGTCGGAGCTCCTGCCGCATCGCTCCGTCCTCGGTCTTCCTTTGCAGGTTTTTTCCCAGCGTTTTTCTTCCTTTACTGGCCTGGGGCAAATCCCCATTGCCAGCTTATCTCCCCACAGCATATTTAGTGTTCCCTCAGTATAGATATTAAATACAGCAGCCACCAGTTATAACAAATAATTGTCAGCATGCCTAAGAAGGTTCATAGTGGCCAGGGCCCTGCAGAGGAGGACATTCCTCTAGTGGAATTCCCCGGTGATCATGGTTCTGATTTTCAGGCGTCGATATCTAGCGCCATAGCTGCAGCCATGGGATCTATGACTTCGGTCATATCCCAAACGATTGCCCAGGCCCTTGCTGCCCATCCGGCTACCTCTCTAACCCCACAGCCCGTCATGGTGTCCTCACCCACCGGGCCAGGGCCGTCTGCCTCCAGAAAAAGAATTAGTAAGGGTGATGATGTTTCCACCAATGTTGGCGCGCCTGGTCCGCGCAAGAGAGCCTGTACGCGTCGGGCAGAACGTACGCGCAACTGGAAAAGTGCTAGAGCTACACTACAGGAATTGGATTCCGACTCTGAAATCGGATCCGAGGAGGAGGCTGTTGATGACGCCTTTGAGGAGGCAGAGGAGGACCCATCAGGGGTCATGGAGGATAACCCCCTACCCGGGTGTAGCTCCCTTATGTCTGCTGCAGAAGTATGCCTGCATCTTTGACGGATCCCTCTGGGGAACCATTGTTCGACCCAGATTCGCTCCACCACCCCCGCTCGGCTGAGTGGTTACCATTGGAGCACGTCTCCAAATATTTGGAGGCTAGAGTGCGATGTCCTCTTTCCAAAGAGGCTCGCAATAAGCTTAGGGCGGAATGCCCCAGACCCGTCATCCCTAACAGGGTATGCGAGACTCCGGCGGTCGACCCCAAAATGACGCAGTTCCTCGCCAAATCCGGTTGGAACCCGCGTAGGGGTCTGGAGTCGGCGCTAAGATCCTGCCAGGATAAACTCCTGGACATCTTTCGCCCGCTAGCTAAACTATTTGACCTGGCGGAGGTGGCAAAAGCCGAGAACAAACAGGTTGATCCGCTAGAGTTACGCGAATGGGTACAAAGGGCCATTTGCATAGCGGGGAACGTGAATACGTCCTAAGCTATAGAGAGGCGAAAGGCCACCCTCTTCAAAATCGAGCCCAAATTGTCAAACCTAGCTCTTACGGAGGCTGGAAAGGAGGCCCAGGGCCTTTTATTTGGAGTACCTTTCATTAAGGACCTAGGGAGGTTTGTGGGGGCTTTCACGGCCCTAGACAAGGCCCAAACCTCTATGAAGAGAGTTTTTCACGGTAGGGTCTCTACCAGGGCCGGCAGCTTCAGGGGCCGCCTGTCCGGCCGTGCCCAGTTTCAGTCCCGTGGTTCGGGCCGAGGCTCCTTCTCCCAGAGGTCCTCCTTCCAGGAGCACAGACGAGAACAGTCATCGTTCTTCCCTTCACGAGGAAGCTCCTGGCGTCCAAGAGGATATAGAGGAAATCCTTCTTCTAGACGTCCCTACGGTGAGTCTACCAACTCGTTTCAATTCTTTAAAGGCTTGTGTAGGGGGCAGACTACGTCTTTTTTCTCCAGCTTGGTCCCGTATCACCTCAGACCAATGGGTCCTGTTCACGGTCAGGGGTTTCCATATCGAGCTGACGTCCTCCCCACTATCCATCCCACCTCCACACCCGGCAATACTCTCAGCGGAAAACCGCATACTGGTCGACTCAGAACTGTCGGACCTTGTCCGCAAAGGAGCCATAGAACCGGCTCCAATGTCCCCTGGCCTGATAATCAGCAATATTTTTCTAGTGGCAAAAAAGGGGGGCCAACTTCGGCCTGTTATCAATTTACGCGCCCTCAATGCGTTTGTCAGATACCGCCATTTCAAAATGGAGGGCATCCATCTCCTTCGGGACCTCCTACAGATGGGCGATTGGATGGTCAAGCTGGACTTGAAGGACGCTCATCTTACTGTCCCAGTAGAGGACGCGTCCAGGAACCTTCTCTGTTTCTCTTGGCAGGACAGGATTTGGCGGTTCACGTGCCTCCCATTCGGCCTCTCTTCAGCTCCCTGGTGTTTCACCAAGCTGATGCGCCCGGCTATGGCGTGGCTGCGCAGTCGTGGAGTTCGTCTCATCATATATCTGGACGACATTCTGATCATGGCCCAGAATCGGTCAGTATTACTGGATCATCTTCGCTGGACCATGGATCTTCTGTCAAATCTGGGTTTCCTCCTCAATCAGGAGAAATCTTGCCTCACCTCGTCTCACGAGATGGAGTTCTTGGGGTTTCTGGTGGATTCCACGGCAGGGACGCTCAGCCTACCTCCGGCCAAGGTTCGGTCCATACGGAAGGAGTTGTGCAAAGCCAGGTCATCTTCCCAGATCCCTTTACGCCAACTAGCCAGGATCATAGGTCTGCTGGCCTCATCTATCCAGGCGGTTTTCCCAGCCCCGCTCCACTACCGGGCTCTGCAGCGCCTGAAGATTTCCCACCTACGGGCGGGAGCTTCCTATGCGGATTGGATCTCGCTGGACGAGGAGACCAAGGAGGAACTATCCTGGTGGATCCACAATTTGCAAGCTTGGAACGGCAAGGCGATCTTCGGCCATCGTCCGGATTTCGTGGTGGATTCGGATGCCAGCCTGTCGGGCTGGGGAGCTCACTGCGAGGAGATCACGACTGGAGGCGGTTGGTCAGAGGCCGAGGCAGGATTCCATATCAATGCGCTGGAACTGTTGGCTGGATCATTTGCGATCAAGAGCTTCACGAGAGACACGGCCAGATCCTGCATCCAACTACGCATGGACAATGTGTCAGCGGTGAGGTATATCAACGGCATGGGCGGAACCCGCTCCACCATCTTGTCTCGTCTGGCGAAGGATTTCTGGGACTACTGTCTAGACAAGGAGTTGATTGTTTTGGCGGAATATCTCCCTGGCGTCCAGAACATTCATGCGGATTGGAGTTCTCGGTATCTTTCCGATTCCAGCGACTGGCAGTTAGATCCAACGGTGTTCCGTTCCTTAAAGGGACACTGACAGGCCCAATTAGCATATTGAGTTATATATATCACAGTACAGGTCATATAAAGTGTATTAGAATCATGTAAGTATCCCCCCTGCCCACCTTATAAATACGGAAATATAAAGTTTTATAACCTGCTTGTCTCCTCTCCAATCTGCCCAAGGGGCGGCGTTTCATCTGAAAATGCGCCCAGCCAGCCGCTCCCAACTGCCGTTCTGAAGCCCCGCCCAGCTCATCAATATTCACGTGGCTGGGCGGCGGCTACAACTCTCCAGGTCTCGATCCTGCGCATGGGCAATCGAATCCTCCTGGCATCGTTCGTGTGTAATCTTCTGTGCCTGCGCCCCGCCGTGGTTAGATCGCGCCTGAGTACACACCCTGCCTGCGTCCCCGAGCCTCTGCCTCATGCGCATGCGCCTGAAGCGCTGCTGCTATGAACAGTGTCTGGCGCATGCGCATGAGGCAGAGGCTCGAGGACGCAGGCAGGGTGTGTACGCAGGCGCGATCTAACCACGGCGGGGCGCAGGCGCAGAAGATTACACACGAACGATGCCAGGAGGAATCACCAACTACATCCTCTTCTCCTGCGCCTGCTGGCATGTCGGATTTCAGGGGTCCCTGGGAGGTCCCAGGAGTTTCTGGAACAGCTAGAGTCCTTTTGGAAAATGCGTGGGCCCCAGGCACCAGAAGATCTTACAGATCAGCCTGGGGATCTTGGGCTCGCTGGTGCGTGGCTAGGGACTTGGATCCCGTATCGGCACCTGTGACGGAGATCTTGCATTTCCTTTCTTCTTTATTTGACCAGGGCAAGGCTTACCGCACAATCAGCCTGTCCAGATCGGCTATTTCGGCCTCTCACCAAGGGTTTGATGGTACCCCTGTGGGACAACATCCTTTAGTATGTCGTCTCCTGCGCGGTTCTCGGATGTCTCGTCCTCCTAGGCCTAGATTTTCTGCCACTTGGGATGTGTCTTGTGTCCTTTCTTTTTTATCTTCTTGGCCTCAGAATACGGACCTTTCCCTTCGGCAATTGTCGGCGAAGCTCGTCACTCTCTTTTGTCTGATTTCCTGCAAGCGGGTTTCAGACGTCCGGGCTTTGGACTATGATGCCCGCTCGTACACCCCGGAGGGGGTCTCTTTTGACATCTCGAGGAGGACTAAGACCCACATACGTTCGGTCGCTTATCCTGCTTTCCCGGCTTCGCCTTCACTTTGCCCAGTGGCGTGCCTCAAGGAGTATGAGGCTCGCACTTCTCTTTATTGGTCACGTGAGTTCCCGCAGCTTTTCCTTTCGACCATTCGTCCCTTTGCCCCAGTGACCACTCCCACGCTGGCTAGGTGGATGAAGTGGCTCATGGAGCTTGCGGGCGTAGACACTTCTATATTTTCGGCGCATTCCGCTAGGGGGGCATCTGCTACCTCTTTGGCAGTTTCTGGCGCCAGACTCGAGGACATCTTAAAGTTGGCGGACTGGTCCAGAGTCTCCACGTTCAGGGAATTTTACTTTCGTCCAGGTCCTCACGTTTTCTCATCAATTATTGAGAATTTATCTTGAACTTTGAACTTGCAATACGAGCCTCCGGGTCTTGTAATAAAATCAGGTGATTTTCCTATTTCATGACGTAAAGTCATGATTTTATTAAAGACACGGAGGCGAGTATTGCCCACCCTAATTTTTTCCCTCCCTATTGGGTTTTTTAAAGTTGGTATGATTTTGACTGTGTGTCATTTGCCTATTGCTTTAACTCTGTGAGTAGGTTTGTCGCAACCATTTGTTTGTGAATACATTTCCACCAATTTGCTTCTATTATGGTTCTGTTTTTCACCTTGTTTTCAGGTTGAGATCGGCCTTTTCAGTGGTATCCTTTGGTCTACGTCTTGGTTCGGAGGGTCGGCAGTTTGGTTCCAGCCGATCGTATGATGTGGACAGCTTCAGGAGATTCTTCAGCGTTGTTCCAGTTCGCTTCCGGATGGATGGCGCTTTTGTTCCCGGACGGTTCCGGTTCCTGTTTGGCGGTTCAGTTGGACTTTTCGGTTTGGACTTACAAAGAAAGAGGAGGTTTTGCAGGCGGTGTGGCCTGTTATAGGGGGACTATGGGGAGGGGCTGATGACATGTTTCAATATTTTTCTTTTTTCTTTGCTGCTATTGGTCAGAGTAAAGAAGGAGAAAGCAATACTCGCCTCCGGGTCTTTAATAAAATCATGACTTTACGTCATGAAATAGGAAAATCACCTGATTTTATTACAAGACCCGGAGGCTCATATTGCTATTCTCCTTCTTTACTCTGACCAATAGCAGCAAAGAACAAATAAAAATATTGAAACATGTCATCAGCCCCTCCCCATAGTCCCAGTATAACAGGCCACTCCGCCTGCAAATCCTCCTCTTTCTTTGCTGCTGACCGCAGAGATAAGTACCTGTGATATTTGTCTGATTACTATTACTATTGTCTTATGTAGTTTTTTTCCCCTTTCTGGGTTTATGGGATATTCTATTGTGTTTGCAGGTTTGATTTACGGGATCTCCCCCATTTTCTGGTGCTGTGTAACTCCTTGGCACAGCTCTGGTGACCCTGTTATTCAGGAGTACCCCCTATGTGATCGATTATCTCCCTATGGGGTTATTTATCCCCTTCTGTCTGTCCCTTCCCCTATTTGGGGTTTACTTTTTTGCTTCTGACTGAGTTTTCTCTCAGTCCCTTCACAGCTCGCTCCACCTCGGCTCCCTCCCCCATCGGCTACTTTTTTCGCGCCGCGGCTCACCTCTGATCTTGCCGCCGGCTCTCCTGCTTGCTGCGCTTCGCTCCGCCCGAGATCTCGCGAGATCTCGGGCGCTTCCGCTTCCGGTTTCAGTGCGGCGCTCCGGAGTCTCGGCGCACCCTGCTCTGCTCTCCGGCTCCTGTGCTCGGCGGCCTCTCTGCTCTCCGGCTCCTGTGCTCGGCGGCCTCTCTGCTCTCCGACTCCTGTGCTCGGCGGCCTCTCTGCTCTCCGGCTCCTACCTCTGTCAGGTTTTTCTATCCCCACTCTAGCTCTTCTCCCTGGCTGGGGAAAATCCTCACCAGCGGAGTACATAGGGTAGGATTCGTTTTTTCAGATTAACCCTATCACTACAGATATAGAGGCAGGCTGTGTTGATCATGCCTAATACAAATCTCAGTGGGCAGGGCCCTATGGAGGAGGATATGCCTCAGGTTGATTTAACCCCTTCTGGGGATGATTGTGACACAGGAATGGCCCTTGCGGATCATTCCCTAGCTTTTCAGAATACATTATCTAATGTGATTGCTGCGGCTATGGGATCAATGACTTCGGTCATATCCCAGTCCATTGCCCAGGCCCTTGCTTCCCATCCAGCTGCCTCTCCCACCCCACTGCCCGCTGCGGTTTCTAAACCAACCGGGCCAGGGCCTGCCTCCAGAACACGCTTGACTGGTGACGATGTTTCCACCAATGTTGGCGCGCTAGGTCAGCGCAAAAGAGCCTGTACGCGTCAGGCAGAACGTACGCGCAATTGGAAATGTGCTAGAGCACAGCAGGATACAGCTTCCGGCTCTGAGGTCGGTTCTGATGAGGAGGCTTTAGATGACGCCTTTGAGGAGGCAGAGGACGACCCTTCTGGGGTCATAGATTCTAACCCCTTACCCGGGTGCAGCTCCATGGTTTCGGCAGCAGATGTGTCCTTGACAGACCCATCAGGGGAACCTCTCTTTGACCCGGATTCTCTCCACCACCCTCGGTCGGCGGAGTGGTTGCCGTTGGAGCATGTATCCAAGTATTTGGAGGCCCGCGTGCGTTGCCCCCTCTCCAAAGAGGCGCGCAACAAGCTTAGGGCAGAATGCCCCAGACCCATAATTCCCAACAGGGTTTGCGAGACTCCAGCGGTAGACCCCAAAATGACCCAATTCCTCACCAAATCTGGGTGGAATCCGAGGAAGGGTCTGGAGTCGGCCCTGCGCGCCTGTCAGGACAAGCTCCTGGACATATTTGGCCCCCTGGCAAAGATCTTTGACTTGGCCGAGGCTGCCAAGGCCGAGGGTAGGCAAGTAGACCCTCTAGAGCTGCGCGAGTGGGTGCAGCGCGCGATTTGCGTAGCAGGAAACGTTAACACGTCCCTGGCTATTGAACGGCGCAAGGCCATACTTTTTAAGATTGAGCCTAAACTCTCCAACTTGGCGCTTACCGAAGCCGGTAAGGAGGCCCAGGGCCTGCTGTTTGGCGAGTCCTTTATTAAGGACTTAGGACGGTTTGTCGGTGCTTTTACAGCACTCGATAAAGCCCAAAGTTCAATGAAGCGGGTGTTTCATGGTAGGGTCTCTACCAGGGCCGGCAGTTTCAGGGGCCGTCTGTCCGGCCGTGCCCATTTTCAATCCCGTGCTACGGGCAGAGGCTCCTTCTCCCAGAGACCTGCATTCCAGGAGCAAAGGCGAGACACATCATCCTTTTTCCCTTCCCGGGGAGGATCCTGGAGGCCTAGAGGATACAGAGGAAACCCTGGTTCCAGACGACCTTATGGTAAGACCAATGCCTCATTTCAATTCTTTAACTGTTTGTGTAGGGGGCAGACTCCGGCTCTTTTCTCGAGCTTGGTCACGCATCACCTCGGACCAATGGATTCTCTCCACGGTCAGGGGTTTCCACATCGAGCTGACATCCTCTCATCTATCCATTCCGCCCCCACACCCGGCAGTGCTGTCGGTAGAGAGCCGCATACTTGTGGACTCAGAGCTATCAGATCTCTTCCGCAAAGGGGCCATAGAGCCGGCACCGGCATCCCCTGGTGCGATAATCAGCAACATTTTCTTGGTGGCGAAAAAAGGGGGCCAGCTACAGCCCGTCATCAATTTACGCGCTCTCAACGCGTTCGTCAGGTACCGCCATTTCAAGATGGAGGGCATCCATCTCCTTCGGGACCTACTTCAAGTGGGCGATTTGATGGTCAAGTTGGACCTGAAGGACGCTTATCTTACCGTCCCTGTCGAGGACGCGTCCAGGAACCTTCTATGTTTCTCTTGGAAGGACAGGATTTGGCGGTTTACATGCCTCCCTTTCGGCCTCTCTTCAGCTCCGTGGTGCTTCACCAAGCTGATGCGTCCTGCTATGGCCTGGCTACGCAGTCGGGGAGTTCGCCTCATCGTCTATCTGGACGACATCCTGATCATGGCACAGGATCATGCGGTGTTACTGAATCACCTTCGCTGGACTATGGATCTCCTGTTGGATCTGGGTTTCCTTCTCAATCAGGAGAAGTCCTGTCTCACCCCGGCTCGCGAGATGGAGTTCCTGGGGTTTCTGGTGGATTCCACGGCAGGGACTCTCAGCCTACCACCGACCAAGGTTCGGTCCATACGCAAGGAATTGTGCAGAGCCAAGTCGTCCTCCCAGATCCCATTGCGTCAACTAGCCAGGATCATAGGCCTTCTAGCATCATCTATCCAGGTGGTCTTCCCAGCCCCACTACATTACCGGGCCCTCCAGCGACTGAAGATTTTCCACCTCCGGACGGGGGCTTCCTATGCGGATTGGATTTCCCTGGACGAGGAAACCAAGGAGGAGCTATCCTGGTGGATCCACAATTTACAAGCTTGGAACGGCAAGGCTATTTTCGGTCATCGTCCGGACTTCGTGGTGGATTCGGATGCCAGCCTGTCGGGCTGGGGAGCTCATTGCGAGGGGATCTCAACCGGAGGCGGCTGGTCAGCGGACGAAGCGGGATTCCATATCAATGCGCTGGAACTGTTGGCAGGTTCGTTCGCAATCAAGAGTTTCACGAGAGACACGGCCAAAGCCTGCATTCAACTTCGCATGGACAACGTGTCGGCAGTGCGTTACATCAACGGCATGGGCGGAACCCGTTCCACCATCCTATCTCGGTTGGCGAAGGATTTCTGGGACTACTGTCTAGACAAGGAGTTGATTGTCTTGGCAGAATATCTTCCGGGCGTCCAGAACATTCGGGCGAATTGGAGCTCTCGATATCTCTCCGACTCCAGCGACTGGCAGTTAGATCCAGCGGTGTTCCGTTCCTTAACGTCTCTTTGGGGACCTTGCTGTATCGACCTGTTTGCCTCCCGCCTGAACACGCAGCTGCCACGTTTCTACAGTTGGCGCCCGGACCCGGAGGCCGAAGCGGTGGACGCGTTCCTACAGGATTGGTCAAGGGGCCTGCTTTACGCATTTCCCCCCTTCCAGCTGATTCCCAGGACCCTGATTCAAGTACGCCGTCATGCAGCGGATCTGGTTCTTCTGGTCCCGTTTTGGAATTCCCAGTCGTGGTTTCCTCACCTTCTGGAGATGATGATAGAGACCCCGTACCTGCTCCCGACATCTCAGACTCTCCTCCGAGGTCCGAATCACCAACTACATCCTCTTCTCCTGGACGGATCCCTGCGCCTGTTGGCGTGTCGAATTTCAGGGGATCCTGGGAGGTCCCGGGAGTTTCGGGAACAGCTAGAGTCCTTTTGGAGAACGCTTGGGCCCCAGGAACCAGAAGATCTTACATATCTGCCTGGGGATCTTGGGATCGCTGGTGCATGGCTAGGGACTTGGATCCCGTTTCGGCACCTGTGACGGAGATCTTGCATTTCCTATCTTCTCTTTTCGACCAGGGCAAGGCCTATCGCACGATCAGCCTTTTCAGGTCGGCCATTTCTGCGTCCCATCAGGGATTTGACGGTACTCCTGCGGGGCAACATCCTTTGGTATGCCGTCTATTGCGTGGCTCTCGGATGTCTCGGCCTCCTAGGCCTAGATTTTCGGCTACTTGGGACGTGTCTTGTGTCCTTTCTTTTTTATCTTCTTGGCCTCAGAATTCAGACCTGTCCTTAAGGCAACTGTCGGCGAAGCTGGTCACTCTTTTCTGTCTAATTTCCTGCAAGCGGGTGTCCGACGTCCGGGCTTTGGATTATGATGCCCGCTCGTATACTCCGGAGGGGGTCTCCTTTGACATCTCTAGGAGGACCAAGACTCACATACGCTCAGTTGCTTATCCTGCTTTCCCGGCCTCACCTTCTCTCTGTCCGGTGGAATGCCTCAAGGAGTATGAAGCTCGCACTTCCCTTCATCGTTCGCGGGAGTTTTCTCATCTTTTCCTCTCTACCATTCGTCCTTTTGCCCCGGTGTCCACTCCCACACTGGCTAGGTGGATGAAGTGGATCATGGAATTGGCGGGCATGGACACTTCCATTTTTTCGGCGCATTCCGCTAGGGGGGCATCTGCAACCTCTTTGGCGGTGTCTGGCGCCCGACTGAAGGACATTTTGAAATTGGCGGACTGGTCCAGAGTCTCCACGTTCAGGGAATTTTACTTCCGTCCAGGTCCTCACGTTTTCTCATCAATCATTGAGAATTTATCTTAACTTTGAACTTGCAATACGAGCCTCCGGGTCTTGTAATAAAATCAGGTGATTTTCCTATTTCATGACGTAAAGTCATGATTTTATTAAAGACACGGAGGCGAGTATTGCCCACCCTGAGTTCCCTCCCTATGTGTATGTATATTATTATGAATGATGTTTATTCTACAGATAGTATTGATTTGTTGTCATACGCTTATTGATCTTAACTCTATGAGTTTTTTCCTGAGTAGGTTTATCGCAACCAGTTGATTTTGGATACCATGTCCCAATTTTGTTTCTATCATTTTCTGTTTTTTCACCTTTTCAGGTTGAGACCGGCCTGGTGTGCTGTATCCATTGGTCTACGTCGTCGGCAGTTTGGTTCCAGCCGATCGGTTGATGTGGACTGGACGAGGAGCATCCTTCGGTGCTGTTTCCGGTTCTTCCCGTTTCGCTTCCGGATGGAAGGCGGTTGTTGTTCCATGATGTTCTGGGACTCTTGGTTTTCCGGTTCTGTTGGATTTTCGGACTTGAGTTACAAAGAAAGAGGAGGATTTGCAGGCGGAGTGGCCTATTATACTGGGACTATGGGGAGGGGCTGTTCAAATGTTTCAATATTTTTTATCTTTGCTGCTATTGGTCAGAGTAAAGAAGGAGAATAGCAATACTCGCCTCCGTGTCTTTAATAAAATCATGACTTTACGTCATGAAATAGGAAAATCACCTGATTATACAGCCACCACTAGAAGGAGCTCACTACATACAGATTATACAGCCACCACTAGAGGGAGCTCACTACATACAGATTATGCAGCCACCACTAGGGGGAGCTCACTACATACAGATTATACAACCACCACTAGAGGGAGCTCACTACATACAGATTATACAGCCACCACTACAGGGAGCTCACTACATACAGATTATACAGCCACCACTAGAGGGAGCTCACTACATACAGATTATACAGACACCACTAGGGGAAGCTCACCACATACAGATTATACAGTCACCACTAGAGGGAGCTCACTACATACAGGTTATACAGTCACCACTAGAGGGAGCTCACTACATACAGATTATACAGTCACCACTAGAGGGAGCTCACTATATACAGATTTTACAGTGTTCACCTTTAAGTGTTGAGTTGAAGGAGGATAGGAGCATCTCTGGGATTTCTGGGTTTCCTTCCTGCTTTTCCTCTTCTGCTACTCTGTGTCAGGCGCAGCAGCTGCAGATGTGCGATCGTTCTAGAATTACTCCTCTGATTAATAGATGCTTTAATGAATGTAACACGAGGCTGCCCCTCCGTCCTGACGCGCTCATCCGAGGGGGTTATCAATCACTAAAACTGTCTCCCGTCTTACACGTTCAACCGACTCCTTAACAAAGGCGGTTTTAATTTTACTGATTAGCAAATCCCGCAAGGAGCCGTTTTATTAGATGCCTCGTGCGTTCTCGTCTGCTGCTTTATACTAATTCTGTAATTACATTAATTTATGCAAATCTCCTTCATGCCCTAACGCGGGAGAAGACTGACGAGGCTGAGAATGTATGGGGTGTAATCTCTGTGCCGGAACGGTGCACCATGGGACATGGGAGGAAACGCCGCACTCATTATAATTTTTGAGTTCTTAAGTCTCCTATATGGGTTCTGGCACCTAACAGAGGTGTTCACTCAACTTTCCGTAGACTATGAAAGGCATGTAAACTTGTGCCGATATGCTACTTCTATATATATATACTACTACTATACTACTATATATATTGTGACACAGGGGTTGTGTCTGGCAAGGCAGGTATTTTCCTCCCAGTATGTGCGGCTGGGCTGGTTTCTAGCCAGGTGAGGTCAAATACCGGACCAGAGTTTTTAGTGCCGGTCCGGGTTTCGGCAGCACCTGGCTGTCCTTAAATAGGGAGCTGGGCTCAGCAGAGATGTCTCTGTTTTTAGGATCTGAGGCTTTGTGCCGTGCTGGAGGGCTGAGAGCCGCATGCTGGGGAAACAGCCCCCCTTAAGCCTGCTGTGGACTACTGGAGGCAGAACTGTCAGAAAGGTGACTTGTGTTACATAAACTTTCCATTGTGTGTGAATTAACACCAAGACTGCAAAGTTACTGCTGTTTTGTGCAATTTCCTAAAGTGTGAATAAACACTGACGTCTTGAGTTAAGAACTTGTATTTTGCCTCTGTACTGCGCCCGCTTACCCTATCTAACAGAGCGAAACCCCACAATATATCCACTTTCATATCCTTCTTCCCTGCCTACGTGTCAGTCCTCACTGTACTTTTGGTATTCAATTCATGAAAAAAGAAGCAGTCCTATCAATCCCAGACATAGTGGTTGAAGAATGAAGAATTTTGAGAATTATAAAATAATGTGATTATTAATGCTGTATTCAAGGATCTGTTCTGCCAAGCAGGGTTAGAAAATGATTCTAGTTCATTCTGCCAGAGTCATGGTATTCCTGAAGTGGTTAGTGTGGTTATAGCACCATCCAGCGGTGTTAAGTTGTATTACACTTTGTTTTTCTGTTACAAAGACTACTGCATTGTGGGAGTGCAAAGCATCCTGGGAAAGAGAAGTCTCCAGTCTCCAGGACACATCAGCAGAGCTGTCCTTTTGCACATCTCCTTCTCAAACTCCACCATCCTTGTAAAAGCATACCTGGTGAGAGATCTACCTTCATTACAGGGATATTGTGTGTTCCAGAGGTGTTCAGCTAGTTGTAATTGTTACTCGGGAGTTGTTAATACTGTTAGCTATATATGTAATCTTATGTACAGGCAGCCATTTTACCATGTGCTTCAGTGTTAATGCAAATGCTATAGTACATGCTATCTATCTCTTATATATATAAAAATGAGTTTCTGTCTTAACGTCTGTCTGTCTTTTCTTTATGCGCGACCAAACGACTGGACCGATCAAATTTGGCACACAGGTACATCAGGTGTCTGTGAAGGTTTTAGAGATGGTCTCAGCTCTCTAGGACGTACCGTTTCTGAGATATTCCCCAAAAATTACCTGCATTAGCCAATACAAGTCCCCAACTGCCATGCACATGGTCACATGTCCCTTATCAGCCAATAGAAGCTCGCAGGCTCTTAGTCTCCACATACACACAGTTTTACTTCAGGTTTCCATAACAACACAGCCATTTTTCTTCACTGCTGTAAGTGAGCTTTAGGCTAGGGCTACATGATGACATGCACAGCTTAGCAGACAGTATCACACATGATAGGATTAGATACACAGCTCAGCAGACAGTATAACACAGGATAGGATTAGATACACAGCTCAGCAGACAGTATCACACAGGAGAGGATTAGATACACAGCTCAGCAGACAGTATCACACAGGATAGGATTAGATACACAGCTCAGCAGGCAGTATCACACAGGATAGGATTAGACACACAGCTCAGCAGACAGTATCACACAGGATAGGATTAGATACACAGCTCAGCAGGCAGTATCACACAGGATAGGATTAGATACACAGCTCAGAAGACAGTATCACACAGGATAGGATTAGATACACAGCTCAGCAGACGGTATCACACAATAGACTTAGATAAACAGCAGACAGTATCAGACATGATTGGATTGGATACACAGCTCAACAGACAGCATCACGCATGATAGGATTAGATACACAGCTCAGCAGACAGTATCACACAGGATAGGATTAGATACACAGCTCAGCAGACAGTATCACACAGGATAGGATTAGATACACAGCTCAGCAGACAGTATCACACAGGATAGGATTAGATACACAGCTCAGCAGACAGTATCACACAATAGACTTAGATAAACAGCAGACAGTATCAGACATGATTGGATTGGATACACAGCTCAACAGACAGCATCACGCATGATAGGATTAGATACACAGCTCAGCAGACAGTATCACACAGGATAGGATTAGATACACAGCTCAGCAGACAGTATCACAAAGGAGAGGATTAGATACACAGCTCAGCAGACAGTATGACACAGGATAGGATTAGATACACAGCTCAGCAGGCAGTATCACACAGGATAGGATTAGACACACAGCTCAGCAGACAGTATGACACAGGATAGGATTAGATACACAGCTCAGCAGGCAGTATCACACAGGATATGATTAGATACACAGCTCAGCAGTCAGTATCACACAGGACAGGATTAGATACACAGCTCAGAAGACAGTATCACACAGGATAGGATTAGATACATAGCTCAGCAGTCAGTATCACACAGGATAGGATTAGATACACAGCTCAGCAGTCAGTATCACACAGGATAGGATTAGATACACAGCTCAACAGACAGTATCACACAGGATAGGATTAGATACACAGCTCAGCAGTCAGTATCACACAGGACAGGATTAGATACACAGCTCAGCAGACAGTATCACACAGGATAGGATTAGATACACAGCTCAGAAGCCACTATCAGATAGGATAGGATTAGATACACAGCTCAGCAGACAGTATCACACAGGATAGGATTAGATACATAGCTCAGCAGTCAGTATCACACAGGATAGGATTAGATACACAGCTCAGCAGTCAGTATCACACAGGATAGGATTAGATACACAGCTCAACAGACAGTATCACACAGGATAGGATTAGATACACAGCTCAGCAGGCAGTATCACACAGGATAGGATTAGACACACAGCTCAGCAGACAGTATCACACAGGATAGGATTAGATACACAGCTCAGCAGGCAGTATCACACAGGATAGGATTAGATACACAGCTCAGAAGACAGTATCACACAGGATAGGATTAGATACACAGCTCAGCAGACAGTATCACACAGGATAGGATTAGATACACAGCTCAGCAGACAGTATCACACAGGAGAGGATTAGATACACAGCTCAGCAGACAGTATCACACAGGATAGGATTAGATACACAGCTCAGCAGACGGTATCACACAATAGACTTAGATAAACAGCAAGTGTGAAGAGAAGTCGGCCGGCACACGCTACAATGCACGCCGCTCCGGGATAAGGTTAATTCCACGTATAATTGAAGAAAAATCCCAGCAGACGTGACTTTCAATGCTCTTGAAAATTTATTTGCACATAGCAATATGTCCCATAGGAAAGGACGCGTTTCGGCTCAATTGCCTTTTTCAACAGGTAGATGTACATAGGTAGTAACTCGTATATATACACACATCAATGATTAGGGAAAGGAACCTCCCTGTGATGTCAACGCCCAAAAAGGGGCGGTACATGCAGGTTAACATAGTAACAAAATGAACAATCAAAATGAACAATCAAAAAGGAAAGAAAAGGGACACTCCAAAAAGGCGGAACGGTATCAAAAATACATAATTATTTACTGAATACCAATGCAGGAGAGACATTCCTTCATTATGTAGTCGATGTCTAGAAAATATAATATAGAAAAAATATTTTTATAACAATAACAAATGATGAACACTTTAGGATGGCAGTCAGAACGCACTGATTAAGTTCAAATGTGCATAATTTCGTAGTCTCTATTGAGACCCCTTGGATGCAGGGTGTCAAGGGTGTGAATCCAATAGGCCTCACGGCGCAAAAGAAGCTTTTTAATATCACCGCCCCGCCTGGGTCTAGTGATCTGCTCTATGACTTGAAATTTTAATTGTGCTATTGTGTGATGATGTTTTTCAAAGTGAGAAGGAACAGGTAAAAGAAGATTCTTGGTCCTAATAGTGGATTTATGTTTTCCAATGCGGTCTTTTACGCTCTGTATTGTTTCTCCAATATATAACAACCCACATGGACATTTTAATAGGTAAATAACGTTGGCTGATTCACATGTGAAAAAGCCATTGACTGGGTATGTCTGTCCAGTATGTGGGTGGTATATATTGGGTCCTTTAATTACATTTGAGCACTGGAAACAATGCAGACACGGAAAAGTGCCCTTCCGCTGTGTAGCCAGAACTCCCTGTTTGAGGGTACCGCGATTACTCCCAATATCCGCCCGTACTAACTTATCTCGGTAACTTTGATTTTTCTTGTTACAAATAAGAGGTGGATTCTGGAATTCTTCAATCCGGGGATATGCTTTTCCCAACAAGTACCAATGTTTCTTCACAATATTGTCTAGTTTGGAATTAAATGGATGGTGCTTGTGAACCAACGCCACCCGTGAGCCTTTATCATGTTCTTTTTGTTTATCAAAGCTACAGGGGGTTTCTAAATCATGAAGGGTTTTTGTTAGGATGGATAATGGATACCCTCTTTCTTCAAATCTCTTGGTCATCTCATGTATTCTATTTTCCCGTGTTGCAGGATTAGACACAATCCGTTTGACTCTCTGATATTGAGACTTCGGGATAGACCGTTTTAGAGACGATGGGTGGGCACTGGAAAAGTGGAGGATACTATTCCTATCTGTTTCCTTACGGAATAGATCAGTGGAAAGGTTACCATTTGAATCCTTAATTACCTTTGTGTCCAAAAAACTGACTGTGTAATTATCACTTGTGACTGTGAACTGTAAACCAGTGCGTGCATGGTTCAGATGTGTGACGAAAGACATAAGGGTCTCGTTCCCTTTTAGAACGAGAATTCTTTGTACAACTGCTTCACCTTGTATTATATGAGAACTATTTCATGTTTGAAGACTCCTATTATTTGCAGAAACGTGGGACCGCGATGGGGTCGAATGTGGCCCCGCCCTATGCAAATGCATATATGTCAAGTTTTGAAGACGAATTTGTATACAGTAGTGATTGGTATCACAACCACATTTTATTGTGGAAAAGATTCATTGACGACATTTTTTGCATATGGGCGGGGCCACACGAGACCCTTATGTCTTTCGTCACACATCTGAACCATGCACGCACTGGTTTACAGTTCACAGTCACAAGTGATAATTACACAGTCAGTTTTTTGGACACAAAGGTAATTAAGGATTCAAATGGTAACCTTTCCACTGATCTATTCCGTAAGGAAACAGATAGGAATAGTATCCTCCACTTTTCCAGTGCCCACCCATCGTCTCTAAAACGGTCTATCCCGAAGTCTCAATATCAGAGAGTCAAACGGATTGTGTCTAATCCTGCAACACGGGAAAATAGAATACATGAGATGACCAAGAGATTTGAAGAAAGAGGGTATCCATTATCCATCCTAACAAAAACCCTTCATGATTTAGAAACCCCCTGTAGCTTTGATAAACAAAAAGAACATGATAAAGGCTCACGGGTGGCGTTGGTTCACAAGCACCATCCATTTAATTCCAAACTAGACAATATTGTGAAGAAACATTGGTACTTGTTGGGAAAAGCATATCCCCGGATTGAAGAATTCCAGAATCCACCTCTTATTTGTAACAAGAAAAATCAAAGTTACCGAGATAAGTTAGTACGGGCGGATATTGGGAGTAATCGCGGTACCCTCAAACAGGGAGTTCTGGCTACACAGCGGAAGGGCACTTTTCCGTGTCTGCATTGTTTCCAGTGCTCAAATGTAATTAAAGGACCCAATATATACCACCCACATACTGGACAGACATACCCAGTCAATGGCTTTTTCACATGTGAATCAGCCAACGTTATTTACCTATTAAAATGTCCATGTGGGTTGTTATATATTGGAGAAACAATACAGAGCGTAAAAGACCGCATTGGAAAACATAAATCCACTATTAGGACCAAGAATCTTCTTTTACCTGTTCCTTCTCACTTTGAAAAACATCATCACACAATAGCACAATTAAAATTTCAAGTCATAGAGCAGATCACTAGACCCAGGCGGGGCGGTGATATTAAAAAGCTTCTTTTGCGCCGTGAGGCCTATTGGATTCACACCCTTGACACCCTGCATCCAAGGGGTCTCAATAGAGACTACGAAATTATGCACATTTGAACTTAATCAGTGCGTTCTGACTGCCATCCTAAAGTGTTCATCATTTGTTATTGTTATAAAAATATTTTTTCTATATTATAATTTTTCTATATTATATTTTCTAGACATCGACTACATAATGAAGGAATGTCTCTCCTGCATTGGTATTCAGTAAATAATTATGTATTTTTGATACCGTTCCGCCTTTTTGGAGTGTCCCTTTTCTTTCCTTTTTGATTGTTCATTTTGATTGTTCATTTTGTTACTATGTTAACCTGCATGTACCGCCCCTTTTTGGGCGTTGACATCACAGGGAGGTTCCTTTCCCTAATCATTGATGTGTGTATATATACGAGTTACTACCTATGTACATCTACCTGTTGAAAAAGGCAATTGAGCCGAAACGCGTCCTTTCCTATGGGACATATTGCTATGTGCAAATAAATTTTCAAGAGCATTGAAAGTCACGTCTGCTGGGATTTTTCTTCAATTAGATAAACAGCAGACAGTATCAGACATGATTGGATACACAGCTCAACAGACAGCATCACGCATGATAGGATTAGATACACAGCTCAGCAGACAGTATCACACAGGATAGGATTAGATACACAGCTCAGCAGACAGTATCGCACAGGAGAGGATTAGATACACAGCTCAGCAGACAGTATCACACAGGATAGGATTAGATACACAGCTCAGCAGACAGTATCACACAATAGACTTAGATAAACAGCAGACAGTATCAGACATGATTGGATTGGATACACAGCTCAACAGACAGCATCACGCATGATAGGATTAGATACACAGCTCAGCAGACAGTATCACACAGGATAGGATTAGATACACAGCTCAGCAGACAGTATCACACAGGAGAGGATTAGATACACAGCTCAGCAGACAGTATCACACAGGATAGGATTAGATACACAGCTCAGAAGCCACTATCAGATAGGATAGGATTAGATACACAGCTCAGCAGACAGTATCACACAGGATAGGATTAGATACATAGCTCAGCAGTCAGTATCACACAGGATAGGATTAGATACACAGCTCAGCAATCAGTATCACACAGGATAGGATTAGATACACAGCTCAACAGACAGTATCACACAGGATAGGATTAGATACACAGCTCAGCAGTCAGTATCACACAGGATAGGATTGGATACACAGCTCAACAGACAGTATCACACATGACAGGATTAGATACACAGCTCAGCAGACAGTATCACACAGGATAGGATTAGATACACAGCTCAGCAGACAGTATCACACATGACAGGATTAGATACACAGCTCAGCAGACAGTATCACACAGGATAGGATTAGATACACAGCTCAGCAGTCAGTATCACACAGGATAGGATTAGATACACAGCTCAGCAGGCAGTATCACACAGGATAGGATTAGATACACAGCTCAGCAGACAGTATCACACAGGATAGGATTAGATACACAGCTCAGCAGACAGTATCACACATGATAGGATTAGATACACAGATCAGCAGTGGGGCGGGGTGCTGTAGAGGTCACTGTTATGGGGGATACTGTCAATATCTTTTAACGATACACAGAAACATTAAATAAAATTGATGAAATATACCTGTGCGAAGCTGGGTCCTTCTGCTAGTACTTTATACTTATACTTGCTATTTGTATTCTTGTAGTTAGACTACAGAGAACAGTCCTCTTATTTGGAAGACAGGCATAGTTTATGCTGAATGTCAGACTGCACACTGTGCGAACGTCTATGAAGACAGGATCCTTCAAGGGGCACTGGATATTCTGCATAATGTGTGTTAGAGCGATCAGCATGTAGCCGGGGACTATTGCATTTGCTCACAGAGGAGTAGCCATGCTGAAGTATTGTAGAAGAACATCAGAAGTATTAGTTTGGGACAAGTTTCCAGTTGCTGGATGCAAGGTATAGTGGTCTGTCCAATAACAGCAAGCAGAAATCTTGAAATCAGTGAGGGCATCACTGCTTAGTCCCTGTCATAGTCCATCAATTAGGTTTGGACTCCACACAGATTTTAGCAACAGCTTCGTACCATAGGGATACATTGGGTCATGTGACTTTCTTGCACCAAATCTGCAACATTGTTTCAAGAATTAACAGATGGAGTAAAAAAAGGTCACATGACTGGAGCAGAGATGGAGGATCTGAGCTGTCACCACACAGGTGCCACCACATTGATGTCCGTACCACCACCCTCACCCGGGTCACCCATGGGCAGCAAATTGTGGAATTTGAGCCAGTGCAGACCCCCTGAGGATCCTGTGATATTTTGCACGGTGCTCAGGATGTCACCCCCACAGAACAAGCTACAAACAATCTATTCCCCGTGCTCCCTGCAGATAACGAACAAAACCAATTAACTGTGACCTTTCAAGATGAAAGTCAATGATCATGCGAGGGGGGTGCATGGCGCTGCCCTGGGTGGTGACGTCCAATGTGGACCAGCAAGAGGGGGCTAACTGGGAGATGCTGGCATTTAATTCATCCAGTCACCCTCTTAATTGACACTAATTGGATGGCACAGTGCGCTCTGCCAGTGACTCTTACAGTGTACGCAGCACTGATGACAGGCTCCAGACAGCATCCCTTATAGACGCTCATCTAAAGATATTAGCAGAATTAAAATTGCTGTACTGAGATGTTGAGGGTGGTTATCCTCACAAGGAAACAGCACTAGATAGTGAAAGTAAGTTCAAGAATAGTCATCTTCTTCTGTCAAGTGAGGAGGGGGGAGGAGGGGGATGCAGCTGCAGAGTCTCTCAGTGCACAGCAATAAGGAGACATCTGTTTGGCTGAAAGCGCACAGCACCCCTGTGAAATCACATCAGAACAAGCCTGCCCACTCGGCAAGCATGGGCAGGAACAATAGAGTTTAACCAAGAGAGGAAGAAAACCTTTGAAATCTGCAGGAAACACACGGCATTTCTGACTCCATGTGATCAGACGCAGGTGCAGAGCTTGTTACAATGTATCAGATGAGCTGTGTGTCTCGGATGAGGGATAGACGGAAACACCACACTGACAACCAGTAGGGAAAGGTAAAGCCACTAGGCCTCAATGCTAGGGAAAGGAAAAGGTCACCTCCTAAAGAACCCTACTCCTGGCCCTGACTCCTAACCGTATGGGCACCCCTTGAAGGTAGGAATGCCCATACCCTGGAACCTAGGACCCTGGAGACCCTGAAGATCCCAATGGATATTGGCAGGGCTGAGACAACCCGTTCCTTCCCAGATAAAGAAACTAGCATTTACCTGAGGCCTAGTAACAACTGGTGATGGACGAACATCTGCCGGGACGGTTTGCGAACGCGATGGCGCAGACAAGATCAAATGTTCCTGAACTGCAAGTTCGCGGCGGGTCCCATTCATTTTAATGGCAGGCGAACCTGAAAAACTTCAGCTCATATTTGCAGCCAAGAAATAATTACTAGAAGTGCACAAATAGTCCCACAACACGGACAGTGACCGACCAGATGTATTATTCGAATTTGCGATCTGCATTCATAATTTCGTTCAATGCGAAATATCGGAAATATAATGTTCGCGTACGCGCATGCGCAAATGCACTATACAGCACCCAAATGCACTATAAAGAAACTCTACTGGTATATAACACCCCGCTTCAATCAGTTTTTTTGGGGGGCGACTGGTATATCACATCAGTAGAAATTATTTGTTCCAATAACGCTTGTCCCTCTATATACCTGCAGTATCGCAGCAGAACCGCACACAACTGCCGCACAATACAAATCCACTATAATATACCGTCTAACATAGAAAGTATATTATAACATTGTACAAGGAAGGCAATCCATTAGAATATACATAAAGATAAAACGTAACCTTTAATAATGTTACTAGGTCCATTCACATGTCCATAAGTGTTTTGCGAATCCGAAAAACAGGGACACCGGAAATGTGCATTCTGCAATTTGCAAGCCGCACATCGCCGGCACTATAATAGAAAATGCCTAATCTTGTCTGCAAATGTGGACAAGAATAGGACATGTTCTATTTTTTTGCGGAAACGGAAGCACTGATGCGGAAGTGCGGATCCGCAAATGCTGATGCAGACATTTTCCCATTGAAAATGAATGGGTCTGCACCCGTTCCGCAAAATTGCAGAACGGATGCGGACCCATTTTGCGGACGTGTGAATGGAAAAGATATCCCTCAAAATGAAAATAAATAAAATTATTAAAGTTAAGCAAAAAGCATAGATGTGGTCGGCAATAACAAGTGCTCGACGCCACTAAATCAGAAACCAAATGTCCTACCACAATCCGGGGGGGGGGGGGGTTCCAGTGCACATCCATGAATCCCGGAGGGAAAGCAAAAACCGCCTATCCCTGGGCTAGATGATGATGTGGTATTGAAGGACAGGGTGGGCAAAGAACTGTCCCTGACATTGCCCTACAGGGGGGTGCTATTCTGGCCCTGATAGCCTAACCACAGACCACCCGCCCTGATAAGAGTGACCCCGTCTGGAACCCTACCCTATATGAAAAATGGCCCTAGTAAGCCCCTAGCCCCTAGGCCCCTGACTTCCAGGTGATCACTATATAGATCTATGTGTTTTTGACTCATTATAAAAGTATATTATAAGTATATAAGCAGTCAGAAGGGTGGGGTACGACTAAATAGGGTAGAAGTAAAGACCACTAAGCTGCACCTGAAACAAGGGATGTAGTCATCAACAACAACACTGAATCAAGAGTGATCACAGAGGCGGTTAGAGTCCTCCACACTCCGCCAGTCTCCTCTATCTCCTGACATCTGTCACGGAAGGGACGTGGCACTGTGCCGCTGTGTTCGGCTGGACAGGTTCTAAATGTTAGGGGTTGTATCATCGCATACATTGGGGGAATATCGCTAGGATATGCCCCCAAGGTCTGATAGGTGCGTGTCCCAACTCTGAGACCCGGATCTATCGTTAGAATGGAGCCTGCAAAGTGAAGGATGGTACACTGCGCATGCGCGGCTGCCCTCCATTCATTCCCATGGGACTGACGAAAATAGCCGAGAGCTGGCTTGGCTATTTTCAGAAGTCCCAATTAAATAAATGGGGAGCGCCCCATGCGAGTGTGGCCACTGCTCCATTCACTTCTATGGGGATGACGGAAAGAGCCAAGCCAGTGCTGGACTATTTTCAGCAGTCCCATAGAAATCAATGGAGGGCAGCCGCGCATGCGCAGTGTACCATCCTTCACTTTGCGGGCTCCGTTCTAAATATAGCTGTGGACCCCTATGAGATTACACAACCCTTTTAATGACAATTTTTCCATTTACTGACAGCAAGCACAGATCTTATGAAAATGCTGAGAAATTGTAAGACAAAGGATGTTCGGAAGCTTTTCATTCAACTAGCGGTATTCGCATCTTATGAAGGGATCTCTTATTGCAGTGATATGACATTACTTTGTGATTTGGTAAGGGGGGGGGGGGGGGGGGCTGACCTCCAATCCGGAATTAAAGGGGCCCCTTCTCCCTCCCAGACACTTGAAGGTGGCAGTGAAGGGTATAAAGCCGCATAACTGTACTGCGTCCCCTTTATTCTCAGGATCAGTTTGGACCGCCACTAATAAGAAAGTGATGTCAAATCCTAATAATATAGCATCACTTTATTAGAAGGGATTATCCCTTTAAGACCAAGGCTAACGCTGCTCCTGCTGAAGGGGTCCATATAGCAGTAGTATGTGGACTTTGGATAAGATGTACTTTACATGCGATGCAGTGATTTGAGCACTGTATGGCGGCATTTCTTTAGGACTGCTCCTTGGTACTGTACAGTATGTTATGTTTGCAGTGTTCTGTGGTATATAATGTAGTCTGTCCCAGGTATGGCGCTGTTATTGCTCACTTATTATTATGCACTGTATGGCGTGGTTATTTTGTACACTGTATGACGGTATAACTTGGGAGGTGGTGGCAATATTAAAAGTTACTGTACAGGGATACATCAAACATACAGAGTTGCAAGAAAAAGTATGTGAACCCTTTGGAATGATTTGGATTTCTGCATAAATTGGTCATAAAATGTGATCTGATCTTCATCTAAGTCACAACAATAGACAATCACCGTCGGCTTAACCTAATAACACACAAATAATTAAATGTTACCATGTTTGTATTGAACACACCATGTAAACGTTCACAGCGCAGGTGGAAAAAGTATGTGAACCCTTGGATTTAATAACTGGTTGAACCTCCTTTGGCAGCAATAACTTCCACCAAACGTCTCCTGTAGTTGCAGATCAGACGAGCACAACGGTCAGGAGTAATTCTTCACCATTCCTCTTTACAGAACTGTTTCAGTTCAGCAATATTCTTGGGATGTCCGGTGTGAATCGCTTTCTTGAGGTCCTGCCGCAGCATCTCAATCGGGTTGAGGTCAGGACTCTGACTGGGCCGCTCCAGAAGGCGGATTTTCTTCTGTTTAGGCCGTTCTGTTGGTGATTTACTTCTATGCTTTGGGTCGTTGTCCTGTTGCAATACCTATCTTCTGTTGAGCTTCAGCTGGTGGACAGATGGCCTTAAGTTCTCCTGCAAAATGCCTTGATAAACTTGGGAATTCTTTTGTCCTTCGATGATAGCAATCCGTCCAGGCCCTGACGCAGCAAAGCAGCCCCAAACCATGATGCCCCCACCACCATGCTTCACAGTTGGGATGAGGTTTTGATGTTGGTGTGCTGTGCCTCTTTATCTCCACACATAGTGTTGTGTGTTTCTTCCAAACAACTCAACTTTGGTTTCATCTGTCCACAGAATATTTTGCCAGTGCTGCTGTGGAACATCCAGGGGCTCTTGTGCAAACTGTAAACGTGCAGCAATGTTTTTTGGACAGCAGTGGCTTCCTCTGTGGTGTCCTCCCATGAAATCCATTCTTGTTTAGTGTTCTACGTATCGTAGATTCGCTAACAGGGATGTCTGCATATGCCAGAGACTTCTGTAAGTCTTTAGCTGACACTCTAGGATTCTTCTTCACCTCATTGAGCAGTCTGCGCTGTGCTCTTGCAGTCATCTGTACAGGACGGCCGCTCCTAGGGAGAGTAGCAGCAGTGCTGAACCTTCTCCATTTATAGACAATTTGTCTTACCGTGGACTGATGAACAGCAAGGCTTTTGGAGATACTTTTATAACCCTTTCCAGCTTTATGCAATTCAACATTTCCTAATCGTAGGTCTTCTGAGAGCTCTTTTGTGCGAGGCATCATTCACATCAGGCAATGCTTCTTGTGAAAAGCAAACCCAGAACTGGTGTGTGTTTTATAGGGCAGCTGTAACCAACACCTCCAATCTCATCTCATTGATTGGACTCCAGTTGGCCGACACCTCACTCCAATTAGCTCTTGGAGATGTCATTAGTCTAGGGGTTCACATACTTTTTCCACCTGCACTGTGAACGTTTACATCGTGTTCAATAAAAACATGGTAACATTTAATTCTTTGTGTGTTATTAGTTTAAGCCGACTGTGATTGTCTATTGTTGTGACTTGATGAAGATCAGATCACATTTTATGACCAATTTGTGCCGAAATCCATATCATTCCAAAGGGTTCACATACTTTTTCTTGCAACTGTAAGTTGGCCCATAGAGATAAGTCTATGGACTATCATCCACTGCGGTAGCGCCCCCTGCAGGTCAAGGCATCATGAAGTAAAGCAGCTTTCTTGCAGGATGCTGTTTTCTTGCGATCGGTCTTGGCGGAGTCCTCGCTGCGCTCAGTAGACAGAATACAAAATGTTAAATATTTGTTATGACGGGAATGTGGCGGAGCTGAGCGTTTATCATACACATGGAAATGAGACAGTGAAATAAGCCAGAAGAACGCAATGTTCTTTCACCGTGAACAGCCCGGCCCCGGCACCATGGGCGAGAGTCTCATCAGTACAATGGTGAGGGCAGTAGTATCTGCAGCCCCAGCCTCACCCCTCTCGATGCTCGTGAGCAGTAACAATATACTGTCGATACTTAGTGGATCCTGTGGTGATAATAAATAATGTGGGCGGCAGTTACGTGTCTGCACATTACAGGAGGATTAAAAGCGCTCAGGATAACGTACCTGGAATTAGCACTGAGGTCGTCTCCTTAATGCCCCGCACCGGTGGGGGAGGGGGGGGGGGGTAGAGTGAAGAGGCTGATTATGGATGATATAATACAATTAATGACGATAAACCGCTGCTGCAGGGTTAACCTCTCCCCGCGGCCGCTCTGCTGACACCCACACCGGCTGCAAACACCAACACGGGGGAGATAATTAAAAACCACAGAATGGGAACAGATCCATTAACTCCAAATCCTCCCTCACAGATTGTACAACACAACGTAGCAGAGAGCGCAAGCATCGGCAGGGCCATGATATGTCAGATTAGTAGCTGTATTATTGTACATAGGAGCAGTATTATAGTAGTTATATTCTTTGTCAAATTTCTTTTTATTGACAGCAATAAAATCATCAAAACATAGACAGAACATTCCATCTCCAGTAGTTGTTGTACAGATTCAAGTGCAACATAGACATAGCATTCCGTTACAGGCAATACATGCGGTCAGTTACAAAATACATCCAGTCAAGTTGTTGAGTAATTTAACATATACAGCACCGATTAAACCTGGTCATAAGTATCTTAGAACCTATGGGAACTCATGGCGCAGTTGCATATACATGTTCCTCATACATAGGCGTCATGTACCCCTGTGCAGTTCAGACATCCTTGAGGGGCACTGATGGTCCTACCTTGACCCTATATGTACCTTCCTAATTGTCCACAGCAAGGAGGAGGAAAGATTCCAACCAGGATGGGAAAAAGGGGGATAACGAGGGAGGGGGAAAATGAACCCTGATCCTCCAACATGGAGGGACGGGGAGTTTGGGAGATAAGATCTCCTCGGTGGAGACCCTCCTGTACACACATACTTCCAGTGCTTTCCATATGTACTCTACCTACGAGCGCTATATAAACATTCCTGATTTTAAATAGTCATGGCATGGGACTGAGAAATAAAGACTCTACTGAACGCAACCCTTTCACCTAGTGGGCCTGAGGGTCTATTCTCTGGTTCCTGTACGTCATCCATGGGGTCCATAATTTTAAAAAGTTTTCGTGCCGTCTGTTCTCCCAGCCAGCCAGCTCCTCCATTCTACATAACTGGTCCACCTTTGTCTCCCAATGTGGAATTGCAGGTGGTTCCTCACTGAGCCATTTTTGTGGTATTAGGAGCCTCGCAGCTTGTATCAAGTGTGTAGGTAAGCTTGTTTTGGACGGAAACAAGGCTGGTGTGGGAAGCCAGAGGAGCACCAGTTCTGGTGACAGCTGTATGCTTTTGTTCATGACTTTATTTATTACCTCTGATACTCCCTCCCAATATCCCCGTATCTTAGGGCACGACCAAAATATGTGAGTTTGCGATCCACTCGCCTCCTTACACCTCCAGCACAAATCAGAAGCGCAGAGACCTTTAATGAATAATTGTTTAGGGGTATGGTACCACTGAGTTAGTAACTTGTATGAGTGCTCTTGTACCCTCACGCATCTGGAAAATCCATGTGAGTGTGCGTGAATACGCAATATGTCTGTTTCTGAGAATTTTAAGTCTAGTTCTGTGGCCCAAGTTTTTATATAATTCGGGACCCCCACAGGGTTTTGTATGTTAAGTGCCAAGTATAGTTTAGATATCAGTTTGTTGGGGGGGGACTCTAAATGCAGCAGCTTTTCAAACCAGGTGCTTTCTGCTGTACTCTGTCTATCTTCTAATAGTGGTTTACTGACAGACTTAAATTCTATGGAGTCCAGAAAGTGGCAGGATGACAAAACGCTATTTATGGGGTGCTGGCCAGGGAGAGCCTTTGATGACCCATCTAGGAATTCTGTTATAGTGTAAGATTGCAATCTGTTCCAAGCTGGCGATACGTTTTCTGCATTGGGTCTAACTAGGAATGGAGCTAGGTCAGCTGGCATCAGTGAAGACGGGGCAGTTAGCAAGTATTTATCTTTGTTTAGTTGTCTCACCACCGCTGCCGTGCCTTTGAGCAGCACATGGGAGTGTAGTGAAGAGGAGTTCAGGCCCCATAAACCCGCCCTCTGCTTCCTGTCAAGTTGTGCAATCTCTAGTTCTCTACTCAGGGTGTTGGACCACGGGGCGTGTATATATAGCCACCTCTTCAAGTGTATGGCCTTATAATACTGATGAGCATCGGGTAGAGCCATCCCTCCCTGAGCCCTCCTCAATATCAACGTGCTATGCGCCAGTCTCGCTCCCCCCCCCCCCCAAAGGAACGTGCTAAATAGTCGTCTGATTTGCGTAAAGAAGGAGGAGGGAAGAAAGACAGGCAGCATCTGCATCGCGTATAATAGCTTAGGCATAACAAATGCTTTCAGCATATTCTTCCGGCCCATCCACGATACATATGGAATACGCAGGGTGTGCAACTGTTGTTGGATGTCCTTTAGTAATGTAGCGTAATTTAGTTGGAACAATTTCTCTAGCTTACAGGGAATTTTGATACCCAGGTAGGACAGGTGAGACGTTTGCCATATAAAGGGAGTATTGGTTTTAAGTAGGTTGATCTGGCTAGCTGATGCCGACACATTCATTGCCTCTGATTTTGTGTGGTTTACCTTAAAGTTGGACACTTGTCCATACTGCTCGAACAGGGCTATCAGATGCGGGAAGGCCTCGACCGGGTTAGACACCATAACCAAAAGGTCGTCTGCGTAGGCTGCATTAAGATGTTCGATGGAACTATTCTCCAATTTAATGCCCTTGATACCGGGATGTTCCCGAATAGCTTGAAGCAATGTTTCCATTACTAATATGTATAGGGCAGGCGATAACGGGCAACCCTGTCTCGTCCCATTCCGTATGGGGAAGGGAGGCGACAGAGTGCCATTAACCCTGATCCGGGCGCTTGGATCACTATACAGTGACATGATAGCGTTCCGGAACTGTTGAGGGAACCCGAACTTTTGCAAGGCCCCCATCATATATGCCCAATTCACCCGGTCAAAGGCCTTCTCCGCATCTATACCCAGCAGGACCAGGGGAATTCTTTTTTTAACAGCTAGTTGCATAATGGACAAGATTCTGCACGAATTGTGACTTCCTTCCCTGCCCGGAACAAAACCAGTCTGTTCAGGGTTTATAAGTTTAGGGAGAAGAGCACTTATCCTAGAAGCCATAAGTTTCGCCCAGACCTTAATATCGACGTTTAAGAGCGAGATTGGTCTGTAACTGCCACATAATTTAGGGTCCTTCCCTGGTTTGGGGAGGATAGTGACTGTGGCCTCAAGGGACTGCTTGTGTAGCTGGGATCCGTTCAGGAGCTCATTGCACCAGGCAGCCAAGTGAGGAGTCAGTACTTTGGAGAATTTTTTATAATAACCCACTGGGAAGCCGTCCGGGCCTGGACTCTTCCCTAGTGGCATGGAACCCAATAGTTTAGTAACTTCTTCCTCCGTTACAGGAGATAATAGAGCCTGGCCTTCTACCTCAGTTAAGGTGGGCAACTGTAAATGTTTTAGGAAGTTGTCTATCAGGGTATCTCTCCCCTCAGTGGATCCTGCCACCTCCTCTGGGAGACCGTAAAGATCGCTATAAAATTTTTGAAACTCAATGGCTATGTCTGACGTTTTATGTAGGGTAGTGCCATTTTTTGTATCAATGCCTGCAATATACATAGAGTCCTTTTTTTGTTTAAGCAAAGCGGACATGAGTTTCGTGCCTTTATCTCCATGTGAATAAAAGCGAAATTGCGAGTACTGGTACGTCTTCGCATAGCCTACATTTAGGTGATCCGTCAGCTGTTTACGTAGGATGGATAGCTGATCCCTGGCCTCAATGGCTCTAGACCTCTTATGTAGCGATTCAATATCAGCTATTTGCCTAAGTAGGTTATTAATGTGCTCCTGTCTGACCTTCTTGACTCTGCTGCCCAGCGCAATGAGCTCCCCCCTCATGACTTGTTTGTGCGTCTCCCAGACGGTCGTGAGCGGCATGCCTTCCGTGCAATTCTCCCTAAAAAACAATGTCAGTTTCTGAGTGAGAGTAGTTAGGTCAGATTGTTTATCTAAGAGTGTTTCATTTAACCGCCATTGTCTAGCGTGGATTGGCAAAGTTGGGAATTGGAGTGAAGCCGTCACCGGGGCATGGTCCGAAACTGTGATGGGTTCAATGGTGGACCGCTCCAGCCTGTCCGCACAGCTGCCAGAGATCAGGACATAGTCCAGCCTCTTATAGGTGTTGTGTGGGGCTGAAAAGAACGAAAAATCTTTGTCAACAGGGTGAAGCAGTCTCCAAGAATCCACCAAGTTAGCATCCGCAAGATAATTATTAACCCTACCTATGACCATTTGAGTTAATTGTGAAATGCCATCCGAGGCGTCTAGTAAGGGATTCAGCGTCATATTTAAGTCACCCCCTATTAGTCTTATCCCTTCTGCAAAGGAGGCAAACGTTTTCAGAGTACCAATAAGCCATTTTGCTTGACCTCTGTTAGGACTATATAAGCTGGCAAGAGTCACTACCTGGGTACCAATTGAGCCCTTCACAAATACATAGCGCCCTTCCGGGTCTTCTTGTTTACAAATCAGTTGAAAGGGGACACTCTTAGCTATGGCAATGCCCACACCCCTAGCTGCCTTACTATATTCACTAGTGAACCAGTGCCGAAAATAAGTCCTGGGAAGGGTAGGCGCATGCGCCGACTTAAAGTGCAATTCCTGCAGAAAACAGATGTCAGTGTGCAATTTCTTCATCAATCTTATAACTTGTGACCTCTTCTGCGGGGTGTTAAACCCTCTGACATTAAATGACGTACATTTAATTAATGCCATGATAGCGTCTGATTAGGTTTTTTAGAGCGAGCAATAGATCAGATGCATGTGTGTGACCAGGGAAACTCAGTAACATAAAAAACACTACGAACAATTGATAAGTGGAGTAAAACTCCAACATGTGTGTCGGGTGACTTGTGCCTAACGCGCAGCCCATCAGAAAAAGGCAAAGCGCGAATGGCCCAAGCCAGCCTGTACTAAGGCGCTTGCACCAGGACTGCGCCAGTAGATCCCTGGTGAGTGCCATCTGGAACTGAAGGCAGATGGCAGTACGGGGGGAGAATGCCAACCTGTCCCATGAGCCATAGCAAACTGACTCAAGTATGTTAATCAGCATAAAAACCTAGCCCGGCCGGCCCTGTGGCCACACTCTGTCTCCAACATATCATATCACAGTGCATATGTTATAGGGCGACTCATAAACCTTAACCCCAAGGCTCCAATATATGCCGTAGATATGTAGATAAGTGACTACATTCCCGGATCAAAACCAGGAAAGGGGGGTATCACAGCGTCTGTATTCAACTAACTGTGTCAGCCCGCCATGGAGCGGCCCATCCGCAGCATCACAGCCAGGCCCCGTCCAGGACCCGACCACGAGGCGGCGGCTAGGCGTCTCATTAACGGCTATGAAAAAGGCAAACATAAATAATTATACATTATACTTGCAGAGCGGTGCACCAAAAATCAACAACCATAGTGTGGCCTAGCCGGCCTTCCCGCTTCCAACAATCGCCATCTGTAAGCATAGGCCATGCTGAAAAACCATGTACGTCGCTTAGGGCCTGACGTTGGGCTTCCTTTTATTCGTTGCTCTAATCCACTTCTGCTCCACCGGTAGGTCAGGCAATGGAACTCCTGTGTCAGCCGACGGCAGCCAGGATGGTATGTCCAGTGGGGGTGTTTGAAGAAGGGACCATGCTGCTGGTAAGTCCGCTGGAGCACGTATCGTGCATCTCTTGCCCTCTGAAGAGAAAGTTAGTCCAAATGGAAATAGCCACTTGTAGGGTAGTTTGATCGCCCGTAGATGCTCTGTTAGTGGCCTCAAGATTCTCCTCTTGCTTAGGGTCGAGGGTGCTAGATCTTGATATAGTAGTATCTTGGCTCCTTCATATGTCGGCTCCCTCTGCTCTCTGGCCGCTTTGAGTATAGCAGCTGTATCTACGTATCGTAGCAGACCACATACTACATCTCTAGGCGGGTCTGTGTCTTTTGGCCTCGGCCTCAGCGCTCTGTGGATCCGCTCCACACAAATCTCAGCAGCCCGCTCTGCGCCCAATAGGCCCGAAAAAATGGCGGCAGCCGCTTCTGGTAGTGCGTCATGAGGCACCAGCTCTGGGAGACCACGCAGCCTGATGTTCTTCCGACGGCTACGATTTTCCTGGTCTTCTATTAGAGCAAAAGCGGTATCTAGCGAGGAGGCAATCGCTGCACTGTTGTCGCCCAAGGTATGAGCAAAAGTTAATATGGCCGCCTGATTGTGCTCCAACTTGTCCACCCGGTGTCCGATGTGCTTCACATCGTTCTTGATCTCCGTGAGTTCCTGCATCACCGGCGCCAGTGCTGTAGTCAGAGCTTGTTGTATAAACTGGCGTGAGATGGGAGCCGATGCAATCGCACGGGTCTGGGTGTCAGTGTCAGGAGAGACGCCTTCCGCTCCTTCTGCGTCTTGTGGCCACTCATCTTGTTCAAGCGGCGCCATCTTAGCAGCACTTGCGGCTGGTGATTTCTTGTGGAAGAATTTATCCATTTCTGGCGGATTTTTGTCCAACCTGTAGCGTTCTGGTGTTTCTCTGGGGATATATCTGCCTACTTTGCCCATTCTTGTACGGCTAGATAGCAGAATTTACTGGTTTGCTGGCTCACATGGAGAGGAGCTCTCTCACATGCGTCTTTCCCGGTCGGCTGTCAGGCTCCGCCCCCATAGTAGTTATATTCTTGTACATAGGAGCAGTATTATAGTAGTTATATTCTTGTACATAGAAGCAGTATTATAGTAGTTATATTCTTGTACATAGGAGGCAGTATTATAGTAGTTATATTCCTGTACATAGGAGGCAGTATTATAGTAGTTATATTCTTGTACATAGGAGGCAGTATTATAGTAGTTATATTCCTGTACATAGGAGGCAGTATTATAGTAGTTATATTCTTGTACATAGGAGCAGTATTATAGTAGTTATATTCTTGTACATAGGAGCAGTATTATAGTAGTTATATTCTTGTACATAGGAGGCAGTATTATAGTAGTTATATTCTTGTACATAGGAGCAGTATTATAGTAGTTATATTCTTGTACATAGGAGCAGTATTATAGTAGTTATATTCTTGTACATAGGAGCAGTATTATAGTAGTTATATTCTTGTACATAGGAGGCAGTATTATAGTAGTTATATTCTTGTACATAGGAGCAGTATTATAGCAGTTATATTCTTGTATATAGGAGCAGTATTATAGTAGTTATATTCCTGTACATAGGAGACAGTATTATAGTAGTTATATTCTTGTACATAGGAGCAGTATTATAGTAGTTATATTCTTGTTCATAGGAGCAGTATTATAGTAGTTATATTCTTGTACATAGGAGCAGTATTATAGTTGTTATATTCTTGTACATAGGAGCAGTATTATAGTAGTTATATTCTTGTACATAGGAGCAGTATTATAGTAGTTATATTCTTGTACATAGGAGCAGTATTATAGTAGTTATATTCTTGTACATAGGAGCAGTATTATAGTAGTTATATTCTTGTACATAGGAGCAGTATTATAGTAGTTATATTCTTGTACATAGGAGCAGTATTATAGTAGTTATATTCCTGTACATAGGAGACAGTATTATAGTAGTTATATTCTTGTACATAGGAGCAGTATTATAGTAGTTATATTGTTGTTCATAGGAGCAGTATTATAGTAGTTATATTCTTGTACATAGGAGCAGTATTATAGTTGTTATATTCTTGTACATAGGAGCAGTATTATAGTAGTTATATTCTTGTACATAGGAGCAGTATTATAGTAGTTATATTCTTGTACATAGGAGCAGTATTATAGTAGTTATATTCTTGTACATAGGAGCAGTATTATAGTAGTTATATTCTTGTACATAGGAGGCAGTATTATAGTAGTTATATTCTTGTACATAGGAGCAGTATTATAGTAGTTATATTCCTGTACATAGGAGCAGTATTATAGTAGTTCTATTCTTGTACATAGGAGGCAGTATTATAGTAGTTATATTCTTGTACATAGGAGCAGTATTATAGCAGTTATATTTTTGTACATAGGAGGCAGTATTATAATAGTTATATTCTTGTACATAGGAGCAGTATTATAGCAGTTATATTCTTGTACATAGGAGCAGTATTATAGTAGTTATATTCTTGTACATAGGAGGCAGTATTATAGTAGTTATATTTCTGTACATAGGAGCAGTATTATAGTAGTTATATTCTTGTACATAGGAGCAGTATTATAGTAGTTATAGTCTTGTACATAGGAGCAGTATTATAGCAGTTATATTCTTGTACATAGGAGGCAGTATTATAGTAGTTATATTCCTGTACATAGGAGCAGTATTATAGTAGTTATATTCTTGTATATAGGAGAAGTATTATAGTAGTTATATTCTCGTACATAGGAGCAGTATTATAGTAGTTATGTTCTTGTACATTGGAGCAGTATTATAGTAGTGTGGCGAAACCAACCTCGCCACTGGGTTTTGGAGAGGGCTGTTTAAAAGCCTCTTGCCTCAGGATTATGGCCCATAGTAACTTTAAAGGAGAAGACAGACCGGCCGCACAGCTTAAATCTGTCTGTAAAATTGTATTTTATGTTATTATGCGTTCGGTTAAATTGTATGTTATGTGAGGGCACCCAGATAGCTAATATTATTGTATTTGTGTATTCTGAGTGCCATTCACCTAATGATATGCACTCAGACTTGAGCTATCTGGGGATATGTTAAATGTCTGTGTTTGCTGTGGGGTGTGCCATTGTGTGTTTAAATGGTGATGTCTGTCCTGTTGTCTCCACATGTGTATTGGTGGTCTCCCTTTGTCCTGAGAGATAATTGGATTGCCTTCGGTTGTCTCAGGGACAGAGAGGAGGAAACCATGATGCATTGTGGGGATGTGTTGTATGTGTTCTGTATTTGCAAAACTGTAATAAAAACCAGGCTGGGTGTGCCAGCACATCAGAGCACTGCTTGACCCTGAACACGGAGCCTTGTCTCGTTATTGGGGGGATTCCCTGTATGCTGTTGGAAACTGATTGCCAGGAGTGTAAGCTGACTGATACGCTTTTCCTGTTCGTCTGCTGGCAGCTATTTGTGAGGTTCCAGTTTGGAGTGCTATTTTGTATCCAGTTCGGGAGGTTGGTGTTCGGCAGTAGCTGTGCCTGTCTCTCAGAAAGGGGCATATCGCCTAAACGGATTTTAACCCCTTGTCTGCTGAAACGGTCCGTTACAAGTGGTTATATACTTGTACATAGGAGCAGTATTATAGTAGTTATATTCTTGTACATAGGAGCAGTATTATAGTAGTTATAGTCTTGTACATAGGAGCAGTATTATAGTAGTTATATTCTTGTACATAGGAGCAGTATTATAGTAGTTCTATTCTTGTACATAGGAGGCAGTATTATAGTAGTTATATTCTTGTACATAGGAGGCAGTATTATAATAGTTATATTCTTGTACATAGGAGCAGTATTATAGCAGTTATATTCTTGTACATAGGAGCAGTATTATAGCAGTTATATTTTTGTACATAGGAGGCAGTATTATAATAGTTATATTCTTGTACATAGGAGCAGTATTATAGCAGTTATATTCTTGTACATAGGAGCAGTATTATAGTAGTTATATTCTTGTACATAGGAGGCAGTATTATAGTAGTTATATTTCTGTACATAGGAGCAGTATTATAGTAGTTATATTCTTGTACATAGGAGCAGTATTATAGTAGTTATATTCTTGTACATAGGAGGCAGTATTATAGTAGTTATATTCCTGTACATAGGAGCAGTATTATAGTAGTTATATTCTTGTATATAGGAGAAGTATTATAGTAGTTATATTCTCGTACATAGGAGCAGTATTATAGTAGTTATATTCTTGTACATAGGAGGCAGTATTATAGTAGTTATATTCTTGTACATAGGAGGCAGTATTATAGTAGTTATATTCTTGTACATAGGAGCAGTATTATAGTAGTTATATTCTTGTACATAGGAGGCAGTATTATAGTAGTTATATTCTCGTACATAGGAGCAGTATTATAGTAGTTATATTCTTGTACATAGGAGGCAGTATTATAGTAGTTATATTCTTGTACATAGGAGCAGTATTATAGTAGTTATATTCTTGTACAGAGGAGCAGTATTATAGTAGTTATATTCTTGTCCATAGGAGGCAGTATTTTAGTTGTAATCCAGTCTGTGCTCACGGTTGGCATACATGGACAGAGGTTTATGACCACTGGCACATATAAGTTATTTTAGGCCTCTAGTAGAGGGTCATCTTTTTTCCTCAGTTTTGTATAATCCAGTTAAATTATTAGCATATAATCCTATTAGCATTCTGTACTTTTTTCCATTTGGAAATATATTTGGTCCTTGACTTGCCTAGAATAATTAATGATTATCTTGCCTAATTAAGTCTCTCCCTGATGATCGCCTGAGCTGGGAGTGAGTGGCTTTGAAGTGTCCCCTATGACAATGCTCATTTTATTACATTCATTATAAATCTGACCTATTTTATTTTCCGGTCAGATCAGATCATGCAGCATGTCTAACAACATTTCATGTCCCTAATAGATTTGGTGGCTGTGACTCCCTCGCTGAATCTCATCTGATGCGGAATGAGAAATGTCTGTACAGGACACAAGTGTGAAATACATTTGTCTTTTGCTGCCAGCGCTCTGGATCCGGCAGTATAATTGTGTGGATGAGCCGCCGCAGCATCGTCTCCTGAAAGTCAATTCTTCTCCTCATAGATAACAAATTCATATCTCCCAGAAAATAATAAGCTGTCTATAATTAACGGACGTTTCCGTGTTCATAGGGTTGTCACCATGCTTTTACAGACTGAAATATGTGTATAACGTATAGTGATATACATGTGCACAGCATATAGCGATATTAAGTGTGCACAGTGTGTAGCAATATCCCATGGGAGTGCAATATGTAGTCATATTATATTTGTGTACAACAGGCATGCTCAACCTTCGGCCCTCCAGCTGGTGCAAAACTACAACTCCCATCATTCCCTGACAGCCTATAGCTATCATCCTACAGAAGGGCATCGTGGGAGAGCTGGAGGGCCGCAGGTTGAGCATGCTACGTGGTGTGATAGGTTCTGCTGTTGTAACAGGGAATTGGCGGTGCGCTCCCTCCTTGCAGCACCGCCAGCGTCCCGCGGATAAAGAGGGAGGAGGAGCCAGCGTCGGATGCGGCCGGCGTCCTTATCTCCCTGGTAACAAGGGGGTGGGGAGGACTCAGCGGCGCACGCCTCCTAAGTGGGGCTGCCGTCTTACATCCACTAGGCAATGAGCAGAGGCAGGAACGAGCGCCGACGGGTATGAGTTGGCGCTTAGGGTTTTGGCTTGGGCTGATTGGTCTTACCACACCACTAGCGTTTTCCTGCATGTGTGATTTTGTGCATTCGACCTCGGCTTGTATTTCACTCTTGATCCTGTGTAACACCTTTGCACTGTCGTGACCTTGTGGCTTCTGACCTCGATCCTGTGTTATTCCTCTGTGCTGACTTGACTTCCTGGCTCTTGACCTCGGTGTCACAACCAGACAGCTGAGAAGCTCTGACAGAGGCCTTTCAGAACCTCCCCCTTGAGTTTCTTTGTTGTGGTATTCAGTTCCTCATCTCGTTAGCCTCTCTCAGCTGTCATGTGTTGGACTAATTGCTTCCCTTTAAATTCCTCCCCAGAATGCTTTTCTGGGCGGCTTATAATGTCACGGACGGTGTACAGGAAACAAGGCAAAGCAACATGCATAAATGACTCGCTGGATCCAAGAGCTAAGGAACCAAAGGGAGACCCCTGCAGAAGACCTGGCACTTTCCCTGGCTGCTCAGCCTATGCAAAGATCCGAATGGTGGAAGTTTGCATATCCACGTACCTTGACTATATAACCCCTGAGCACCCTACAATAGTGAGGGGACACGACCACCGGCTCCCTACACAAGATACGGAGGGAGTCAGGGTCACCTGGGATCCAGCAAACAGAAAATAACAGATAAATGTTCAAACCTTAACTTTGTAGCAGACAGGAGAACAAGATCAGCATGCACACACACTCCAGGAAGAAGTATAAGCCGCCCAGAAAAGCATTCTGGGGAGGAATTTAAAGGGAAGCAATTAGTCCAACACATGACAGCTGAGAGAGGCTAATGAGATGAGGAACTGAATACCACAACACAGAAACTCAAGGGGGAGGTTCTGAAAGGCCTCTGTCAGAGCTTCTCAGCTGTCTGGTTGTGACAGTACCCCTCCCTCTACGAGTGGACTCCGGACACTCAGAACCCACCTTCTCAGGATGGGACCTATGGAAAGCCCTGATGAGACGAGAGGCCTTAATGTCCGTCACTGGGACCCACATCCTCTCCTCAGGACCATACCCCTCCCAATGAACAAGGTACTGAAGAGAACCGCGGACAAGACGAGAATCCACAATCCTAGAGACCTGAAATTCAAGATTCCCATCAACCATAATCGGAGAAGGAGGCAAAGGCGAGGGTACAATGGGTTGAACATAAGGTTTCAATAAGGACTTATGAAAAACATTATGGATCTTCCAAGTCTGAGGAAGATCAAGACGGTATGCAACAGGATTGATGACAGACAGGATTTTGTAAGGCCCAATAAACCTAGGACCCAACTTCCAGGAGGGAACCTTCAATTTGATATTCTTGGTAGACAACCACACCAGATCACCAACATTCAGGTCCAGACCAAGCACACGTCTCTTATCAGCCACACGCTTATATCTCTCACTCATGCTCTTTAGATTATCTTGAATCTTTTGCCAAATAGATGACAAAGACGAGGAGAATCTGTCCTCATCAGGTAAACCAGAAGACCCCTCTCCCGAGAAAGTCCCAAACTGCGGATGAAACCCATATGCACCAAAAAATGGTGACTTATCAGAGGACTCCTGACGACGGTTATTTAAAGCAAACTCAGCAAGGGACAAAAAAGAACACCAATCCTCCTGATTCTCCGCCACAAAACAGCGCAGATATGTCTCCAGATTCTGATTGACGCGCTCTGTCTGACCATTCGACTGCGGGTGGAAAGCAGAAGAGAATGACAACCGAACCCCCAAGCGAGGACAGAAAGCCTTCCAGAATCTGGAAACAAACTGCGTGCCCCTATCAGAGACTATGTCTGAAGGAATACCGTGCAATTTGACAATGTGATCAATAAATGCCTGCGCCAGCGTCTTAGCATTGGGCAAACCAGGAAAAGGGATGAAATGCACCATTTTGCTAAAACTGTCCACCACCACCAGAATCACAGTCTTCCCCGAGGAACGAGGCAGGTCCGTTATGAAGTCCATGGACAGATGTGTCCAAGGACGGGAAGGAATGGGTAAGGGAAGGAGAGGACCTGATGGCCGTGAATGAGGGACTTTGGCACGAGCGCAAGTCTCGCAGGCTGCCACAAAACCCTCAACCGACTTACGAAGCGCAGGCCACCAGAATCTCCGAGCGATGAGATCCAGTGTGGCTCTTACCCCCGGGTGCCCAGCAAGGACCGTATCGTGGTGTTCTTTAAAAATCTTGTGTCTTAAAGCGAGAGGCACAAACAACCTCCCAGGAGGACAAAGATCAGGAGCCTCAGACTGGGCTGCCTGCACCTCTGCCTCCAATTCAGGAAAAAGAGCAGAGACCACCACACCTTCAGCCAAAATGGGACCCGGGTCTTCAAAATTCCCGCCTCCCGGAAAACAATGTGACAGGGCATCTGCCTTCACATTCTTAACTCCAGGGCGGAACGTGACAACAAAATTAAACCTAGAAAAGAACAAAGACCATCTGGCCTGTCTCGGGTTCAGACGCTTGGCCGACTCCAAGTAGGCCAGATTTTTATGGTCAGTAAATACGGTAATAGGGTGTCTGGCTCCCTCCAGCCAATGGCGCCATTCCTCAAAAGCCAACTTGATGGCCAACAATTCCCTATCTCCCACATCGTAATTTCTCTCTGCGGAGGAGAGTTTTCTTGAGAAAAAGGCACACGGTCGCCAATTGGCAGGAGAGGAACCCTGAGACAAGACCGCCCCCACACCCACCTCAGAAGCATCAACCTCAACTATGAAGGGTAAAGAAACATCAGGTTGCACCAAGATGGGAGCGGAAGCAAAACTCTCCTTGATATCAGAAAAAGCCTTACGCGCCTCTACCGACCAGGAGGAAAAATCTACCCCCTTTCTGGTCATATCAGTGAGTGGTTTAACAATAGAAGAATAATTCAAGATGAACTTCCTGTAATAATTGGCAAAGCCCAAAAAACGCATCAGCGCCTTCTGATTCTCAGGAAGCTCCCACTCAAGCACAGAGCGGACCTTCTCGGGGTCCATGCGAAAACCAGAAGCGGAGAGAAGAAACCCCAGAAATTGAATTTCTGGAACCGCAAACACACATTTTTCCAGTTTCGCATATAATTTATTCTCCCGCAGGATGAGCAAGACCTGACGTAAATGTTCCTTATGAGTTTTGAAATCGGGAGAAAAAATCAAAATGTCATCCAAATACACCAATACAAATTTTCCCATCAAATGATAAAAAATGCTGTTCACGAAATGCTGAAAAACGGCTGGGGCATTCATCAAACCAAAAGGCTTAACCAAGTTTTCAAAATGGCCCTCAGGGGTATTGAAGGCCGTCTTCCATTCGTCCCCTTCTCTGACCCTGACCAGGTTGTATGCCCCTCTTAGATCTAATTTGGAAAAGACTTTAGCCCCAACAACCTGGTTAAATAGGTCCGGGATCAGAGGAAGCGGATAAGGGTCACGAATTGTGATACTGTTCAGCTCCCTGAAATCCAGACAAGGTCTTAAAGAACCATCTTTTTTCTTAACAAAGAAAAAACCAGCGGCAACAGGTGACTTCGAGGGTCGTATGTGTCCCTTTCTCAGACTCTCAGAGATATAAGCACGCATAGCGATCCTCTCAGGTTGGGAAAGATTGTATAAACGAGATTTAGGCAGTTTGGCGTCTGGGATGAGATTAATAGGGCAATCGTACTCCCTGTGCGGGGGCAAATCCTGAACTCCGCTCTCAGAGAAGACATCCGAAAATTCAGAGAGAAAAGATGGTATAGTCTTAGTAGCAACCTCAGAAACAGATGTCATGAGGCAATTCTCTCTGCAAAAGTCACTCCAACCATTTATTTGCCTCGCTTGCCAATCAATGGTGGGGTTATGCTTAGTGAGCCAGGGCAGCCCCAACACCAGAGGGGTGGGTAAACCGCTAAGGACGAAACATGACACATCCTCAACATGAGCATCACTCACAATTAAACGGATATTGTGAACTATGCCCTTTAATGATTTCTGAGAAAGTGGAGCGGAATCGATCGCAAAAACCGGAATATCCTTTCCCAAAGTGCGCACCTGGAAACCATGAGCTTTTACGAATTGACTATCAATGAGATTGACCGCTGCTCCACTATCCACAAAAATCTCACAAAAAATGCTCTTGCTCTCTAGCGCCACCCTAGCCGGCAGGACAAAACGGGAACTACAAGCAAACGGAAAACCTTCAATTTCCGCCTCAACCCTGCCAATAGTAACAGACGGAACATTTTTAAAAGATTTTTTCCTCTTTGTTTCTTTATTATTCCCAGAGAACTGCCTGAATCTCCTAGAGGGACAAATATTTGCCAAATGATTTATACCTCCACAACAAAAACAAACCGTCCCATGCGAGCTGAATCTTCTATTGTCAGAAGCAATCAACCCCAGCTGCATGGGCTCCTGCTCAGAAGGGGCTGACAGCGACTTAGACCCCTGCGCAGAGAATGGGACCGCTGCACAGTCCTGGGACCGAGTATGACAGGAAGGAGACATCTCTCCTCTCTCTCTAAGATGCCTGTCAATACGAACGGCCTGAGACATAGCAGAGTCCAAGGAGATAGGCCTCTCATGAAAGGCAAATGCATCTTTCAATCCCTCTGAAAGACCATGGCAAAATTGACTTCGGAGTGCAGCATCATTCCAACCAGTATCAGCTGCCCATCTCCGAATTTCTGAGCAGTATATTTCTGCGGATTGTTTACCCTGGCATAATAGACGTAGTCTAGACTCCGCCAGAGCAATACGATCCGGATCATCATATATCTGACCCAGGGCTAAAAAGAATTCATCCACTGAACGGAGAGGCCGTGCCCCCTCCGGCAGCGAAAAGGCCCAGGACTGAGCGTTACCCCTGAGCAGTGAGATGATGATCCCCACCCTCCGTTCCTCATCACCAGAGGAGTGGGGAAGAAGGCGAAAATGGAGTTTGCAAGCCTCTCTAAAACGCACAAAATTCTCACTACCCCCGGAGAACGTATCCGGGAGCGAGATCTTAGGCTCAGAACAAGCTCCATGAACGCAAGCTGAACCGGTCACTTGAAGCTGAGAAAAAGTCTTACGGAGATCAGCTACCTCCAATGAAAGACCCTGGAAGCGTTTAGCCAAGAGTGAAACCGGATCCATGCTTGAGACGGTTATGGCGGCTTATAATGTCACGGACGGTGTACAGGAAACAAGGCAAAGCAACATGTATAAATGACTCGCTGGATCCAAAAACTAAGGAACCAAGGGAGACCCCTGCAGAAGACCTGGCACTTTCCCTGGCTGCTCAGCCTATGCAAAGATCCGAATGGTGGAAATTTGCATATCCACGTACCTTGACTATATAACCCCTGAGCACCCTACAATAGTGAGGGGACACGACCACCGGCTCCCTACACAAGATACGGAGGGAGTCAGGGTCACCTGGGATCCAGCAAACAGAAAATAACAGATAAATGTTAAAACCTTAACTTTGTAGCAGACAGGAGGACAGAGTCAGCGTGCACACACACTCCAGGAAGAAGTATAAGCCGCCCAGAAAAGCATTCTGGGGAGGAATTTAAAGGGAAGCAATTAGTCCAACACATGACAGCTGAGAGAGGCTAACGAGATGAGGAACTGAATACCACAACAAAGAAACTCAAGGGGGAGGTTCTGAAAGGCCTCTGTCAGAGCTTCTCAGCTGTCTGGTTGTGACACTCGGCTTCCATTTTGTTCTGGTTATTGCTTACGGTTGGTTATTTGCTTATTTGGTTTCCGGCCCAGCCTGGTAGGTTACGTTTCTGTGTTTGCTGACTTTGTCTCTTGTTTTCTCCCACCTTGTTCCCTCCCTGTAGGCCCCTGCACATACGTGTGTTAGGGACTGTCGTCCAGTTGTGCACCGTCGGTTAGGACGGACCGTGCAAGTAGGTAGGGATAGTGCTGTGCGTGGAGCTTAGGGCTGCACTATCCCTATCGATTAGTGACAGCTGTCCGTACATACAGCTACAGACATAGCGCTGTGATGTCACAACAATACTTAGTGCACCGATCACTAATAAGTAGTCAGACCTGCTAAAATTTGAAGTTGCACGTTTTGTGCAAAAATATTTGCATCATTAATTTCCGATTCGCGCAATAACGAACATATTGGAGCACTCTATCGGCATATAAAGCTATTGTAATGTTCTGCTGTGCCGACCATTTTCTCCACTTCTAGCAGCTTGAAAAATGTAGCTATAGTGACCCACGCCTGTATTGTGCGCGCAAAAAACGCATATTATATTGCCGATTTTAGCAATCAATGAAATAATGGTGAATTCTCAAATTTGCTAATTTATGACGAATATTCGCCCAAATATTCGCGAAATATCGCAAAATCGAATATTGCCCCTGCCGCTCATCACTACTAATGAAGACCCTCAGGATTGCAGAACATTAGAATATATAATAAGACTAATTAAAAAAATATATTTTTAATCCAGAAATGTTGGCCTACTGAAATGTCTCAATACTTGGTGGTCGGGGCTCCTTTTGCATGAATTACTGCATCAATGTGGCCTGGAGGCGATCAGCCCGTGGCACTGCTGAGGTGCTATGGAAGCCCAGGTTGCCTTGATAGTGGCCTTCAGCCGGTCTGCGTTGTTGGGTCTGGTGTCTCTCATAGATCCTCTATGGGGTTTAGGTCAGGAGTAGGGATGAGCGAACCCCGTGTAGTTCGGGTTTGCCTGGTTCGGCCGAACTTCAGGTCAAAGTTCGGGTTCGGGACCTGAACTTGACCCGAACACTGAACCCGGACCCCATTAAAGTCAATGGAGACCCGAACTTCACTTTATTATTTTCCATTATAACATGGTTATAACAGAAAATAATAGCATTCTTAAGATAGAAAGCTAAATAAAATGTCCATTGAGTTTTTTTTGCAGGTCCTGAAGAAAGAAAAGGATACTGGCTGCACGATCAAGTGGATGAGGTGAGTTTTTTAAATGATTTTTAACCCCTCAATGGCCATTTTATTTAGCTTTCTATCTTAAGAATGCTATTATTTTCCGTTATAACCATGTTATAATAGAAAATAATAAAATCACCCGAACACCGAACCCGAACTTCAGTGAAAAAGTCAGTGTTCGGGTCCAGGTACCCGAACTCGCCTTTTCTTCACGATCCTTTCAAGGCTGCGGTTGTTCCTGTTGCTTGTGCCCTTTTTCTACCACACTTATTCCTTCCATTCAACTTTCCATTAATAGGCTTGGATAATACCGCACTCTGTGAACAGCCAGCCTCTTCTGTAATGACCTGTTGTGGCTTCCCTTCCTTGTCCATGACTGTCTTCTGGACAACTTTCAAGTGAGCAGTCTTCCCCATGATTGTGCAACCTACTGAACCAGACTGAGGGGCCACTGTAAGTCTTCGGAAATCTTTGCAGGTGTTTTGTGTTGATGATTAGCTGATTAGTGTGACACCGTGAGTCTACGGGATTGAGCTTTTTTCAATATCCTAATTTCCTGAGATTCTGACGTTTGTGTTTTCATTAGTGGCATGTAAACACTTCAAATAGATCACTCTGTGTATAGCGAGTCTATAGGATATATGAGGTTAGCTTTTTATACTGAATTACTGAAATAAATAAACTTTTTGATGATATTGTAATTTATCGAGATGCAGCTGTATATAGCGATAGTATATGTGTCCTGTGAATAGTAGGATAATAAGTGTTTACAGTACATAACGATAGTATATGTGAGTATAATATCTTGTGATATTATATGTGTGTACAGTGTATAGTAGGATGATCTGTGTGTATGGTATATACGAACTTATATATAGGTATAGTAAATGTATGTAGAGTAGATAGCAGTATTATATGTGAGTACAGTATATAGTAATATTATATAGAGAAATTATAAGTGTGCATTATATAGTGATGAATATGTGTCTAGTATATAATGTAATTGAGTAGAATATATAGCATTTATATGTTATAATATATAGTGATATACTGTATGTTAGGACAGTATGTAGCGATATTATATGTATGTTAAATACTTGTGGACAATATATAGCAGTTTTATATGTGAGTATATATAGTGATATTATATGTCAGTACTGTATATGCTGTATATTGATATCACATGTAGCGATATTATATGTGTGCATGGTATATAGCAGTATTATATGTAAAGTGGTATTATTTTATCTACTGAGCTCGTGTTGGAGGACCACCAAAACAATCGTCCTGTAACCTAAAGCTGTTCATGACCTTTATGAAATCCTGCGAGTGCCCGTGGTCCATCCGCGTCCGTCCATCAGTCACTTCTCTCCACCGCTGCTCCCCCCGCTCCTCCTGTTTAGACATTGAATTGTGAGACTGTAACAAATGAATTCTGTTTCCCGCTGACTTTCTTACTCGAAATGAAAGGACACTTAAATGACAATCAAGAATTGATTAGAGACGGCTGAGCTTCATTTTCTAGTGCAGACTGTCTCGATTTTCTGGAATTGGCTGCTGAGCCCGGCGTACATCACAGCGCGTCCCTTCCAATGACCTCCTGGACAGTCCTGACTTTTTTGACTTTTGCTAATATTGGCTTCCATCAGAATGGCAAATGAGGTTCTGCAGCCTGGAGATTGCTGCAAGCGAGGGGGCACGCTTCAGCGGCTGCTGTGGGGTCCCAGGAAACTGGGGGCCACTTCTAATTCTTCATACCCCATTTTCTATTGGATGGAGGGAACCTGTTCGTGACGCCAATCTAACCATACTATTAGCGAGGGGGGGGGGGGATAAATCATCAGACCCTTCTGTTCTGAGGGTGAAAAACCCAGCACCATCATAGGGACCCAGTGTGCCACGGAGTGCCCCCTCCTCTGTGGTTATAGGCCTACGGTACACCCCTAAGGACATGCGCGTGGCACCACATGGATACCATCAGCAAGTATGCCCAATGCTGATGGTGCTATTATGGCTTTGTTTTGATTTCTAACTTTTCCCACTGTAGTTCAGCTCATGCAGTCTGATTTTCACATAAATGGTTAATACCTGGTGGAATAGTTAAGGCGAAGAACCACCATTATGTGAAATATAACATTTCTGTCATATATCTCCATTTCTATTTGGCTGTTTTTATGCTTCATTTCTTCACTTTGCTTTTGTGCAGAGCAAGAAAATTATTCGTCGAGTACAAGGAAACCGTCAGCAAGCCTGCTATTTCCTGCAGTTCAGCTGATTTACAGTAGGGCTCATGTACACGACCATGTGTAGTTTGTGGTACGCAAAAAACGGATCCACAAAAATCCGCATGACGTCTGTGTGCATTCTGTGTTTCGCAGAACGGAACAGCCGGCCCCTAATAGAACAGTCCTATCCTTGTCATTAATGCGGACAATAATAGGACATGTTCTATTATTTGATGGAATGGACATATACGGAAACGGAATGCACACGGAGTAACTAACGTTTTTTTCTTTCAGACCCGTTGAAATAAATGGTTCCGCGTATGGTCCGCAAAAAAAACGAAACGGACACGGAAAGAAAATACGTTCATGTGCATGAGCCCTAAGGGTGAGTTCACACTTCAGTTATATAGTCAGTTATTTCCATCAATTAGGGGGCATTCACACGACCGTAATTTTGAGTCAGCATCCGTTCCACAATTTTGCAGAATGGGGGCAGATCAATTAATTTAAATGGGGCTGCAAAAGATGCGCGTGCTGTTCGCATCCCTTGTTCCGGTCCGCAGCCCCGCAAAAAAATATAGAGCATGTCCTATACTTGTCCGCAATCCGCATTTTCTATATAGCGCCGTCGTGTGAATGCACCCTTATTGTGAGCCAAAACCAGGAGTCAAAAACCCCAGTGCAAATCTTTCCATTATGCCTGATCTCTGCGGAGGCTTCACTACTGGTCTTGGCTCACAATAAGGCCTCTTGTACACGGCCGTGTGACCCCCATGGCCGTATGGCGGCCTGAATATGGTGGGTCCGCAATACACGGGACACCGGCCGTGTGCATTCCGCATTACGGATGTGGACCCATTCACTTGAATGGGTCCGCAAATCCGGAGATGCGGAACGGAAGCATGGAACGGAACTCCTCGGAAGCAGTACTGAGTACTTTCATGGGGTTCCGTTCCGTGCTTCCGTTCCGCAAAAAGATAGAACTTGTTCTATATTTTTGCGGGGCAGGACGGATCGCTGATCCCATTAAAGTGAATGGGGTCGCGATCCGCATGCGGCATCCCCATGTTCGGTGCCTGTGCATTTGCGGTACGTAGCACGGGCACGGCCGGCACGCGTTCATGTGCAATAGGCCTAACTGATGGAAATAACTGATCACTAAAGTGTGAACTCAGCCTAACATTCATAGAGCTTCATTACCAGATCAGGGGGTTTCCATGTGGTTAGGGCACCTGTTCTATTAATTCTAGTGTCCCCAAAAATGTTATAAAAACTGCTTATAGTGATAATGAGACAATCAAAGCTGCAATTCATTTGCTGCATCCACTGAAAGTGCTACAATTAGACACCTAATGGGAAGAGCCGATCAGACAACAGCAGCTCCGTCCTTGGTGGTTTCTGATTAGAACAGAAAATAACAAAGTAACAACTCACACAAATATATAACAGAAAACAGCTCTCATGCAGAACGCGCCTGGGCCGCCATGTGATGACTGCTCACTGGGTCTAATGAGATGTCGCACAGGTTACTGTACCAGTGCTCCACCCTCTTACCATTCCTATAGGGACTGTGGGCCCCACAGGGGTTAGGGCCCAGCTGTGGGCCCCACAGGGGTTAGGGCCCTTCGGCACTCCAGCTGTGGTGCAACTAAGACTCCAGCATGCACACCTGCTTAGCTGTTTTCAGAACTCCCATATAAGTGAATGGAGCATGCTGGGAGTTGTAGTTTCACCACATCTGGAGTGCCCTGATGTAGTAGATGACCTATGAAGCTGATGGTCCTGTGGGTTGGTGCTGGTCCTGCAGAAGCTTTGTTTCCTCCAGATCCCTTCTGATCTTCTGCAGTATGGGAGACGCAGGACTTTGACAATCTCCCATGTAATAGCCAGGTGCACGATCTGCACCATCTTGTGACAGTGCGGCCTCTATCCGTGCCTGGCACCCAAGTGGAATATGCCAAGAACAGGGGACTAATCCGGAGCCACAGAGACCATTCCAGCTCATGGTGGGTTAATAAAAGTTCTGATAGTCTCTGTGGGATGCAACTTCCCTGATAACACATAATCGGGTCTTTTTCCGGCCGCTGGGATTTCTTGTACGTCGCTGGTAGGTTTTTGTGTTGGCACACTTGACTTGTGAGCGGCTGATGAATATTCTCTGTGTTCAGCCAGCAAGAATTTTAATTGACTTTTTCCGCTTTGATCCAAACAAATGAGTAATTTTTTGGTGACTTTGTGATTGATTTGTAATAAATGTGTGAATGGCGCCGTTCCTGGACCGGTGCGAGAATTGCTGAGGTTTGGTCTCAGTTATGTGTTCTGAAACGCGAGGGTCCCACAAGAAAAATGAAATAGCGCCCCCTTTGTGGTACTGGACCATGTGCCATCGACACCTGCTAAAATTGCGCTTTACCTCTCCCTGTACCTGCATAGGGGGTGCAGAGGTTGCAGTCATACCTCGGCCCGGACACCTGAGGGGTAACAAAGGTTCCCTGCTTCATAAAACGTTACCAGTATAATATGGTAGGTGGGGGATGAACTGTGATGGGGCCCAGGGGCCTCAAGTTATACCTGTTGTCTCCTTTGCAGCTTTGCTGGTCTCTGCATCTCACATTGAGTTATATGGACATTTCTGAGACTTTTCCATACATTTTTACCATTTTATATATTTTTTATGCAACCATACGCATCATTTCTGTATATAAATTTCTATAGTTAGCATTAAAAAAAAGTGTATTAAGTTCAAAACGTTGCACTGTTTAACGAATAAAACCTTTCAGCTTTCACCGCGTTTATGAAGCGAGCGCTGCGGTTCTTTATATTCTCTCTATATTTAGCATTTATCACTATTCACCGTTCTGGATAAAAATATGAACCGTACAGATTGTTCTGTATTAAACCTCATTATATTTATTTGAAAAGTTCTTTGGATTTTTTTGTTTCTTACATAAATGTCAATAAGTCTTTAGATTATTCCTAATTATAACAAGAGACGAAACAATAAATTCCAATATGACAGGAGAATGAAGGAGAAATATCAGCTCACAGTGGGAAAATGAAAACGGAATATATTCAGTCTAATGGTAAATAACAACTGTATAGCAAAAAAGTTTGTTAAACTACTGAATGTAAAAAGAGGAGTTTAACATTTTGTATTGTGCATGTTATTTCAAAGACAAAACACAAATGGTATATACATTCTCCTCCAACACTCAATGTCACTGCCTGCTGAGTAATGCCCTGCTGCTAACAGGCAGAATGCAACAGGTATAATACCGTCCTCTATGTAGATGTATAATTACTATAATACTGCTCCTATGTACATGAATATAACTACTATAATACTGCCTCCTATGTACAAGAATATAACTACTATAATACTGCTCCTATATACAAGAATATAACTACTATAATACTGCCTCCTATGTACAAGAATATAACTACTATAATACTTCTCCTATGTACAAGAATATAACTACTATAATACTGCTCCTATGTACATGAATATAACTACTATAATACTGCCTCCTATGTACAAGAATATAACTACTATAATACTGCTCCTATGTACATGAATATAACTACTATAATACTGCCTCCTATGTACAAGAATATAACTACTATAATACTGCTCCTATGTACAAGAATATAACTACTATAATACTGCTCCTATGTACAAGAATATAACTACTATAATACTGCTCCTATGTACAAGAATATAGCTACTATAATACTGCCCCCTATGTACAAGAATATAACTACTATAATACTGATCCTATGTACATGAATATAACTACTATAATACTGCTCCTATGTACAAGAATATAACTACTATAATACTGCTCCTATGTACAAGAATATAACTACTATAATACTGCTCCTATGTACAAGGATATAACTACTATAATACTGCTCCTCTGTACAAGAATATAACTACTATAATACTGCCTCCTATGTACAAGAATATAACTACTATAATACTGCCTCCTATGTACAAGAATATAACTACTATAATACTGCTCCTATGTACAAGAATATAACTACTATAATACTGCTCCTATGTACAAGAATATAACTACTATAAGGCCTCATGCACACGACCATTGTGTGCATCCGTGGCCGTTGTGCCATTTTCCGTTTTTTTTCGCGGACCCATTGACTTTCAATGGGTCCGTGGAAAAATCGGAAAATGCACCGTTTTGCAGCCGAGGCCGTGATCCGTGTATCCTGTCCGTCAAAAAAATATGACCTGTCCTATTTTTTTGACGGACAACGGTTCACGGACCCATTCAAGTCAATGAGTCCGTGAAAGAACACGGATGCACACAAGATTGGCATCCGTGTCCGTGATCCGTGGCCGTAGGTTGCTTTCATACAGACGGATCCGAAGATCCGTCTGCATAAAAGCTTTTTCATTTCCGACAGTATATTCTAACACAGAAGTGTTCCCATGGTGATGGGGACGCTTCTAGTTAGAATACACTGCAAACTTTGTACAAGACTGCCCCCTGCTGCCTGGCAGCACCCGATCTCTTACAGGGGGATATGATAGCACAATTAACCCCTTCAGGTGCGGCACCTAAAGGGGTTAATTGTACTATCATATTCCCCTGTAAGAGATCAGGGCTGCCAGGCAGCAGGGGGCAGACCCCCCCCCTCCCCAGTTTGAATATCGTTGGTGGCACAGTGTGCGCCCACCATCGCCCCCCCGGCCCCCCCTCCCTCCCTCTATTGTAATAAATCGTTGGTGGCACAGTGTGCCAACCACAATCGGCCCCCCCTCCCTCTATAGCAGTAACAACATTGGTGGCAGTGTGCGGCCTCCCATTCCCCTCCCCCATCATTGGTGGCAGCGGAGTTCCGATCGGAGTCCCAGTTTAATCGCTGGGGCTCCGATCGGTAACCATGGCAACCAGGAAGCTACTGCAGCCCTGGTTGCCATGGTTACTTAGCAATAGTACAACAGTATAAGATTCATACTTACCTGCTTGCTGCTGCGATGTCTGTGAACGGCCGGGAGCTCCTCCTACTGGTAAGTGACAGTTATTTAGCAATGCGCCGCACAGACCTTTCACTTACCAGTAGGAGGAGCTCCCGGCCGTTCACAGACATCGCAGCAGCAAGCAGGTAAGTATGAATCTTCTACTGTTGTACTATTGCTAAGTAACCATGGCAACCAGGGCTGCAGTAGCGTCCTGGTTGCCATGGTTACCGATCGGAGCCCCAGCGATTAAACTGGGACTCCGATCGGAACTCCGCTGCCACCAATGATGGGGGGGGGGGGGGAATGGGAGGCCGCACACTGCCACCAATGTTGTTACTGCTATAGAGGGAGGGAGGGGGGGCCGATGGTGGTTGGCACACTGTGCCACCAATGATTTAATACAATAGAGGGAGGGAGGGGGGGCGATGGTGGGCGCACACTGTGCCACCAACGATTTCTAACATTAGAGGGAGGAAGGGGGGGCCCGATGGGGGGCGCACACTGTGCCACCAACGATATTCAAACTGGGGAGGGGGGGTCTGCCCCCTGCTGCCTGGCAGCCCTGATCTCTTACAGGGGAATATGATAGTACAATTAACCCCTTTAGGTGCCGCACCTGAAGGGGTTAATTGTGCTATCATATCCCCCTGTAAGAGATCGGGTGCTGCCAGGCAGCAGGGGGCAGTCTTGTACAAAGTTTGTAGTGTATTCTAACCTGAAGCGTCCCCATCACCATGGGAACGCCTCTGTGTTAGAATATACTGTCGGATCTGAGGTTCACGAAGTAGCTCATATCCGACAGTATATTCTAACATAGAGGCGTTCCCATGGTGATGGGGACGCTTCAAGTTAAAATATACCATCGGATTGGAGAAAACTCCAATCCGATGGTATAAAAGAACTCCAGACTTTACATTGAAAGTCAATGGGGACGGATCCGTTTGAAATGGCACCATATTGTGTCAACATCAAACGGATCCGTCCCCATTGACTTGCATTGTAATTCAGGACGGATCCGTTTGGCTCCGCACGGCCAGGCGGACACCAAAACGACTTTTTTTTCATGTCCGTGGATCCTCCAAAAATCAAGGAAGACCCACGGACTGAAAAAACGGTCACGGATCACGGACCCACGGACCCCGTTTTTGCGGACCGTGAAAAAAAACTGTTGTGTGCATGAGGCCTAATACTGCTTCTATGTACAAGAATATAACTACTATAATACTGATCCTATGTACAAGAATATAACTACTATAATACTGCCTCCTATGTACAAGAATATAACTACTATAATACTGCTCCTATGTACAAGAATATAACTACTATAATACTGCCTCATATGTACAAGAATATAACTACTATAATACTGCTCCTATGTACAAGAATATAACTACTATAATACTGTTTCTATGTACAAGAATATAACTACTATAATACTGCTCCTATGTACAAGAATATAACTACTATAATACTGCTCCTATGTACAAGAATATAACTACTATAATACTGCCTCCTATGTACAAGAATATAACTACTATAATACTGCTCCTATGTACAAGAATATAACTACTATAATACTGCTCCTATGTACAAGAATATAACTACTATAATACTGCTTCTATGTACAGGAATATAACTACTATAATACTGCCTCCTATGTACAGGAATATAACTACTATAATACTGCTCCTATGTACAAGAATATAACTACTATAATACTGCTCCTATGTACAAGAATATAACTACTATAATACTGCTCCTATGTACAAGAATATAACTACTAATACTGCCTCATATGTACAAGAATATAACTACTATAATACTGCCTCCTATGTACAGGAATATAACTACTATAATACTGCTCCTATGTACAAGAATATAACTACTATAATACTGCTCCTATGTACAAGAATATAACTACTATAATACTGCCTCCTATGTACAAGAATATAACTACTATAATACTGCTCCTATGTACAGGAATATAACTACTATAATACTGCTCCTCTGTACAAGAATATAACTACTATAATACCGCCTCCTATGTACAAGAATATAACTACTATAATACTGCTCCTATGTACAAGAATATAACCACTATAATACTGCTCCTATGTACAAGAATATAACTACTATAATACTGCTCCTATGTACAAGAATATAACTACTATAATACTGCTCCTATGTACAAGAATATAACTACTATAATACTGCTCCTATGTACAGGAATATAACTACTATAATACTGCTCCTCTGTACAAGAATATAACTACTATAATACTGCCTCATATGTACAAGAATATAACTACTATAATACTGCTCCTATGTACAGGAATATAACTACTATAATACTGCTCCTATGTACAAGAATATAACTACTATAATACTGCTCCTATGTACAAGAATATAACTACTATAATACTGCTCCTATGTACAAGAATATAACTACTATAATACTGCCTCATATGTACAAGAATATAACTACTATAATACTGCTCCTATGTACAGGAATATAAATACTATAATACTGCTCCTCTGTACAAGAATATAACTACTATAATACCGCCTCCTATGTACAAGAATATAACTACTATAATACTGCTCCTATGTACAAGAATATAACTACTATAATACTGCTCCCATGTACAAGAATATAACTACTATAATACTGCTCCTATGTGCAAGAATATAACTGCTATAATGCTGCCCCTACTGTATGTACAAGAATATAACTACTACAATACTGATCCTATGTACAAGAATATAACTACTATAATACCGCCTCCTATGTACAAGAATATAACTACTATAATACTGCTCCTATGTACAGGAATATAACTACTATAATACTGCTCCTATGTACAAGGATATAACTACTATAATACTGCTCCTATGTACAAGAATATAACTACTATAATACTGCTCCTATGTACAAGAATATAACTACTATAATACTGCTCCTATGTACAAGAATATAACTACTATAATACTGCCTCCTATGTACAAGAATATAACTACTATAATACTGCTCCTATGTACAGGAATATAAATACTATAATACTGCTCCTCTGTACAAGAATATAACTACTATAATACCGCCTCCTATGTACAAGAATATAACTACTATAATACTGCTCCTATGTACAAGAATATAACTACTATAATACTGCTCCCATGTACAAGAATATAACTACTATAATACTGCTCCTATGTGCAAGAATATAACTGCTATAATGCTGCCCCTACTGTATGTACAAGAATATAACTACTACAATACCGATCCTATGTACAAGAATATAACTACTATAATACCGCCTCCTATGTACAAGAATATAACTACTATAATACTGCTCCTATGTACAGGAATATAACTACTATAATACTGCTCCTATGTACAAGGATATAACTACTATAATACTGCTCCTATGTACAAGAATATAACTACTATAATACTGCTCCTATGTACAAGAATATAACTACTATAATACTGCTCCTATGTACAAGAATATAACTACTATAATACTGCCTCCTATGTACAAGAATATAACTACTATAATACTGCCCCCTATGTACAAGAATATAACTACTATAATACTGCCTCCTATGTACAAGAATATAACTCCTATAATACTGCTCCTATGTACAAGAATATAACTACTATAATACTGATCCTATGTACAAGAATATAACTACTATAATACTGCCTCCTATGTACAAGAATATAACTACTATAATACTGTAGTACTGTAGGAGAATTATCCGTTATTAGCGGGCGTGCTGTATATGGCGGTCATGCTCATTGTGTTTAATCTGGTTAGTGACCTGTATAATGTTTCTGCTTCTTCTTTATACCTCGGGCCCTTGGTGAATACAGAATTGTAAATGTCACACCCGAGCACGATGTTCTCCCACAAACTGATTAATGTCGCGCTCCTTAAAGATGATAATCAATGCTGGCTAGATGACTTGAAATGCGGGTGATAATTATCAGGTCACCTCATTTAATGAGCCTTGATTATAAGAAATGCAGATCTTCCCTCCAGTAACTCTTCATCTTCCGGCCTCCACAACCTTCTGTATTCTTGCTGTGGCGCAGTCCTTGCCCCTCCCGGTCCACGCAGGGACATCTCGGGGAGGATATACGAGTCCCGTGCTGCTGTGTGCAGTTTACATAGAAGATGATCTTGTGCTTGTTTTAATTTGTTATGATGCTGATTATGTACACAGCACATTACGGTATAAACGCTCCAGCCCTGGTAATTACTGGCCCCCCGCTGCTCCTCCGCTCACACACAAATCCTCAGCAAACACAGCTTTCTTCCCATTACCTCCATTTCTGGGAATGTGATCTGAATCAGAGGCAGATTAAGGACTTCTGCTGAGCACCGAAAGATTCAACGCTTTCACATTTGCGGGAGAACTGATTAAATTAATTGGGCGCAGGGGGGTCCCTACATTGTGCCCACACATTAGTCAGAATAGCTGACCAGCCTTCAATTAAAATCGCCAAACAGTGTAATACTTCAGTCTTCAGCCCCTTTACTCAGGACATAAGTCTTCAGCCCCTTTACTCAGGACCTAAGTCTTCAGCCCCTTTACTCAGGACATAAGTCTTCAGTCCCTTTATTCAAGACCTACGTCTTCAGCCCCTTTACTCAAGGCATAAATCTTCAGCACCTTTACTCAAGACATAAGTCTTCAGCCCCTTTTCTCAAGACATAAGTCTTCAGACCCTTTACTCAAGACATAAGTCCTCAGCCCCTTTACTCAAGACATAAGTCTTCAGCCCCTTTTCTCAAGACATAAGTCTTCAGCCCCTTTACTCAAGACATAAGCCTTCAGCCCCTTTACTCAAGACATAAGTCCTCAGCCCCTTTACTCAAGACATAAGTCTTCAGCCCCTTTACCCAAGACATAAGCCTTCAGCCCCTTTACTCAAGACATAAGTCCTCAGCCCCTTTACTCAAGACATAAGTCTTCAGCTACTTTACCCAAGACATAAGTCGTCAGCCCCTTTACTCAAGACATAAGTCTTAAGCCCCTTTACTCAGGACATAAGTCTTAAGCCCCTTTACCCAAGACATAAGCCTTCAGCCCCTTTACTCAAGACATAAGTCCTCAGCCCCTTTACTCAAGACATAAGTCCTCAGCCCCTTTACTCAAGACATAAGTCTTAAGCCCCTTTACTCAGGACATAAGTCTTCAGCCCCTTTAGTCAGGACATAAGTCTTAAGCCCCTTTACTCTGAACATAAGTCTTCAGCCCCTTTTACTGAGCATATACGTCTTCAGCCCTTCTTACTAGGGACATAAGTCTTCAGCCCCTTTACTTTGGAATTGGGACATAAATATTCAGACCCTTTACTCAGGACTTAGTTGAAGCCCCTTTACTCAGGACATAAGTATTCAGACCCGTTACTCAGGACATAAGTCTTCAGTCCCTTCACTCAGGACATAAGTCGTCAGCTCCTTTGGCAGTGATTCTAGCCCCCAGTCTTCTTGGAGATGATGCCATAAGGTTTACACCTGGATTTGGGGATTTTCAGCTATTCTCTTCTTCAGCTCTGTCAGGCTGGATGGGGCCGTCGGTGGACAGCCATTTTCAGGTCTCTCCAGAGATGTTCCACTGAGCCCTTGCTGGGCCACTCAAGGACGTTCCCAGAGTTGTCCCTCAGCTGCTCCCGTGTTGTCTTGGCTGTATGCTTAGGGTCATTGTCTTGTTGGAAGGAGAACCTTCGGCCCAGTCTGAGGTCCAGAGCTCTGGATCAGGTTCTCATTAGGAATATCTCTAGACTTTGCTCCATTCAGCTTCCCCTCCACCCTGACCGGTATTCTTGTCCCCCTGGCATGATTTTGCCATCACAATGCTTCACTGTAGGGATGGTATCGGGCAGGTGATGAGCGGCGCCTGGTTTCCTCCAGATACGACACTTGGGATTGAGGCCAAAAATTTCCATCTTGGTTCCGTCAGAGCAGATAATCTTATTCTCACAATCTAAGAGAGCCCTTTAGGGGCCTTTTTTACAAACTCAATGCGTCTTTCATGTGTCTTTTACAGAGGAGAGGTTTCGTTCTGGCCACTTTGCCATAAAGCTCAGATTGGTGAAGTGCTTGAAGTACCTGGGTTTGAGGTGACCCCAATGGTACACTGAGTCCCCCAGACACCGTCGCACTGTCACAATATGTTACTGCTCTCTGGAACAATGATAAGACGTGGTGCACCACAGTAGCAAAAAAGTCCGGAAAGTCAAGATGTGCAGTAAACCAGTGCGCTTCTTTTTTTGGAGGAACTCAAGTGCAAAACAATACAGGCAAGCCAATCAGTCTCCTCCCTGGCATAAAAAGGTTCTATGCTGAGGAATGAGAAGGCTGGTAACTTGGCCAAAGGGCTGGGGACCCCAAATCTGTGGCAGAGTATCTATATCTAAGCATATTCTTCTGCCAACTTGTGCAGTCATTCAGAGTCAAGCCTACTTAACACTGGTCCCTATCTGCAGACAACTTGGGGCTCTGACTGCTCTTTTTATATATAGTATCTAGCTGAACTAGAACCTTCGTATGGGAGGGGTGAAGTGGAAAAGCACAGCTGAAACATAAACATTGTGGCCATTTCAGTCTGCCATAGACTTGTATAGAGTTTCCCTACAAGTCTATGAGAATGACTAAGCAGTTTTAACAGACATAAAAAAGTCTTTAGACGCAAACATAAGAGCTAAACCAGACAGTCAAAAGGTCAGTGTGTCTGTTTTGTTCATCCAAAACTTTAGTCTTTTATAGTAACTGTGGAAAATGACTAACTTCTTAGTGCATAGGTAGAAAGTCCCAAAGTCTCTCAGTATAGCTTTCCACGGTGCAGTGCAAATGAACAGGATATATTACAATACACATTTAAAGTTCAGTTCAACGATATAAAATGGTGCACACAACAGCATAAATGACAGTGCAAATTAACCCTTCAAAATGCACTAAAGTAGGGAGTTAATGGCTTTGCATAGTAGCAATCAAGGAAAAGACCACAAATGTCCATAGTCTAAAGTACCCTTTCTCCAGGGCACTTCATGCTATAGTGATGGTCAACCTTCTTGAAGTTTCTACCATCTGCATACAGGATCTTTGGAGTTCAGCCAGAGTGACCGTTGGGTTCTTGGTCAATTCTCTTACCAAGATGCCCCGTCTCCCCCCCAAATTACTTAGTTCTAGAAAAAGTCCTGGTTATTCTTCTTCCATGTAAGAATTATGGAGACCACTGTGCTCCTGGGAACCTTCAAAGCAGCAGAAATATTTTTCTCCCCTTCTCCAGATCTGAGCCTCCACACAATCCTGTCTCTGAGCTCTACAGGCAGTTCTCTCCTCCTAATGGCTTGGCTTTTTGATCTGATGCATTGTCAGCTGAGAGACCATATATAGACAGGGCTGCGTCCTTCCAAATCATATCCAATCCACTGGATTCAATTAAGGTGGAAAAACATCTCAGAGATGATCCAGAGAAATGGGAGGCCCCAGAGTGAAATGTCAAGTATCATAGCAAAGGGGCTGAATACTTATGTCCACACCAATTTTTAGTCTTTCCTAAATAGATTAGCAATGTGAAAAAAGTGAAAGAGTCTGAAGACTTGCCGAATGCACTGTATGGCAGTATTATTTAGTCCATGATGACATGATGATGTTGTTTAGACTCTAGTCTATATGTAGTCTATAGCAGCATTATATGAGCACTATAAGGCACTGTTTAGGCGGTGCTTAGTGACTGCATGGTGGTATTATTCAAACACAGTTTAGCAGTAAATGAGAACTGTATAGCACTAATATTTGGCAAGTAGTAGTAGTGCTATATAGGTATTGTCTGAAAATGTGTTTTTGTAGGATTATATATATAGTGTATGGTAGTATTATGCGCCATATTACAGGGAGCAGGGTATAGTAGTTATTTGGATCTTTAAAGGTCTGTTCACAAGTGGCATATTCATTGCAGATATTTCCTCCAGCACCAGGGTTCCTGTTCTCATCCCTGTCACAGAGTAGGGGGAATAGGTCCAGGGTGTGATAGGGTCTCCCATGTCCAGGGGACCATCTGGCAGTCCCTGTATTATGCATGCCCTCGGGTGAGTCCTATTTTGCAGAGCAGTACAGGTAAAGCTCCGTCTTCTCCTACTGATGGTTTCCACATGCACCAAGCTCTGGAATTATAAGGGGCTTATTAGAAAGGGCAGAAACGTCTGAGAAAAGACGCATCACTTGGGTGAAAAAAATTCCCTTATTAAATAATGATATAGCAATTACGCAGGAGGAGTGCGCTGCGGTGTCTCTGAAATAGCGATAATTGGACCACATTAGAGGATGGAGATATGGGGGATGATAGACACGTATCACCGCACTCCGGTAAATGAACCAATAAAGAATTCAGCTTTAAGTGAAGTTGAGTTCCTCAGCCATATCAATCACTTTTAAAACATCGCTCATTAAAATCTTTATCGTACCTGACAACCTTTGTAAGAAAATGTCACAGCAGGAGATGGGAGTTGTGTCAGATGAATTAGGAATTATGTATAAAAAAGATAATTGCAGCTGTATTCTACAGTAACGTAATAGACAATTGCTTATATGGCAGTCCCCTAATATGTCCCTAACATCGTAGTTTCTTTGAGTGGTATAAAATACAAGATGCTGTTTATGGCAGCCTGTATTCTACTTATGGCAAAGCAGATTCCAGTTGCCCCTGCCACCGCATTGCTATTCTATAAACAAAACCCCATTTCCCACAAAACTCCATAGCAGAATACATTTAGCTGTCTCTATCGGCTCTGACTGCTCTCCTTATATATAATTTCTAGCTGAACTAGAACTTTCTAATGGGAGGGGAGAAGTGGAAAAGCACAGCTAAAACATAAACATTGTGGCATTTTTTAGTCTGCCATAGACTTGTATAGAGTTTCTCTACAAGTCTATGGGAATGACTAAGCAGTTTTAACAGACATAAAAAAGTCATTGCGCTCCTGGGAACCTTCAGAGCAGCAGAAATGTTTTTGACTCCTTCTCCAGATCTGTGCCTCCACACAATCCTGTCTCTGAACTCAAAAACCCATAGCAGAATACATTTAGCTGTCCCTATCGGCTCAGACTGCTCTCCTTATATATAATTTCTAGCTGAACTAGAACCTTCTAATGGCAGGGGTGAAGTGGAAAAGCACAGCTGAAACATAAACATTGTGGCAATTTCAGTCTGTCATAGACTTATATAGAGTTTATCTACAAGTCTATGGGAATGACTAAGCAGTTTTAACAGACATAAAAAAGCCACTGTGCTCTTGGGAACCTTCAAAGCAGCAGAAATGTTTTTGACGCCTTCTCCAGATCTGTGCCTCCACACAATCCTGTCTCTGAACTCAAAAACCCATAACAGAATACATTTAGCTGTTTGTGGTAGCCTGTATTCTGTCTGGGGTACACCTGATGAACCCTTTCAGCTTCACTGTTGCTCCTGTTCTTTATTATTAGATATTTCAAGCAGCACATTTCCTTCTCTGTAAAACCCTCAGCCGCATACAGCATGCTGTTTATGGTAGTCTGTATTCTTCCAATGGAGTAGCAATCTTTAGCTGAGTTCAGTTAGATTTTTACAACATTGCCTTTCTCGAATCAATCCAATAATCAAGCAAGAGAGAGGGAAAGAATCCACAGTGCACTGTTTGTGGCGGTCTGTGTTATACCGATGATGGAGCAAACATAGAGGGGCAAATTGATCAAACACACCTGTTTTTAGGAGAAAAATTACACTGACGCATTTCATTCCGCTGTCTTTGTTTTGCTGAGTATTTATTATAAGTTGCACAGCCGTTTTCAGTTACACAGGTTCTTATTCACATAGACTGGTCTAATTTATTTGTGCATGAAAAAAGTCACGTCTTTGTGACAAAAAGTTGCATGTCTCTAGGGAAGGGCGCCTTTCACTGCAAAAAAGTCACAACTGAAAATGGGCAAAAAAGTATGGCAGCCCTGGAGTGGAGTAGAAATTAGACTGTTTTTGCGAGAAATGCAGGCGCAAAAAAAGGCGGACCTATATAGATAGGTCGGAAAAAAAGCCGCAAAAGTTAGAAAACTTCTGAATTAGTCAAAAAAATCAAACTAGGCAAACGAGGCTCAAAAGCCTCTGAAGCAGGCGCAATATCAGTAGTAAATGCAACTAAACCAATAAGACTGTCAAACACAGCAGGGTGCATTTACTAAAGTGTTTAAACTGGTTTTTAGTCTAACGAGATGTTGTCATATTTTATTTCAGTCACATTTACTACTACAATTTCACCTGTTTTGGAGGCTTTTGCGCCTTGTTCACCCATTTTCATTTTTGAGACCGATTCCTATTTATGTAGGTCTTCCTTATTTTGCACCTGAATTTCTCACAAAAACAGTCTAATTTCTACTCCACTCCATGGATGGCGTACTTTTCTTCGTCTGTTTTCAGTGGTTAAGTACAACTTTTTTTGCATTGAAATTTGCCCCTTTCCTGGAGACATGCGACTTTTCTCCACAAAGATGTGACTTTTTTCATGCACAAATACATAAGACCAGTCTAAGTGAATATGAACCTGTCATACTGAAAACCACCACCAGAGGTCGGACTAACAGCAATACGCCGAACCTAATTCATCAATGGCTGTGCCGTTTTTACTCGGCAAAAGAAAGACACATGAAAAAAGCCGGTGTGATTTTATGGCCAAAAACAGGTGAGTTTGATAAATGTGCTCCACAAACTGTTGGTGGGTTTGTCATTACCCTGCTGCTGCCTGGAAGATCTCCTTACAGAACAGTGTAACAGCTGGGAGATGAAATGCCCAATAGGTTAGTTTACGGTGCCACATGCAGAATACAGGCTGCCATAAACAGCAGACAATGGTTTGAAATCTGATTACTGAATCAGGGAGATTACTGTCAATGCCAATGCTCTATGAAACCCTCAGTAGCTGTTTATGGCAGCCAGTATTCTGCACGTGGGAGGGCAGACACAAACAGATGTCTTGCACACTTGATGGGATGATGTCATGGAGGCACGAGGCACACAACGCCTCCATTCTTGTGAGGTTTGAGTTGATATGGACGAGACAGTCATCTTATTGTCTCCTACTTTTACAGCTTATTCCTTCGGATTTCTTTTGGAATTGACATCCGATTCTCTGACATGAAAAACAGCCACTTGTTCCATTTAATTAAAAAGTAAAAGCCTTGATAGGGAAACGAGTTAATTAAACCGAAAAGTACAGTCAAAGCTCTAGAAAAGTTATTCTAAATTAATCTCTGGAGTCAGATTTAATTTCTACAAACTTTCAAATAGTCAAGAAAGCGTTCTGTACGGACGGAAGGGTAAACTCATTCCAGGGAGCCTCTATCGGCCTGCTCTCGTGTTAATGGGGGCGAGCGGGGGAGGGAAAATGACTAATATACAATCCGAAGGTCTCATTGTCTTCCACTGGGCTTGTTGTCGGCTGCTTCCAGGAGGCACCGGGGGCGTCACCTCTTCTTTTCGAAGCATCTCCCCGTCCGTGCGATCTCTCGTCTCATTTAATCCATGGGATTGTTCATTGTCAGTTCTAGCTGAAGGGGTTTATGTAAATGAAGCTTAATCACTGTAAAATGAAAAGTTCTGCAACTTTGTGTTTCAGGTTTTCTTTTTTTTTTCTTTCTTTTTTTTACCACTTTCAACATCTCTGTTTGCTGTCAGTAAATGAAGACATTCTTATTTCCACCCAGGGAATTCAACTGATGTGAAATGTCTGGCAGCTGGGATCTGTTACAAGGTATTCAATCCTCTCTCCTGACACTTTGTTACAATGTAAACTGTATCAGTCTGGATGCATACCGTTACAGAGAATTATCTAGAGACTGTTGTGGGGTTCCAGAATATTGAGGATTTCTTATCTTTCTATCTTCCACAAGATCAGCACACTGCTCTCCTGAAATCCTCTGTGCTGCTGAAATACCGGCTCCTTCCACTATGTAGTTCACAGCCATCTTGGATATTCCCGGAGAGCTGACCCAGTTAACATATCATCTGATGACTTGATGATGTGAAATGCCGCCCTTCATAGAGCGAGAACCTTCGCCTTCTCTCTTGACATGATATAAAGTGCGCGAGGACTCGGATCCAGCTCATTTCAATAAAGGAGCGCCTCTTTAAATGGAGGAATAAATTGAAGAGACTGGAGGTTTGATTGGCCTCCTGATAGAACGGGCAGCGGGTGAAGAACCCAAGCGGTGATTTCTGCAAAGTCTTCTCTTCCTCTTCTCTCTCGGTTGCTAAGGAACAAGATGCTTTATAGGAGATGTGTAGGATCTTTGTGGAATAGAAGAAGAAGATACAATGGGTTCGATGACGTCACCAGAACATGAGAGCAGCACATTCTTCTAGATAGAACTCTGCTATGCTGCGTTCTAGCAATCCTTAGAGAATGTCTCCCAGTTCACTCTTCAAGGACGACACATTGTTTCCGCTTGTACAGGCCATACATTTCTTCATCTTAGGCTTAGACGATTCCATTGCCTTCTTGGCTGATGTGACATCATCAGTAGATGCAGATGAGTTATAAAACACAATGGTGAACAATGGGGGCAATGCCAAGTCCCACAGCTTAGCAACCCCTCCAGGAACTAGCTTATCAGCCCAACCGGATCATATTGTCTTCTCACGATAAGTCATTGGGACAAAAATTGCAAATATTGTAAAGTCAAAATTATATCAGGCTGCCATTCATTGCATGCTCCCCTCTAGCTGGTAAAAATGCCACCGCGAGTGTTTACCAAGGTGACTGCAGCGTCCCACATATGTGTGTAAATGGGACACTTCAAACATCTGAATATGTATGTATTTATTTGCATTGTATGGTATTTCCTTTTTATCAGACTGGCAATGTCATTACACCCACTCGCCCCTAGGTGGTGCTGGCACCACATAATACATATAGCTTGGGTGTATAGACAGGAAGTTAGTTAGTTAGTAGTTGGTGAGAGGAGGAGAAGCAAGTTCATGGAGGAGAGAAACAGGCATCGTCCACCATGTAGGCTGCTATTTCTACCCCTTGGTCATGGCCAGGCTAAGGGAGTACAGCGAACATTGATCTACAGCAGCAGAGCACAAGACAGTAAGTCTATGTCTGGATATGGGGAGAGACTAGTGAGGGTAACCGCTAAGCCTAGCTTATGGACCTCATTAGCACAAGTGCCTGAGAGCATCTTTCCGAGTGCCAGGACACAAATGGACAGTTACTGCGCAGAATTGTCCTAATCCACTACACAAGCCTTCCGGGTCATAGTGGAAAAACCTAAACCTATTTAGAAGAGTATCCTGCAAATAATGAAGCAGATGTGTTTGCCTGCTGCGAGGGGAACGCCCTTATTGGATAACTCAAAATATAAAGTAAGCAAATATCATATCCAGTACTAGAGTTGGAACTTAAAGTAAATCTTCAGTTTGCCTGTAGAGTTTCGGCATTAAAAGAATCCCTCCATTGACAACTGCCTGATAATAGGATTAACAGTGAACTTATTATTAGTTATTCTATACAGAAAGCTTTCCATTGATGATTTGTACCAACTGTCCAGAGACTATTGATTTGCAGTAAATGTTCAACTGGTTTATAACCTTACGGTGCTGGCGTCACAAACCAGGGGCCCAGCCGCAAAAGCACCTAACACCAATTACCATCTAGGGCACCTCAACTTCCATCTGTCCGGTGTCCCCTGCAACCGAGAGTGAGATGGAGGATTTCGTGCTGTCTTCCCATCCACTGTATCCCGGCCCAGGGAGACATCAGCTAACCGTGAGAACATGCACTATTGCACCTATCGGCCCACCCTGTGGTTTGGTAGACTACATGACCAGCACCCCAAATAGCAAAAGAGCATGAAGGAAGGTTGTCTTGAAGCTTGTGACTGTCTCCCTGGTGTAAAAGAAAGAATATTCTCCCTGTTATGGCCATAATTACCAGGACAGCATCTACCCAGGGGCACAAATACTATGGAGGTTCATCTCTACTCAGATATAAGGTGCTGTTAGTGAATCACTAAAGGAGGGGTTACCATTTGTATTTTCCCTGTACTGTGACATCACTGTGTGTATTATCTCTGTACTGTGACATCACTGTGTGTATTATCCATGTGCTGTGACATCACTGTGTTTATTATCTCTGTACTGTGACATCACTGTGTTTATTATCCCTGTGCTGTGACATCACTGTGTTTATTATCTCTGTACTGTGACATCACTGTGTCTATTATCTCTGTACTGTGACATCACTGTGTATTATCTCTGTACTGTGACATCACTGTGTGTATTATCCCTGTACTGTGACATCACTGTGTTTATTATCCCTGTGCTGTGACATCACTGTGTTTATTATCTCTGTACTGTGACATCACTGTGTTTATTATCCCTGTGCTGTGACATCACTGTGTTTATTATCTCTGTACTGTGACATCACTGTGTGTATTATCCCTGTACTGTGACATCACTGTGTTTATTATCTCTGTACTGTGACATCACTGTGTGTATTATCTCTGTACTGTGACATCACTGTGTATTATCCCTGTACTGTGACATCACTGTGTATTATCTCTGTACTGTGACATCACTGTGTGTATTATCTCTGTACTGTGACATCACTGTGTGTATTATCTCTGTACTGTGACATCACTGTGTATTATCCCTGTACTGTGACATCACTGTGTGTATTATCCCTGTACTGTGACATCACTGTGTTTATTATCCCTGTACTGTGACATCACTGTGTTTATTATCTCTGTACTGTGACATCACTGTGTGTATTATCCCTGTAGTGTGACATCACTGTGTGTATTATCCCTGTACTGTGACATCACTGTGTTTATTATCTCTGTACTGTGACATCACTGTGTTTATTATCCCTGTACTGTGACATCACTGTGTGTATTATCCCTGTACTGTGACATCATTGTGTTTATTATCTCTGTACTGTGACATCACTGTGTGTATTATCCCTGTACTGTGACATCATTGTGTTTATTTTCTCTGTACTGTGACATCACTGTGTGTATTATCCCTGTACTGTGACGTCACTGTGTTTATTATCTCTGTACTGTGACATCACTGTGTTTATTATCCCTGTACTGTGACATCACTGTGTGTATTATCTCTGTACTGTGACATCACTGTGTGTATTATCTCTGTACTGTGACATCACTGTGTGTATTATCCCTGTACTATGACATCACTGTGTTTATTATCCCTGTACTGTGACATCACTGTGTGTATTATCTCTGTACTGTGATGTCACCCTGTAATAAATTACTGAGGGCTTCAGTGTCACGCAGGACCACCATAGGATTTTAAACTGGGTTCTGACACAATGTTAGTCCTGATATCTGACACCAGGGGTGTTAGGATCCATCAGCCGCACAGCAGCATGTTGAGAGTTACATTCCCAATGTCCGTTTTTGCCTGTATCTGCATCAGGGCCTGTGAGATGTGAGCAGCTATTCTCGGCCCCCGCTCGGTATTTAGTGCCTCCTTCCTCCACATAGTTGCAGTCAGACCTTTTATTACAGCCCTGAATTATTAAGTCCCACTCTTGAGAGTCCTTGACCACGACTTGCACTCTGCTCTTATATTTCCCTTGATTCTCTACAGACCAGTGTGTACACGGCCTAGAAAGCTCCATCTGTGTGCCGCTTCCAGCCACATGTGGTGCTACATTATAGTAACATAATTTATATTTTCATGTTTTGCATACAATGTATTCACATATATAATCAGACGCTGCTGCTTAGAACAGACGTAAAAGATTACGGGTGACCTGGAGGATCCAGCAGAGATGTGCAGGTGCTGGTCTCCCAAGTGTCCCTCTTTTGGAGGGACAGCCCCTACTTTTGACCCAAGACCCTCTTTCCTCCTTAAATGTCCCTCTTTTTGATATGAGGTACAGATTTGCATTATTACATTTACAATATTGATCCAGAAAGTGTTTGCCTTGTTCCTATCTGTATATTAGAAGTTGCCTTGTACATTGTTTCAATATTTGAGGCAATTTCTATTTTCAGAAAACTTTTTGCGCTTTTGTGTAAAAGAAAACTATTGAAGTGTATAAACATGAACCTAAAGTGTCCCTCTTTGATCATCCAAAAAGTTGGGAGGTATTGTAATATCACCCAGCTCTATAGTCAGTCCCATAAGCCCCTGTATATACAGAGATCATTGGATAATACTGGAGTGATCAGGGGTTCTAGAAGCTGCTATATGAATAAGGTGCTGTTAGTGATGACTATAAATCACTGAAGGAGGGGTTACTATTTGTATTATCCTGTACTGTGACATCACTGTGTGCAGGGCCGGCTCCAGGTTCATGTGGGCCCTTGGGCGATAAATCCCAGTGGGCCCCCGTGAGGCATTTTTTTACATTGACATGTCCCCCTGTGGCTCCCACACGGTATAATGACCCCCAGTGACCCCTATACAGTATAATGACTACTAATGGCCCTTCACACAGTATAATGACTACTAGTAGCCCTTCACACAGTATAATGACTACTAGTGGCCCTTCACACAGTATAATGACTACTAGTGGCCCTTCACACAGTATAATGACTACTAGTGGCCCTTCACACAGTATAATGAACCCCCAATTCCCCCCCCCCCCGTATTATGACCACCTGTGGCCCTGCATTCAGAATAATAACCCCCAGTCGCCCCCATTCAGAATAATGACCCCCAGTAGCCCCCACACTGGGGGAATACTGTATGGAGGGGGCTCTGGGGGTCATTATACTAAATGGGGGACACTGAGGGTCATTATACTATGTAAAGGGCCCTCACAGTATAATGACCCCACAGCGACACTCCATGCAGAATAATGACCCCTAGTCGCCACCACACTGGGGGTTATACTGTATGGAGGGGGCACGAGGGGTTATTATATTTAATGGGGGCTCTGGTGGTCATTATGCTAAATGGAGGGTCAATGGGGATCGTTATACTAAATGGGGGGCACTGGGAGTCATTATACTGTGTAAGGGGCCCTCACAGTATGATGAATGACCCCCCAGTGGCCCCCTCACATACCTATCATTGCAGGGGAGCTGGTCGTCCTGTCCATCACTAACCGCAGCTCCCTGCGCTCCTTCTCTCCGGCGGCCGCTGCAGCAGTGAGCCAGGCCTGGAGCAGAGAAGGAGATGTGCAGTGATGTAGCTGGAACTGACTGGGCCCCACAGCAAATTTTAGTACGCCCCCCTCCTCCCCAATGTGTGTTCACATCACGTTTTCCTATCGGTTTGATGTATACAAATGTGCAGCGCTCCACGTTTTTGTATCCTGCAGAGTCAAGTAAAAAATGCATACGTTAACGTATATGGTTTTTTACAATGGAACTGTATGGTGACCGGACGCCACTGTACGGCATCAGTCTGAGGCATCTGGTAACGCATACATTTTTGGTATACATTAAATGGATGGCACAAATGGGATGTGAACCCAGCCCTAGTGTCAGAATAAGCCCCAGTACACAGCAGAGCAGCGTGGCGGAGAGGGGAGGCCGCCATGTACTGACAGAGCGCTACCTGGTCCTGCTGGTCAGGGATGAGGACTGTGCTTCCCAAGGATCATTTTCTACTGGGAAATACATGGCACAGTATAATACACTAGAATCTATATACTATAAAGATATTAGCCCTACCCCCGAATAATAATACAATTAGGGGGTCATTTATTACATAGAAATACGTCTGTTAGGCTACTTTCACACTAGTGTTCGGGTGTCCGCTTGTGAGTTCCGTTTGAAGGCTCTCACAAGCGGCCCCGAACGGATTCGTCCAGCCCTAATGCATTCTGAGTGGATGCGGATCCGCTCAGAATGCATCAGTCTGGCACAGTCTGTCCTCCGCTCCGCTCAGCAGGCGGACACCTGAACGCTGCTTGCAGCGTTCGGGTGTCCGCCTGGCCGTGCGGAGGCGCGCGGATCCATCCAGACTTACAATGTAAGTCAATGGGGACGGATCCGTTTGAAGTTGACACAATATGGCTCAATTTTCAAACGGATCCGTCCCCCATTGACTTTCAATGTAAAGTCTAAACGGATCCGTTTGCATTATCATGCAAACGTATACGTTCTGAACGGATGTAAGCGTTTGCATTATAGGTGCGGATCCGTCTGTGCAGATACCAGACGAATCCGCACCTAAACGCAGGTGTGAAAGTAGCCTTAGGCTACTTTCACACTAGCGTTCGATCGGATCCGTTCTGAACGGATCCGATCATATTAATGCAGACGGAGGCTCCGTTCAGAACGGATCCGTCTGCATTAAATTGGCAAAAAAAAAGCTAAGTGTGAAATTAGCCTGAGCAGATCCGTCCAGACTTTTACATTGAAAGTCAATGGGGGACGGATCCGCTTGAAGATTGAGCCATATTGTGGCATCTTCAAACGGATCCGTCCCTATTGACTTACATTGTAAGTCTGGACGGATCCGCATGCCTCCGCACGGCCAGGCGGACACCCGAACGCTGCAAGCAGCGTTCAGGCTGTCCGCCTGCTGAGCGGAGCGGAGGCTGAACGCCGCCAGACTGATGCAGTCTGAGCGGATCCGCATCCATTCAGACTGCATCAGGGCTGGACGGATCCGTTCGGGTCCGCTCGTGAGCCCCTTCAAACGGAGCTCACGAGCGGACAGCCGAACGCTAGTGTGAAACTAGACTTAGGCGTATTTCTGACACAGATTGTGGCACAAAGGTCCTTAGCACCGCAATCTGTATCTTTTCCCGCTCATGCCAGGTCTAAAAAAGGATGGCGTGGGCAGGGAAAGGGATACAGTTATGGCCATGCAGTTATTGGATACCACCGCCATATAGTGATAACACCGCCATACAATGATAAAACCACCATACAGTGACCGGATAAAAGGGTATAAGAGGGCACAGTACAGGGAATGACTATGGGCACTGCACAGGGTGTGGTAAGAGGGCACAATGCAGGGTATAAGTGGGCACAGTACGGGGTGGGGGGCACAGTCACATGACCCTGTGACGTTAGAAGGTCCTTATGGTGAATGCTGTTCATATGCCACCATAATGAGAGGCAGAGGAGTGAGACAGGGGCCCTGGGTGGACAGGAGGGGTGGACACAGCAAGTAGGGGGAAGGGGCTCTGAGGGGGATTCATACAAGTAGTGGCAGGAGGTCTGTGCAGGGCAGCAACAGGAGATAGGAGGGTGAAACAGGAGCTCTGGATACATGAGGGAGGAAAGGAGACAGCAGGGGCCCCATGAGGATGAGATAGGACAAGATATGGGGGAGGGGGGGGGGGGCAGGTGTCATGGGGGCAAACTGCTTAATGAAACAGTAACACAACTAAATAGAATGAAGCAGCAGCCGATCGAAGAGACCCCCCCTTCTGTCCCAAGAGACATTCACAGTGCAGACTGCAGACTCACTCACAGACTGTCTTCAGCTCCAGCTCCAGCCCTCGGTCTCTCTCCTCAGGCAGCGTGTGTCCTGTGTAGAGGGGGCGTGTCTGAGTCTCTGCAGCTCAGAGGGCCCCACCAAAGGGGTACTGCGTAAGTGAAGTGACAGCAGTGAGAGCTCCCATCTGTATTGATGGAAGTGCTCATAGCAGCTCAGTGGGCCCCCCCAGGAGCATTGGGCCCCAGCACTTGCCCGGGGATGCCGGGTTATGACGCCGGCCCTGACTGTGTGTATTATCCCTGTAGTGTGACATCACTGTGTGTATTATCCCTGTACTGTGACATCACTGTGTGTATTATCTCTGTACTGTGACATCACTGTGTGTATTATCCCTGTACTGTGACATCACTGTGTGTATTATCCCTGTACTGTGACATCACTGTGTGTATTATCTCTGTACTGTGACATCACTGTGTGTATTATCTCTGTACTGTGACATCACTGTGTGTATTATCTCTGTACTGTGACATCACTGTGTGTATTATCTCTGTACTGTGACTGTTAGGGCAAAAACCCAATTGCCGGATGAGGAGTGGATTCCCAATTAGAAAATGTGTGTGCACTCACAGAGAATAATTGATACTCGCGCAGTGTTGTGTACCAAGTTTTTCTAAACTTTATTGAGGAAAGCAGAGGTTAATATAGAGATTTTCTTGATCATTTCCAACTGAAGATGTAGTCAATCATTTACATCATCAACTCATTAAAAAAACAATCTGAAATAAGCATCTCTTGGGTATACGCCTAAACCAGGGGCGTAGCTATAGGGGCTGCAGAGGTAGCAGTCGCTACCGGGCCCAGGAGCCTGAGGGGGCGAAAAGACCCTTGTGCCGCATAAGAAGACCCCAGTATTATAGAAAGTGCATGCTGTTCAAGTTACACCTCTGGCTGGAGAGAAAGTGGTAATGTCAAGAATTTGTACAGTGTACAATGTTTGCCTTAGGCTACTTTCACACTAGCGTTCGATCGGATCCGTTCTGAACGGATCCGCTCATATTAATGCAGACGGCGGCTCCGTTCAGTACGGATCCGTCTGAATTATAACTTAGAAAAATTTTCTAAGTGTGAAAGTAGCCTGAGCGGATCCGTTCAGACTCTACATTGAAAGTCAATGGGGGACAGATCCGCTTGAAGATTGAGCCATATGGTGTCATCTTCAAGCGGATCCGTCCCCATTGACTTACATTGTAAGTCGGAACGGATCTGCTCGCCTCCGCACGGCCAGGCGGACACCCGAACGCTGCTTGCAGCGTTCAGGTGTCCGCTCACTGAGCGGAGGCTGAGCGCTGGCAGGCGGATGCATTCTCAGTGGATCCGCCTCCACTGAGAATGCATTAGGGCCAGACGGCTGCGTTCAGGGCCGCTTGTGAGCCCCTTCAAACGGAGCTCACGAGCGGACACCTGAACGCAGGTGTGAAAGTAGCCTTAGACAGCACGAAGGCAATATGCTTCTCTGCCCCTGGCCATAAAGCAATGAAGGAAGGGGGTCCCCAAGCTAAACTCTTGCACCAGGGCCCATGAGCCTTTAGCTACGCCCCTGGCCTAAACCGTCTCCTTAATCTTAGCTGTGGGTGCTAGCCACATACTAGTCCTCCTAATGCTTGTTAAGATTCCTTGGTGGGGGCTAGGAGTGACCTTGAAGTTATGGTAACTTTCCACAAGAAGCTCACAGTATGAAATGCAAACATGGAGGCTCAGGACACAACATGGAGTCTTAACCCTCACAATTCCCACATTTTGAGATATTCACCCACCATAGGTGTCAGATACACATACTTCAGCCGGACATTCCCCTCTCTGCTGGTTTCCCAGATTCTGCATATCTGGACCTGTGTGAGGGATCATCTCAACATGTCTCATAATCTCTTCTGTTTCGATCCCTGTTACACATTTTATTGAAGCACATCAATGTGAGCTTAATTACAGTGTAAATTAGTGCAACAATTAACAAATTCTGCATTATTCCCTGTACTATCCCCTTAATACACCCACTAATATTTTTAAACCAGTTTGCTGGATACAGAAAGAGAAGGTATCTGACCAGCGAGAGTCCTTTTCAGCACTATGTGCATCCAGCCATTTATCTCTCACTTCTTTCATCTTTTCGATACCTGCTCTTACTTGAAGGTTACCTTGTGGATCTATATAATGACAACAAGCAGATCCTATTATTTGACACATTCCTCCTTCCTTGGCAGTAAGATAGTCTAAAACTAGAGTCTGCTGGTTAGTAACTATGATTAACTGAGATTTTACACCATTAGTTTGGTTTACAAGGCCTAACACATCCCATATTTGCTCATCTAGGTAGTTAATGGCTAACACTAACTTATTCTACATCTGCATTAACATTAGTGTTGAGCACGAATATTCGAATTGCAATATCGTAACTTCGAGATTTCGCGAATATTTCGAATATAGTTCTATATATTTGCGAAATCGACAATTAGTTTATTTTTTTCTCATCTGAAAATATGATTTCTCCCTGCTTCTTGCTTGTGGGTCAATAAGCCATTGGCCCACAAGCAGCTCAAGCAGGGGGGAATCATGTTTTCATATGGAAAATAAAATGACCAATATTCAAAAAAACTAATACATAGCAATATAGTGAATATATTCGTTATTTAGAATTTTGGCATTATTTTTTTCCTATCTGTACAGTTTTTCGCATACTCCTCCCCGACAAGCATCCCCGTCACCATTGGGAACGCCTGTGGGTTAGAAAATACCATCGGATCTGAGTTTTCCCTGAGATCGTGAAAGCTCAGATCCGATGGTATATTCTAACGCACAGGCATTCCCATGGTTACGGGGATGCTTGTCGGGGAGCAGTATACCAAAGTGGTATAACAGTACACATAAATTACAGTCTATATGTGTTTTTTACGAATATTCGGAATATTGCTCTAACTTCGTCTTTTAGAATATTCGTAATATTAGTTAGAGCAATATTACAAAAATTCATAAAATACACATATAGACTGCAATTTAGCTAATATAGTGCTATAGTAATTTTTTTTATAGTGTATATATTTTCCAAAACTGAAGTTCAGAAGAGGCAAAAAAAATTTGACAAAAAAAAAAAAGATTATAGCACTATATTAGGCAAATTACAATCTATATGTGTAGTTTACGAATATTCGCAATATTGCTCTAACTTCGTCTTTTAGAATATTCGTAATATTCTAAAAGACGAAGTTAGAGCAATATTATGAATATTCGTAAAATACACATATTAGCCTAGCCATAGTCATAGGAACGTTGCCTTATACTGTCAAGAGAAAAATCGCAATACGCAAATAATTAAATCGTATATTATTTGCGATAAATAGAAAAATGACGAATATTCGATTTCGACGAATATAAGACGAATATTCAATCGAATGTTCGCGAAATGTCGCGAAATTGAATATGGCACCTCCCGCTCATCAATAATTAACATTGGGTAAATAAACAGAGCACTAAACAACTTGTTTGAAATACTCATCTCCACTACTCGAGGTTTTCCATTAGGTCTGGGTTTGTCTGCAGCTCTTCTATACAATGTATCTTTAGGCACAGCATTTATGTTGAGCTCATCATGTGACAGCATATATGTGGCTGGAGTCAACCGGACAAGAGTACAGGCTCCTGAGGCTCCAGGTGGAATCCACTTATATGCTGTCATCCCGCAGGCAAAATAAAGAGCATTAGGAAGAGTATAATTATAGGTTACATGATTGAGGAGAGTATAAGCAACTGCAGTAATAGTTACACTTTCATTATATAAACACCATTTAGACCACCATCATTATCACTGCCTATTATCCCTCCAAACGCGCAGGAATAACTGTTATTGGTTTTAGGAGTCAGCAGAGCCCCAGGATTGTCCTTACAGTCATCACTACCTTTTACAATTTATTCAAACCTATTATTATGTTCCCATGATGCATTATGAATAGTTCTTTGTATTGCTACTGTAGTGACCCCTTCAGTTTGATCGTATCCCTGAGCCAGTGCAAAAGAGACTGATACTGGAAAGTCTAAATCTCCCAGATAAAACTTTTGTACTTTCTTTCTGTCCCATTTCTGCCCATCAAAGTCCCATGACAGTTTTGTCCTTCCTTGCGGTCACATTGGCCTACCACCAGGGGGGTTCCACCCATCCAGCAATAGGAAGAGGAACTGCAGTGGAGTTAAACTTAAGACTTCAGATAGATAAGAAGTCTCTAAAGTTTATGGCTCCAACCACGGTACCGGAATCGCTAAATAAGGTATAGTCTTTAAACTTACAGGACTGAGTACAGATCCAACAGTTTTTATAATTTTCTGCATCTGTCATCTTTTTTAACATGACCTGATGACGCCTAATAAGAGCATTGTCCCAGTCACTTTTTAGGTTCACATGTAGAGCTTGAATGCTCAGAGCCAGGAGTAGCAGTGCAAGGATCTCCATCCTCAGGGTTGGGCACTTTTTTGCAATGTGAGGCGTGAATCCAGTTAGGCTTTCCTTCCACCTGCAGTTTTCAACAGGACTTGGAAGGGACCATCAAATCTGGGCTCAAAAGGTTTTCCTCACGTGCCTCTTTATCACCACCCAATCTCCAGGCTCGAGACTGTGTGTGCCTTCTACTGAATCAGGGTCTGGAATGGAAGCAATCACTTGTTTATGAGTGTGATCTAACCTTTCAGAAAGGGCCTTCATTGAACTGACCATTTTATCAGTCTGCAACTGTTGAGGAAAATACAATCCTAGCCTTGGGGCACTTCCAAACAATACCTCAAAGGGGGACAACCCTGTCTTCTTGTTCGAGGTGGTTCTTATGGAATATAAAGCTAGAGGCAAACACTTTGTCCATGGTCTACCTGTTTCCTGCATGGCTTTCTGAATTTTCAGTTTTATTGTCCCGTTCAAGCGTTCGACACGGACGCTGCTTTGTGGGTGGTAAGCTGTATGGAAGGCTTGGGTCACCCCTAAGGCTTATATAACCTCTCTCATCACTTCACCTGTAAAGTGGGAACCTCTGACTCAATAACTTCAGTAACACCATACCTGCATCAGTTCACTGACCAGTTTCTTTACGGTGTTCTTTGCATTTGCCTTAGACACGGGATAAGCTTTCGGCCACCCTGAAAAGAGATCAACACACACAAGAACAAACTCATACACTCCTACATTAGGCAGTTGTATATAGTCTATCTGCAGTCTCTGGAATGGGTAAAATGGCCTTGGAGTGTGCTTGCTTGGAGTCTTCACTACTTGCCCTGGTTTATTCAAAGCACAAATCATGCAGCTTTGTACAGGCCTACTTGCCATGGTGGAGAACCCTAGAGCGATCCACCTTTTGGCCACAGTGTTGATCATAGGACCTTTTGCCTGGGGCGTCACCCCATGGGCTTCTTGGGCCATCATCGGATACAGGGCTCTGGGTAGGCAGATCTTACCTTGAACTTCCCATAGTCCCTGCTCATTTAGGGTAGCACCTCTTTTAGTCCAAGATTATTTTTCTTCTTCATCTGCCTGAGCGGACTTTTTTTTACTAAAACCCCCACATACATCTCCTGAGGCTCAAAGGCATTGACCGGTATAGTCTCCGTTTCTCTGGGTTTGAGGGCAGCTTGTTTAGCAGCTTTGTCAGCCCCATTGTTTCCTTTTGCCTCATCAGTCCTTTGTCCGGTGTGGGCTTTTACTTTTATAATAGCCACTTCTTCTGGCAACAGTAAAGAGTTCATTAGTTCAATCATGAGTCTTTATTCTTAATGGGCTGGTCTGCTGATGTCAAAAAGTCTCTGGCCCGCCAAATTGGTCCATAATCATGTGCAATACCAAAGGCATACCTGGAGTCCGTATAGATGTTCACCTTCTTCCCCTTAGCCATTTTACACGCTTCAGTGAGTGCCTTCAGCTCAGCCTCCTGTGCCGACATGTGAGAAGGGAGTGGTTCAGCCATGGCTACCTCGTGCTGTGTGACCACCGCATATCCAGTGTGGAACTGGCCATCTTCTCCCATAAACCTGCTTGCATCTACAAAACACTCAAAATTTGGGTTATCAAGAGGCTTGTCATGAACATGTGAAAAACCAGAGGTCTCTTGTTGCATCAAATGCTCACAATCATGATCTTCTGTTTCTATTAACTCTGCAAGTAATGGACCTGTACCTCCCTCCCCCATTTCTGAATCTGTGATTGGTAACAATGTAGCAGGATTCAGAGTTGTACACCTTCTAGAGGTAATGTTATCTGGCATGAGGAGGGAACATTGTAACCTTAGTTGCCTTGCCATGGAAATGTGTTTTGGCTGAACTTGACTGAGAATACCCTAGATGTCATGTCGTGTTTATACCACTAGGGGGTAGTCGAGGACTATCTCAGATGCATTTTCCACCACAGCCGCCACAGCCCTGACACATGAAGGAGCTCCTCGAGACATGATCTAGTCTGGCAGAGAAGTATGCTACTGGTCTCTGCCTATCTCCATGTTTCTGGGTTAACACTGCTAACACTAGAGTTCTGAACAAAACAGATTAAACGGTTGACCATAATCTGGGATTCCTAATATCGGTGCAGACAATATTGCCAGTTTCAGAGTGAAAAAGGACGCGATTGCATGTTCCGTCAGACAAAAAGGTTCTGATGACAGGCAATCATACAAAGGCTGCATAAGCATGGATGCATGCCTTATCCAGGGTCTGCAGTACGAGACCAGACCCAAAAACATCCTGAGGGGTTTCGGCTCCGAGGGAGTTTTATGTCCTTCACCGCTTGTTTTCTCTCTTCAGTAAGGTGCCTTACACCCCCTGAGAGACAATGCCCCAGAAATGTGACCCTTGACTGGCAGTATTGTAGTTTGTCTCTGGAAACTTTGCAACCACTTTCTGCAAGAAATATCAACAATGACAGCGTGGCTTCCCTGCAGCTTTTCCTGTTTTCTGCACACAGCAGAAGATCATCAACATATTGAAGTAACACAACATCATCGGGGATTGACCAACCAGATAAAACTGACTGGAGGGCCTCCGTATACATAGTAGGCGAATTCTGTGCTCCCTGGGGTAAAACTGTCCAGGCATATTGATTACCTTTAAATGTAAACGCAAACAGATACTGACAATCAGAATGTAGGGGAACACTGAAAAATGCATCACAGTGAAATGTGTGGCAGTTGGTGGCACCTGGGTCAACAAAGTGTGCGGATTTGGCACAATGGGAGTCTGCAGCATTGTGACCTTATTGACCTCCCTAAGATCATGAACCATCCTGTATGTTACTGGTTGTCCCTTTTCTGGCTTCTTCTTAACTGGGAACAGGGGTGTGTTTGCTGGTGAACTGGTCCTTACTAAGACCCCCAATCTCTCATACTGCTTCACTGCTTGTTCTTGGGCATGACTCAAGGGGTGCTGTTTAACACGGGGTGGTTGGCAGCCTGGGTTGAGATGAACCATAAAAGGGGTGACATTAAGTTTCTCAATGTCCAACTTTTTGGAAGCCCACAACTTGTTCGGGACCACCTGTGACTCCTCACAATCCTTGTAATGTAACTGGCAACCTGTCTTGGGCTCTAGTTACAAAGCCATAACTTGACATAGAACCTCATCCGAGGCTCCTTTATCTACCCGCGTGGTACCATCCTCATTGAAATGTATATGTGCCCCTAGGGCATGCAACACATCAGTGCCCAACAAATTATAGGGAATATTTTCTTTGCAATTTTGTTGTAACTGTTCTATCTTTAATTTTTAAAGGGCTTCTGTCACCCCCAAACCCCTTATTTTTATTTATTTTTTGGGGGGGGGGGGGGGCTTGTTAAAATCGTTATTTAACGACTATTCCCTATATAGGGATTTCCTTTGTCTGTGGCTTCTTTTCATTAAAAAATGATCTTTTAAAATATGCAAATCTCTTCACTACCAGCAAGTAGGGCGTCTACTTGCTGGTAGCTGCCGCAAAAAACTGCCCCCTCCTCTTGTTGATTTATAGGGCCAGCAGCGATCTCCTCCTCCGGCCGGCCCTGTCAGCATTTCAAAAATCCCGCGCCTGTCTTCATTCGGCGCAGGCGCTCTGAGAGAAGGAGGCTCGCCTCCTCAGCACTCCCTCAGTGCGCCTGTGCTGATGACGTCTTCTCTTTCGGTGAGGAGGGGGCGGTTTTTTGCGGTGGCTACCAGCAAGTAGACGCCCTACTTGCTCGTAGTGAAGCGATTTGCATATTTTAAAAGATCGTTTTTTTTATTAAAAGAAGCCACAGACAAAGGTAAGATCCCTATATAGGGAATAGTCGTTAAATAACGATTTTAACAAGCCCAAAAAAGGGTTTTAGGGGTGACAGAAGCCCTTTAATTTTAACGGCAATGTTTCTTAAACACAAATTGTCTCCCCTGTGAAACCTGCTGCAGGTACATAATCTCCACTCATCTGCCATGATTGAACATGTTTTGGATTTATTCCCCACTTGTACTGGTATTTGAATTTGACAGCCTTGTTTAGCTATACTCATGGCAGATAGGGACACGGGGTTGCCGGTCTCCTATTGTGAATCAGCAGAGACAGGGTTAACGTCTGGGGTTCCCTGGGTCTGTTGATTCTCCTACTGCTGGGGAGGAACATGGCACTTTCTCCCAATATGTCCTGGCTTTTCACAGCTGTAACATTTGAAATCATTCCTCTTCTGCCTTCCCTGTCCCTGCGGACCTGACCTTGTGTAGACCTTGGACCATGTTTACTTTGGCGGGTCTGGAGCTAGACATGTCCAATTCCAGACCCTTTGGAGCAGCAACAAGTTGAGGTAGTGGTGTCACCCTCCACTCAGACTTACAGGCTTTGAGTTTAGCCTGCAAGGCTGGTCTTGGTCCTTCCATGAAGGCAGACATGAGCAGTTTTTTCCAATTTGCCCCGTGGCATCCCATCCTATGTCAATCCAGACAGTTCTTAGTCTTGACTCAAAGGACACTACATCCTCTTTAGCCTCTTGCACTACATCCTTCAGGCTCCATGAACTCTCATCCTCCTTTGTCCTGGCCCATCTATCAAAAGTCCTGCAGTACTCTGTCCCTGACTGTTCTGTCTTCTCCCAATCCCTCCAGGCCAAATTTGGGAAATTTTTCACTCTGTCGCCCTCTAGGGTATTCTTAACCAAGCTATACTGTGCCTCCCCAACTTCAGGGCTACCAAGTCATTTAATAAGTCTGCCCATGTTGCTCTGTATGTGGCCTGTATCCGTTGTAACATTTGGGATGTGGGCATGGGTCGCGTCAGTGGGTCAGGTATCCTTGACAGTAGTCCCAGTTGGTCCTTAGGACTCCATGGAACATACTGTATAAGGTGCTGTTGAAAATAATGGGCAGCCTGAGGAGGTTGTGCTGCCTGCTGGCCGTTTCGGCCATTGCGACCACCAGCTCCATCGGCGGCGGCGGCAGGCGCCTGAGGGACCTGTGGTATCATTCCTGTTCTCAATAGCACTGGATATAATCCAGTACGGTATCTGGGGGCACCACACACTCTGCAGGTTTCAGTCCATTCTGGATTCTGATTCCCGTAGGTCCTGCCTATCCATCCCTCCAGTCCCTGTGCAGGGGTTGTGGGAGAGGCATGCCCCCTTGGAGGATTATAAGGTGGTGGACCTCCAGATTTAATCTTTTCAGTTTCCTCTTCAGGGGGTTTGTAGTACAACTTTCCCCTGTAAACTTGTGGCTTCCAACCTTCGGTTTCTATCTCTCTTGCTACCTTAATCCAGATGCTAACTACATCTTCACATGCATGATCCTTAATCCACCCACTGTGGGTGTGCTTGAACCTTTCCCAAACCTCTAAATCGATTTTTCCATGTTTCACACCTGCTTTTTTTCAACACTTTGTCAACTTTCTTTAACGCATCTTTGCCACCTCTCTTTTCTACTAGTTGTTTAGCTGTCTCATACTCTTTGGGAACGCTGTTCTGCTTACCCATTGTCTATTCCTAAATCTGTGCTTACTAGAGGGAACCTTAGATGTCTCTTTTCTCCCACAGTGGCTTCCCCACCCTGTCCTTCCAGGTGTATCTACTGTGTTACTTTAAAGCCAAAGCCCCTCTGGGCTTCTGGCCCCTTCCCCTAGCTTCCTGCCAGATTCTACGCACACAATAAACTATGGAAAATATGCAAACAGTTATTCCCAGAACAATCCCAAGCAACTCCCAGCTAAAATTCTGGTTTAAATCCATCCACCACTCATGCGGTTATCTGCTAGCCCTTATTCAAGGTCACAGATTCTTAAACATAAATTAGGCACGACAAGACAAATGCCAGACAGGGAGGTACAGAATACTTGTAAGAATTGAAAAAGTTCTTACCTCATCACTGATTTTCGTCTGTTTGTCCCTGTGTGGCACATCCAGGCGTCGGAGGTCTCAGCAGGAAGGACTTAGACATGCCCCACGTTGGGCGCCAGTTTCTGTTAGGGCAAAAACCCAATTGCCGGATGGGGAGTGGATTCCCAATTAGAAAATGTGTGTGCACTCACAGAAAATAACTGTGTTGTGTACCAAGTGTTTCTAAAATTTATTGAGGAAAGCAGAGGTTAATAAAGCGATTTTCTGGATAATTTCCAACTGAAGACGTAGTCAATCATTTACATCAATAACTTATTCAAAATACAAACTTAAATGAGCATCTCTTGGTTATATGCCTAGACCGTCTCCTTAATCTTAACTATGGATGCTAGCCACATACTAGTACTCCTAATGCTTGTTAAGATTCCTTTCTAACGAGCGTTGGTGGGGGCTAGGAGTAACTTTGAAGATATAGTAACTTTCCACAAGAAGCTCACAGTTCATTAATGTAAAATGTCAGTATGAAATACAAACATGGAGGCTCAGGACACAACATGGAGTCTTAACCCTCACATGACATCACTGTGTTTATTATCTCTGTACTGTGACATCACTGTGTATATTATCTCTGTACTGTGACATCACTGTGTGTATTATCCCTGTACTGTGACATCACTGTGTGTATTATCCCTGTACTGTTACATCACTATGTTTATTATCCCTGTACTGTGACATCACTGTGTGTATTATCTCTGTACTGTGACATCACTGTGTGTATTATCCCTGTACTGTGACATCACTGTGTTTATTATCCCTGTACTGTGACATCACTGTGTGTATTATCTCTGTACTGTGACATCATTGTGTTTATTATCCCTGTACTGTGACATCACTGTGTGTATTATCCCTGTACTATGACATCACTGTGTGTATTATCCCTGTACTGTGACATCACTGTGTGTATTATCCCTGTGCTGTGACATCACTGTGTTTATTATCCCTGTACTGTGACATCACTGTGTGTATTATCTCTGTACTGTGACATTACTGTGTTTATTATCTCTGTACTGTGACATCAATGTGTGTATTATCTCTGTACTATGACATCGCCGTGCTTATTATCTCTGTACTGTGACATCACTGTGTTTATTATCCTGTACTGTGACATCACTGTATTTATTATCCCTGTACTGTGACATCACTGTGTTTATTATCCCTGTGCTGTGACATCACTGTGCTTATTATCCCTGTACTGTGACATCACTGTGTTTATTATCCCTGTACTGTGACATCACTGTGTGTATTATCCCTGTACTGTGACATCACTGTGTGTATTATCCCTGTACTGTGACATCACTGCGTTTATTATCTCTGTACTGTGACATCATTGTGTTTATTATCCCTGTACTGTGTGTATTATCCTGTACTGTGACATCACTGTGTGTATTATCCTGTACTGTGACATCACTGTGTGTATTATCCCTGTACTGTGACATCACTGCGTTTATTATCTCTGTACTGTGACATCATTGTGTTTATTATCTCTGTACTGTGACATCATTGTGTTTATTATCTCTGTACTGTGACATCACTGTGTTTATTATCTCTGTACTGTGACATCACTGTGTTTATTATCCCTGTACTGTGACATCACTGTGTTTATTATCCCTGTACTGTGACATCACTGTGTTTATTATCCCTGTACTGTGACATCACTGTGTGTATTATCCCTGTACTGTGACATCACTGTGTGTATTATCCCTGTACTGTGACATCACTGTGTTTATTATCCCTGTACTGTGACATCACTGTGTGTATTATCCCTGTACTGTGACATTACTGTGTTTATTATCCCTGTACTGTGACATTACTGTGTTTATTATCCCTGTACTGTGACATCACTGTGTGTATTATCCCTGTACTGTGACATCACTGTGTTTATTATCCCTGTACTGTGACATCACTGTGTTTATTATCTCTGTACTGTGACATCACTGTGTTTATTATCCCTGTACTGTGACATCACTGTGTGTATTATCCCTGTACTGTGACATCACTGTGTTTATTATCTCTGTACTGTGACATCACTGTGTTTAGTATCTCTGTACTGTGACATCACTGTGTTTATTATCTCTGTACTGTGACATCACTGTGTTTATTATCCCTGTACTGTGACATCACTGTGTGTATTATCCCTGTACTGTGACATCACTGTGTGTATTATCCCTGTAATGTGACATCACTGTGTGTATTATCCCTGTACTGTGACATCACTATGTTTATTATCCCTGTACTGTGACATCACTGTGTTTATTATCCCTGTACTGTGACATCACTGTGTTTATTATCTCTGTACTGTGACATCACTGTGTTTATTATCTCTGTACTGTGACATCACTGTGTTTATTATCTCTGTACTGTGACATCACTGTGTTTATTATCTCTGTACTGTGACATCACTGTGTGTATTATCCCTGTACTGTGACATCACTGTGTGTATTATCCCTGTACTGTGACATCACTGTGTGTATTATCCCTGTAATGTGACATCACTGTGTTTATTATCTCTGTACTGTGACATCACTGTGTTTATTATCTCTGTACTGTGACATCACTGTGTTTATTATCCCTGTACTGTGACATCACTGTGTTTATTATCTCTGTACTGTGACATCACTGTGTTTATTATCTCTGTACTGTGACATCGCTGTGCTTATTATCTCTGTACTGTGACATCACTGTGTTTATTATCCCTGTACTGTGACATCACTGTGTTTATTATCTCTGTACTGTGACATCACTGTGTGTATTATCCCTGTACTGTGACGTCACCTTGTAATAAATTACTGAGGGCTTCAGTGTCACGCAGGACCACCATAGGATTTTAAACTGGGTTCTGACACAATTTTAGGGCCCAGTTACAATGTTAGTCCTGATATATGACACCAGGGGTTGTAGGATGCATCAGCCGCACAGCAGCATGTTGAGAGTTAAATTCCCAATGTCCGTTTTTGCCTGTATCTGCATCAGGGCCTGTGAGATGTGAGCAGCTATTCTCGGCCCCCGCTCGGTATTTAGTGCCTCCGTCCTCCACATAGTTGCAGTCAGACCTTTTATTACAGCCCTGAATTATTAAGTCCCACTCTTGAGAGTCCTTGACCACGGCTTGCACTCTGCTCTTATATTTCCCTTGATTCTCTACAGACCAGTGTGTACACGGCCTAGAAAGCGCCATCTGTGTGCCGCTTCCAGCCACATGCGGTGCTACATTATAGTAACATAAGTCATATTTTCATGTTTTGCATACAATGTATTCACATACAGTACAGCCCAAAAGTTTGGACGCACCTTCTCATTCAAAGAGTTTTCTTTATTTTCATGACTATGACAATTGTAGATTCACACTGAAGGCATCAAAACTATGAATTAACACATGTGGAATTATATACATAACAAAAAAGTGTGAAACAACTGAAAATATGTCATATTCTAGGTTCTTCAAAGTAGCCACCTTCTGCTCTGATTACTGCTTTGCACACTCTTGGCATTCTCTTGTTGAGCTTCAAGAGGTAGTCACCTGAAATGGTTTTCACTTCACAGGTGTGCCCTGTCAGGTTTAATAAGTGGGATTTCTTGCCTTATAAATGGGGTTGGGACCATCAGTTGCGTTGTGGAGAAGTCAGGTGGATACACAGCTGATAGTCCTACTGAATAGACTGTTAGAATTTGTATTATGGCCAGAAAAAAGCAGCTAAGTAAAGAAAAACGAGTGCCCATCATTACTTTAAGAAATTAAGGTCAGTCAGTCCGAAAAATTGGGTAAACTTTGAAAGTGTCCCCAAGTGCAGTCACAAAAACCATCAAGCACTACAAAGAAACTGGCTCACATGCGGACCGCCCCAGGAAAGGAAGACCAAGAGTCACCTCTGCTACGGAGGAGAAGTTCATCCGAGTCACCAGCCTCAGAATTCGCAGGTTAAAGGCAGCTCAGATTAGAGACCAGGTCAATGCCACCCAGAGTTCTAGCAGCAGACACATCTCTAGAACAACTGTTAAGAGGAGACTGTGTGAATCAGGCCTTCATGGTAGAGGATCTGCTAGGAAACCACTGCTAAGGACAGGCAACAAGCAGAAGAGACTTGTTTGGGCTAAAGAACACAAGGAATGGACATTAGACCAGTGGAAATCTGTGCTTTGGTCTGATGAGTCCAAATTTGAGATCTTTGGTTCCAACCACCGTGTCTTTGTGCGACGCAGAAAAGGTGAACGGATGGACTCTACATGCTTGGTTCCCACCGTGAAGCATGGAGGAGGAGGTGTGATGGTGTGGGGGTGCTTTGCTGGTGACACTGTTGGGGATTTATTCAAAATTGAAGGCATACTGAACCAGCATGGCTACCACAGCATCTTGCAGCGGCATGCTATTCCATCCGGTTTGCGTTTTGATGGACCATCATTTATTTTTCAACAGGACAATGACCCCAAACACACCTCCAGGCTGTGTAAGGCTAATTTGACCATGAAGGAGAGTGATGGGGTGCTGCGCCAGATGACACGGCCTCCACAGTCACCAGACCTGAACCCAATCGAGATGGTTTGGGGTGAGCTGGACCGCAGAGTGAAGGCAAAAGGGCCAACAAGTGCTAAGCATCTCTGGGAACTCCCTCAAGACTGTTGGAAGACCATTTCAGGTGACTACCTCTTGAAGCTCATCAAGAGAATGCCAAGAGTGTGCAAAGCAGTAATCAAAGCAAAAGGTGGCTACCTTGAAGATCCTAGAATATGACATATTTTTAGTTGTTTCACACTTTTTTGTTATGTATATAATTCCACATGTGTTAATTCATAGTTTTGATGCCTTCAGTGTGAATCTACAATTTTCATAGTCATGAAAATAAAGAAAACTCTTTGAATGAGAAGGTGTGTCCAAACTTTTGGTCTGTACTGTATACAATCAGACGCTGCTGCTTAAAACAGACGTAAAAGATTACAGGTGACCTGGAGGATCCAGCAGAGATGTGCAGATGCTGGTCTCCCAAGTGTTCCTCTTTTGGAGGGACAGTCCCTACTTTTGACCCAAGACCCTCTGTCCCTCTTTGGTCCTTAAATGTCCCTCTTTTTTATATAAGGTACAGATTTGCATTATTACATTTACAATATTGATCCAGAAAGTGTTTGCCTTGTTCCTATCTGTATATTAGAGGCCACCTTGTACATTGTTTCATTATTTGATGCAATTTGGATTTTATAAATTTCTATTTTCAGAAAACTCTTTGTGCTTTTGTGAAAAAGAAAACATGCAGAAAAATTTGATCTCTCAAACAATGAACCTAAAGTGTCCCTCTTTAATCGTCCAAAAAGTTGGGAGGTATTGTAATATCACCCAGCTCTATAGTCAGTCCCATACACTCCTGTATATGGAGAGATCATTGGATATTACTGGAGTGATCAGCGGTTCTAGAAGCTGCCATATGGAACCATGTGAGTTACCATAGGAATAGATTTTTCTTTATTTTTGTCCAAACTTGTAGTTGCTTTCTTCTGGATTGGTGACCAGAATATCTAGCACACAGTGGTCATTCAGCTTTATAGAAGTAAATTGTAATTATGGTATCATGAAAAATTCTGGCACTTTCTAATAGACTTTGTGTTCCAATCCTTTCCATTCTCATTTTTTCTGCTTGCTGTCAGGAAATAGGATCATTCTGTCCCAACTTAATGCTACATGCACACGATAGTTAAAACTGGCCGTGTGACAGCTGGGATTCTGTCACCAGTTTTAACCCCCTCCAGATAAAAATATAGTTATGTTCAGGGAGCTTTACTGATTCTTAATGTGGTCTTATAAATGTAATCTGTAGGGTCATTTTGCCTAAAAAACGCTATTACTAACCTGTCATTCATAAAAATAAGGCGCCCAAGGGGATGTAAATGGATCCAAGCTGCCGCCCGCACCCGCCGCCGTTCGTGCCCAGCTCTGCCTTTCCTGACCTCAGCGCCGCCTTATAATCCTGTGTGACGCCTCCGGCTCTCCCCCCTCCTTCTTCTCTAACATCTCGCGCGTGCGCACAGGCCTCTGCCTGATGCGCCCGTGCGGACTTCTCCGTTCGGCTTCATGGAGCCTGCACACTCGCTCCATGAAGCTGAACAGAGAAGTCCGCACGGGCGCATCAGGCAGAGGCCTGTGCGCACGCGCGAGATGTTAGAGCAGAAGGAGGGGGGAGGGAGGGAGAGCCGGAGGCGTCACACAGGATTATGAGGCGGCGCTGAGGTCAGGAAAGGCGGAGCTAGGCACGAATGGCGGCGGGTGCGGGCGGCAGCTTGGATCCATTTACATCCCCTTGGGCACCTTATTTTTATGAATGACAGGTTAGTAATAGCGTTTTTTAGGCAAAATGACCCTACAGATTACATTTATAAGACCACATTAGGAATCAGTAAAGCTCCCTGAACATAACCATATTTTTATCTGGAGGGGGTTAAAACTGGTAACAGAATCCCAGCCGTCACATGGCCATTTTTAGCACCAATGGGGCTATTCATTGAATGGCAGCTGTCAAATAGTGGCTGTTTAGGGGTTAACAAAAAATCACTCACCTCATCCACTTGCATGTGCAGAGGCAGTCGCTCCTCTCTTGATTGAAAAGGACCTGCAGTCAGCGTGATGATGTCACCATGCGATCATGCAGGCCACCATGGGGGACATTATTACTGCTGGGGGCCACTATGGAGGACATTATGGGCCACCATGGGGAGATTTTATTACTACTGGGGCCACTAAGGGAAACATTATTACTGCTGGGGCCACTATAGTGGACATTATTATGGCTGGGGCCACTATGGAGGACATTATTACTGCTGGGGCCAATATGGGAGACAGGGGCGTAGCTAAAGACTCATTGGCCTTGGTGCAAGAGTTCAGCTTGGGCCCCCCTTCCCTCAAACCTTCATGCTGCTCCTCCATACCAAATTCTTAACCTAACCCTTCTGTCCAGCCAGAGGTGTAACTTGCATACACTTTCTATAATACCAGTGTCTTCTTATGTGGCACAAGGGTCTTTGGGCCCCTCAGTCTCCTGGTTCCGGTCGCGATTGCTACCTCTGCACCCCGTATAGCTACACTCCTGATGGGAGACGTTATTACTGCTGGGGTCACTATAGGGGACATTATTATGGCTGGGGCCACTATGGAGGACATTATTACTGCTGGGAGCCATTATGGGTGACATTATGGGCCACCATGGGGGATATAATTACTGCTGCGGCCACTATGGGGGACATTATGTATACTGCAGGGGTTGGGATTTTATTAAAAAAGCCAATGAAATTCATCCATTTTTAACTGCCATAAAAAACAGATGCATATGGGCCAATAAAAAGGACAGATGTCCAGAATTTTCTTTCCCACTGATATGTGCATGTAGCCTAATACTATTAAAAGTGTTTATTACAATTGTATCAATCTTCTGTGAGGGGAACATCCCGGCCTCCAGACTGATACATTGTAACAATCCATTGGGAGAGGAGAGATGGGTGCACCTGACGTCCAGGCTGGATGGCGTGCACATATTTACCAAGAATCCGGACTGCTTCCTCTATATTGGTACAGCGGAGCTGCTGGGCTTCTAAAACGTCCCTCAACTTGTCCTTAGTTACATGAGATCCATGATGGAAGGACAGACTATTGGGGCAGGGTTTTATCATTTTAGGTGGGGTCATGGACACAAGGCTCTTCTCTGATAGCTATTACGTGGTCCTGTCCCTCTCTGTCCTTACACTGCTCAACATGGAATTTGCAGCACTAAGTAGGAGAAGCCATGAGGTTATACAAATCGAGGAAGCAGCCAGTGTCGCTCAGATCTGCAGATGATGACATTTTCCAGCACCTAGCTCCAGGTGACCGTATGTATTTTGGGGTCTGCAAACCGCAAATCCCCAAAATACGGATACTGGGGGTATGTATCATCTAATTTCCAAAGGCCCCATTGTCAAAATGCCTATTTTGACAAGAATAGGATAATAGGACATGTTCTATTTTTGGGGACGGGACAGTGTGCTTGAAATAAATGGGGGGTGCATCAGATCCGACAAAAACTGTGAAAATAAATATGGTCGTATTTATGAGGCCTTAAAGTAACGTGGTGTAAACTGGTAATGAACTCCGGTCATGCAAGGGACATCACGTCACCATCTGAAATAAACGCAGCCCAGTCTTCAAATCAGCGGTGCACTCTGAAATACTCTGTGCTGTTGGCGGACCCCCTGTAAGCCTCAGTCCGTGGTGTTCCACAAGATCAGCACACCCCGCTCCATGCTGGCATATGACTGGTACTTCCACTCAGGGGTGCACCTAGCCTTTCTGCTGCCTGAGGCAAAAATTGAAACGCCGCCCAGCCAATTTCTTAACGTAACTTCTTCCCTTCAACCATGGCCCTTCGGCCGCCCCCCTCTTGCCCCTACCTGGTGCTGCCTCACCTGGCCTCATTGGTGGCGCGCCCCTTCTTCCACTCTTCTCCTGTGACCTGCACTAGTCTCCATTCTCACTACTCACTTCTTTTTAAAGGGGTTATCCGCTTTTTTATATTGATGATTTATCTGCAGCGCTCGTACTTTCTCTTCAAATAGCTGATCAGCGGTGGTCCCGAGAGTCGGACCCCCCTCCGATCTGATATTGATGACCTGCTGAAGACTTTATTCCCCCATTTCTTGTCAGCCGCTGACCTCCGTCTTAGTTCCCACCTGGTCCGCTGTGTGATTTCCCGGCGTGGTGTCAGACGAGGCCAGCGCCCCTCATTACTCGGCCGGCTGCTTGTTTGTGGACTGACCCGCCCGTGACAGCGACATCTTCCTGGATGTGTCTTGCTTTTACCTACAAGGAAGACTTCATGTCAGCTATGCATTATTCACCAGGATCCTCAGATCTCAGGATGTCGCTCGTGTAACGTCTGCCTGCATTAAACAGCGGCCAATTATCCGTTACATTGTGCAGGCGAAGCCGCCAGACGTCAGCCAGGAGTCCCAGCTAATATTAACATTGAAATCAGGCTGCAAATTGGTCTGCAGAACCTGAGACGTCCCGAGGAGACGGCGAGGAGCTTTTATCTACAGCAAGGTTCAGATGTAACAACATCTGCTTCTATCACGTCTCATAGCAAATCGTGACAAAATGACTATTGTTTTAATATAGCGGTAAGTAGATGCTTTATAATTTAGGGGTCCTGGTGCAAAGGACTATATACATTTACCATTGAACTCAATGAAAACTGTTCAAATCTCTTTGCAGTGAGCTGCCCCTAGTGGTGTCTGGCAGAAAATGCTGTGGATTTATGCTGTGACCATTGCAGGCCCCATAGCAGTAGCGTGGTCTCCCTCCATGCGGAGTACGCCGCTGCCCCTGCCTCGCGGTCCAGTCCATATGAAGCCGCAATCGGGATCTGCTCTCCCGGTTGTGTCACAATAAAGACTGATTGACCAAAGCGGCTAATAAAAACTGCCTTTCAAATCACTTTCAAGATCTCTGCTTGCTGTCAGTGAATTTTAAATTTAACATAGGAACAGAGGTTTTGTGAAGGGTTGTGCTACCAGTTGTGGATCTGGACAAGGGGCCTAGCTATAGGGGATGCAGAGGTAGCAGCTGTATCCGCCCTGTGTGAACATACCCCAATACCCCAAGACCGTGCATATGACGGCTCGCCCCGCAGTCAGACTTAATATGTGTAAGTTCTCTCCGAGCTCCGGACCCTGTTCATTACAAAACATCAACTACATGGGAAAATATGTAAAAGGGTCTCACAAAACGCAGATTCCTCGCAGCTTGATGACCTAAATATTTATACTGAGACCCGCAGAATCGGCGCAGCTTCTCTTTAGTGGGAATCACAGGCTCGGGACACTGCCATGAATATTTCATACCCATCCCATAAATAATTCTCTTGGAAATTGAAGATCAGAAAGTGACTATTCAATGATGTGGGACGTTTATGTAAGGACCGCACTTCCTGCATGCCAACAGACTCCTCATCAGAGGCCTCCGAAATAAGGGCAGCCCTGCACAGCCCCTCTGTGACAACAGCCCAAGGCTACGAAGACATTCTCTGAACAGAAAGTGTCTCATAAGAGCCAATAACGATTCACCCAAAAAGATTATCCTGAAACAGGTCACCGCCACATACCTGACACAAGTTATAGCAGTTATATTCTTGTACATAGGAGGCAGTATTATAGTAGTTATATTCTTGTACATAGGAGGCAGTATTATAGTAGTTATAGTCTTGTACATAGGAGCAGTATTATAGTAGTTATATTCTTGTACATAGGGGCAGTATTATAGTAGTTATATTCTTGTACACAGGAGCAGTATTATAGTAGTTATATTCTTGTACATAGGAGCAGTATTATAGTAGTTATATTCTTGTACATAGGAGCAGTATTATAGTAGTTATATTCTTGTACATAGGGGCAGTATTATAGTAGTTATATTCTTGTACATAGGAGCAGTATTATAGTAGTTATATTCTTGTACATAGGAGCAGTATTATAGTAGTTATATCCTTGTACATAGGAGGCAGTATTATAGTAGTTATATTCTTGTACATAGGGGACAGTATTATAGTAGTTATATTCCTGTACATAGGAGGCAGTATTATAGTAGTTATATTCCTGTACATAGGAGGCAGTATTATAGTAGTTATATTCTTGTACACAGGAGCAGTATTATAGTAGTTATATTCTTGTACATAGGAGGCAGTATTATAGTAGTTATATTCCTGTACATAGGAGGCAGTATTATAGTAGTTATATTCCTGTACATAGGAGGCAGTAGTATAATAGATTTAGATTTGTTATCTTGTGGAGTTTTTTTGGGGGGGCTATTTAGGTTTTGTCTTTAGAGTTATGGATAAATTGAATTATTTATTATTACTATTATTAGACTATGTTTTGGTTGTTTGGAGCAGGGTGAGCACCATGATGCTAATGGCAAAAAGAACATATTTATTGATAACCTGACCCTTTTGTTGTATTTATGCTCCTTGATTGATGTATCTTCTTCATATCTCCCTTTCCTGATTAACTCCAGAATCAGCTTCCTATCACAGGATCAGGACCCTAGTGCCAGATGAAGTGTTTATTATTAAGCTTCTTTTCTTGGAAGATACATACAGTATAAATGCAGAATGCTGTACGGTTGTTAGACATCAGGTGCTTTGACTGCATTCATCTTTTGACTTTTAAATGCTGGTTTATGATGCATTAATGGGAAACATTTTAAGTAAGCAAATATATCACTATTGAGTAACGTAGTTTCCAAAAGCCTCTATCTGCCAAGGCTATGAGATCTTCTTGGGGTTGTTTTTTCCCCTGGTCTCCAGGGTCAGCTTTGATGCATAGCCTGAGTGGCATGGCGCCAATTGACCTACGCCTTAGTAGTAACAAAAAAAAAGGCACTAATAATGGGCAGGAAATAATGGTGAGGCAGTCTGATGTCTTTTGATCATGACTTTAAGACCAGAGCTGACATGATGTCAACCTCGCTCCTTTGGCTTTCTTATAATTCCACTTTCAACCTCCTGACTTTACGAAGAAGTAACATGAGGCCTTTCATCTTCATGTAAGTTCTATTCAAACACACTCGAGAAAGCAATATATCCATGAGGAGTTTGGGGACGGGATGGAGCCTCTTCCTCCAGTTCAATCAGTTTTGTATCTACAATGGGGCACACAATACACGGAGCCGGTTTTCCATCTTCCAAATCTCAGCTGCTCTTGGAAACAGGATTACAGCGGCGCTCTCTTGTCACAGCACAGCACTCAGGAACAAAACATAATGAAAAATCAAAGGTTCCCGCAAGAAATCTTTCAAAGCTCGTACTTTAACCAATTATTATTTTTATTAGCATTTATTTTGTAAGTTTCAATTTACTCAGCAGCAGAATACAGAAGAAAAAGCCTCCAGACCGAGCATCAACACATGGAAATGTTCCTGCTTTGTTCTTCTTATGGTCAATTTATTTTTGGTGTGGTCTCTCCTAAAGGGTTCCTGACCAATTCCCTAACCTTCTGAGCAACATGGCCCTGCAAGGATGAAGACTTGAAGCCACAGGCGTGTCTAGATTCCACTCGGGCACGAGGGGAATAGAGACAAAGAAGAGGGATAGGGGGCGCACAATAGGATAGCATATCCAGAACAAATATAAATTGCTTGGAGGACAAAGGTGCTCACCTTTTAGGGTTGTGCTAGAGATAGGCACAACACTATTGTAGACTTGTAAAATAATAGACCCTTTTTTCCCAGGAATGCAGCCGCAGGAGGAGTTTCTTTGGGATCGGGAGCCCAATCCCCCAAAGGATACTTGAAGGAGAGGAAGTTCTGGTCAGGCGCAAAATCACTGGTTTAGCAGGTCTTAAGAGATCAGATCTTCTTCATTTCATGGATACCATATGTACATAAAACAACGCGTTTCGGGGCTCAAAATGTCCCCTTCATTAGGTTATTAGGTAACAATCTAAACTAGCAATAAGCAGATGTGTATATATATATATATATATATATATATATATGCATAAAAAAAACGCCAAATACGCAGTACCTGTGAGCTGCCCCCAAGTGGCAGGGGCTAGCCCCAGGTGTAGTGGTGAGTGCATGTTCAAGCAACCTTGTTTCAGCATAATCTGAGGACTTCTAAGCGACAGGGTTTGTCCTCCAATTTATTGTTTAAAACGATGTATTAATCAGATTAAAAACTAACAAGCTGGAGGGAGAGGGTCACATGACTGCCTCTCTCCAGTCACATGGGACTAAATATTTATATTTATATATGTTCTACATATAATACCTATGTGTAGTATTATATATCTGTACATGCAGGCTATTTTGCTTTTCTTTCTCCTTTTTAATTATTATCAGTCCTTATTTATTATTTTTTAAATCCTATTTATATGTCTTTTCGGTGGCCACCCCAACACATCGGCACTTTTCATAAGAGCGATGTGTTTTTGACTCAAGCGTTCTTATCTCCTTGGTTACTGGTCATGTGATTGCAAGGCTTGTGATCACATGATAATTCCTTAGCATCCACACGAGTACATTGCGCTTCCTGCAGGCGCGCCGTACTCCACATAGAGGCGTCCCTGTTTCCATGGCCACCAGTCATGTGATCGCAAGGTTTGCGATCACATGACCCCCCTGTCTTCCAGCGCCGAGGGCCAATAGGGCGCTCCGATGACTGGCCACTTCACTGTGGGCCCGCCCCTACCATGCAGGGCCGTCTTTACCAAGGGGCAAAAGTGGCAGCTGCCTCTTGAGCCCTGCTAGCTACTGCCCCGGGTGTCAGGCTGTCGGCTACACAGGCATCATGATCGTACTGTGTTAATGATCTTAATTCTAGGACCTTAATGAGTTTTGCTCTAGGACCTTAATGACATCATTACCATGTGACCAGTAACCTAGCAATTACTGGTCACATGGCTATGAGGTCATCACAGGTCCTACTGAGTGTTGCAGAAGTTAACTGTGGAGCTTTTTTGTGTAAAGATTACATCAGAAAAAGGTGACAGGGGCTGTTATGTTAATATACTGTAAACTACTGTATAGTGGGGTGCTGTATACTGTGTGGTGGGCTGTATATTGTGTGGTGGTCTGTATATTGTGTGGTGGGCTATATATTGTGTAATGGGCTGTATATTGTGTGGTGGGCTGTATACTGTGGGGGGGGGGGGGTGGCCTGTATAATGTGTGGGGGCCTTTATACTGTGTGGTGGGCTGTATACTGTGGGGGGCCTGTATAGTGTGGGGGGCCTGTATAGTGGGGGGGAGTGCTATACTGCTGTACTGTATAGTGTGGGGGGCTGTATCGTGTATAGTTTGGGGTGCTGTATACAGTGAGGTGTTGTATACAGTGAGGTGTTGTATACTGTGGGCTGCTATACTGCTCTACTATATACTGTGGGGTACTGTATAGTGTGGGGTGCTATACTGCATACTGTGTGGTGCTGTATACTATAGGGTGCTATACTGCATACTGTGGGGTGCTGGGGTGCACTGTAACACTAGGGTGAGCCGAGCCCTGGTCTCCTTCCTGCAGAGTGGTGCCCACTTCCAGCCCTGAGCCCAGCTGCCCAGAGCACTGATCCTGAGCCGCTGGAGTCTTCAGAACTGGAAGTATTTACAGTCATTCACTGGACTCTACCAGATGTGTGGATTTTTTGTGTGTGTGTTGTGGTGGAGGGCGTGATTGCCTGCTAAGGTGTGGGAAGGCGGGATCCAGGGGGCCCAAGTAAATTTTTGCCCAGGGTCCAATCAATATTAAAGACGGCCCTGCTACCATGTGACTGGAGAGAGGCAGTCATGTGACCCTCTCCCTCCAGCTTGTTAGTTTTTAATCTGATTAATACATCGTTTTAAACAATAAATTGGAGGACAAACCCTGTCGCTTAGAAGTCCTCAGATTATGCTGAAACAAGGTTGCTTGAACATGCACTCACCACTACACCTGGGGCTAGCCCCTGCCACTTGGGGGCAGCTCACAGGTACTGCGTATTTGGCGGGTTTTTATGCATATATATACACACATCTGCTTATTGCTAGTTTAGATTATTACCTAACAACCTGATGAAGGGGACATTTTGAGCCCCAAAACGCGTTGTCTTATGTACATATAGTATCCATGAAATGGTCTTAAGACCTGCTAAACCAGTGATTTTGCGCCTGACCAGAACTTCCTCTCCTGCAAGGATGAAGAGACCATCCTTACCCAATCCCAAGCATCCCCACAAATGGAAAGTTGGGTTGCGAGGAGGTACCTATGTGTCACCTTATCTCCTGACCATTAAGAAGATCCCATAAGGACATCAAAGCCTAAAAAAACATTTGTGATAGACGTTTGTGCAAAGTTAGAAAAATCTGATATTCTGCCAACCCAGAAATCCCATGCAAAACAGAGGGAAGCGCTAAGAAAATACGTGCAAATGTACCATTCTAGGATCTCCATTTGTAAGGCATTTCTGACCATGCACTTAAAGGGATTCTGTCACCTCCCCTAAGCCAAAAAACGATTTTAAAGCAGCCATGAAGCACAGCTTACCTGGATTAGGCTGTGCTCTTTTATCTTGTAATCCGTCCAGCAGTTACTGCAAAAAACGACTTTGATTGATAAGGAAATGTGTCCTGAAGGTGCCCAGAGGGGCGTTTTTTTCTTCTTAGAGAGCCCAGTACCGCCCCTCTTTCAGTGCCCAGCCCGCCTTCCTTGCACTGTCTAACCGCCCCCAGCCTGCCACAGCCTCTCCTCCCTCTCCTCCCCCTCCCTCACGCCGAACGAACTCTCGCACAGGCGCAGTACCCACTGAGGGCTGCGCCTGTGCGATCAGCAGGAGACTGAGGGCAGGAGCTTCATCCTCGTCACTGGGCATGCGCCGAGCCCAGTGACGTCCGATGCTTGCTCTTCCCTCAGTCAGCAGGGAAGAGCGAGCATCGGACGTCACTGGGCTCAGCGCATGCCCAGTGACGAGGATGAAGCTCCTGCCCTCAGTCTCCTGCTGATCGCATAGGCGCAGCCCTCAGTGGGTACTGCGCCTGTGCGAGAGTTCGTTCGGCGTGAGGGAGGGGGAGGAGAGGGAGGAGAGGCTGTGGCAGGCTGGAGGCGGCGGTTAGACAGTACAAGGAAGGCGGGCTGGGCACTGAAAGAGGGGCGGTACTGGGCTCTCTAAGAAGAAAAAAACGCCCCTCTGGGCACCTTCAGGACACATTTCCTTATCAATCAAAGTCGTTTTTTGCAGTAACTGCTGGACGGATTTCAAGATAAAAGAGCACAGCCTAATCCAGGTAAGCTGTGCTTCATGGCTGCTTTAAAATCGTTTTTTGGCTTAGGGGAGGTGACAGAATCCCTTTAAAGGGTTTCTACCACTTGCATATGACATATTTGGTGTTCAGACACTAGCGATCCGCTAGTGTCTGATGTAGCATACAAGCTAATTATTACATTAATCCGTTCGGCCGATAGCTCAAAAAAAACACATATATTTATGCAAATGAGCCTCTAGGTGCTATGCAGGCGTTTTTCCAGCACCTAGAGGCTCCGTCTACCTTGCAGTTTGCCGCCCAGCGCCTCGCTCCAGCACGCCCATCTCTAACTGTATTCGATCCTCCCCCTGCTTCAGCCTTCCGAAATCTCGCGCCTGCGCCGTTCGTCGCGGCATTCGGAGGCATTCGGCGCAGGCGCAGTCAATGTCTGACCGCTCCCCGCTCAGACATTTCCACTGCGCCTGCGCCGCGTCATCGGCGCAGGCGCAGTGGAAATGTCTGAGCGGGGAGCGGTCAGACATTGACTGCGCCTGCGCCGAATGCCTCCGAATGCCGCGACGAACGGCGCAGGCGCGAGATTTCGGAAGGCTGAAGCAGGGGGAGGATCGAATACAGTTAGAGATGGGCGTGCTGGAGCGAGGCGCTGGGCGGCAAACTGCAAGGTAGACGGAGCCTCTAGGTGCTGGAAAAACGCCTGCATAGCACCTAGAGGCTCATTTGCATAAATATATAAGTGCTTTTTTTGAGCTATCGGCCGAACGGATTAATGTAATAATTAGCTTGTATGCTACATCAGACACTAGCGGATCGCTAGTGTCTGAACACCAAATATGTCATATGCAAGTGGTAGAAACCCTTTAAGATAGCTGTCAGCTGCCTCCCCCTCCCCCGTACATACTGTGTATGTGCTTGTCTGAGCATGCATGTATTTCTCAAGGTGCATGACTTAAGTACATGTGCATTGTATTTTCAATCAAGTAGCTGCTGGTCACCTATAGGGGGCGCCTTAAAGCACTTGAAATTGCTAACATATGAAGATCCGGTCCACACAATAGCCTTCTGACCACTGATGCAACACTAGGTCTTAGCCAAAGATGAAGCTTTTCATGGATATTAGGCCTCATGCACATGACCGTAGTTGGTCTGCGCCAGTGTTCTGGACCACAAATGGCCGGTCCACAATACACAGGCACTGGCCGTGTACGCTCCGTATTACAGATGCGGGCCGATTCACTTGAATGGGTCCGCAATCCGCCAGATATGGTGTGGTGCGGAGAGGAGGCACGGAACAGAAGCCCATGGAAGCACTACCAAGCAATCCTGTGGGCTTTCTGTGCATACAGAAGATGCACAGGTTACACCAGCTGTACATATATAATTATATACAGGAGATACCCAGGTTATACCAGCTGTACATATATAATTATATACAGGAGATGCCCAGGTTATACCAGCTGTACATATATAATTATATACAGGAGATGCCCAGGTTATACCAGCTGTACATATATAATTATATACAGGAGATGCCCAGGTTATACTAGCTGTACAGATATAATTATATACAGGAGATGCCCAGGTTATACCAGCATGGTCCATATCACTATATACAAGAAGATGTATACCTTATACCAGCTGTACCTATATAAGGAGATGCCCAGGTTATACCAGCGTGATTATTTTCAAAAGTTCCATAGAAACATAGAAACATAGAATGTGTCGGCAGATAACCATTTGGCCCATCTAGTCTGCCCAATATATCTGAATCCTATGAATAGTCCCTGGCCCTATCTTATATGAAGGATAGCCTTATGCCTATCCCATGCATGCTTAACCTCCTCCACTGTATTTGCAACTGCCACTTCTGCAGGAAGGCTATTCCATGCATCCACTACTCTCTCAGTAAAGTAATACTTCCTTATATTACTTTTAAACCTTTGCCCCTCTAATTTAAAACTGTGTCCTCTTGTGGTAGTTTTTCTTCTTTTAAATCTTCTCTCCTCCTTTACCGAGTTGATTCCCTTATGTATTTAGCAGTTTCTCTCGTCTCCCCTCTGTCTCGTCTTTCTTCCAAGCTCTACATGTTAAGGTCCTTTAACCTTTCCTGGTAAGTTTTATCCTGCAATCCATGTACTAGTTTAGTAGCTCTTCTCTGAACTCTCTCTAGAGTATCTATATCCTTCTGGAGATATGGCCTCCAGTACTGCGCACAATACTCCAAGTGAGGTCTCACCAGTGATCTGTACAGCGGCATAAGCACTTCACTCTTTCTACTGCTTATACCTCTCCCTATACATCCAAGCATTCTGCTGGCATTTCGTGCTGCTCTATTACATTGTCTGCCTACCTTTAAGTCTTCTGAAATAATGACCCCTAAATCCCTTTCCTCAGATACTGAGGTCAGGACTGTATCACTGATTGTATATTCTGCCCTTGGGTTTTTACGCCCCAGGTGCATTATCTTGCACTTATCCACATTAAATTTCAGTTGCCAGAGTTCTGACCATTCTTCTAGTTTTCCTAAGTCCTTTTCCATTTGGCGTTTCCCTCCAGGAACATCAACCCTGTTACATATCTTTGTGTCATCAGCAAAAAGACAAACCTTACCATCGAGGCCTTTTGCAATATCACTTATGAAGATATTAAACAAAATTGGTCCCAGTACAGATCCCTGTGGAACCCCACTGGTAACATGACCTTGTTTTGAATGTTCTCCATTGACTACAACCCTCTGTTGCCTGTCACTCAGCCACTGCCTAATCCACTCAACAATATGGGAGTCCAAGCTCAATGACTGCAGTTTATTGATAAGTCTTCTATGTGGGACAGTTTCAAAAGCCTTACTAAAATCTAGATATGCCATGTCTACTGCACCTCCACCGTCTATTATTTTAGTCACCCAGTCAAAAAAATCTATAAGATTTGTTTGACATGATCTCCCTGAAGTAAACCCATATTGTTTTTCATCTTGCAATCCATGGGATTTTAGATGTTCCACAATCCTATCCTTTAATAGGGTTTCCATTAATTTGCCTACTATTGATGTCAGACTCACTGGTCTATAGTTGCTCGATTCCTCCTTACTACCTTTCTTGTGAATGGGCACAACATTTGCCAATTTCCAATCTTCCGGGACGACTCCTGTTACTAATGATTGGTTAAATAAATCTGTTAACGGTTTTGCCAGCTCACCACTAAGCTCTTTTAATAATTTTGGGTGTATCTCATCAGGCCCCTGTGACTTATTTGTCTTCACTTTAGACAGCAAACTTAGAACCTCTTCCTCTGTAAAGACACATGCATCAAACGATTTATTAGTCATCCTTTCTAGTGGAGGTCCTTCTCCTTTTTCTTTTGTAAAAACTGAACAGAAGTATTCATTAAGGCAGTCGGCTAGCCCTTTATTCTCTTCTACATACCTTCCGTCCTTTAGCAGTAAATGGAGAGAAGTAGTGGTGTCATACGAAGCTCATCACATGAATACAGAACCAGAACCAATACAGTGTATATATACCCACAGTACCAGCTCACTACAGATATCATTTGCATATTAAGGATAGCCTGTGACATATAAATAATTATAGTGTGAAACCACAGGTCCCAGCATGGCCTGACCATGTGTAGAGGTATGCTGGGAGTAGTAGATTCAAAAGAGAGAATGCTACCACCCATCATCATGCTGTAGACCATACCAGTGACTACAGCACCCATCACAAAAAGTGTAATAGCAAGCGATCAAAAAGTCATACGCACCCCAAAATAGTGCCAATCAAACCATCATCTCATCCCGAAAAAATCATACCCTACCCAAGATAATCGCCCAAAAACTGAAAAAACTTTGGCTCTCAGACAATGGAGACACTAAAGAATCATTTTATTTTTTTAAATGCTTTGTTATGTAAAACTGAAACAAATAACCAAAAAAAGTCATATTTGGTATTGTCAGATTTAACCTGTCAGATGAATGTTGTAAATAAAAAAGGTGCCAAACCAGCTATTTCTTGTTACCTTGCCTCACAAAAAGTGTAATATAGAGCAACCAAATCATCATATCTACCCTAAAATAGTACCAACAAAACTGCCACCCTATCCCGTAGTTTCCAAAATGGGGTCACTTTTTTGGAGTTTCTACTGTAGGGGTGCATCAGGGGGGCTTCAAATGGCACATGGTGTAAATAAACCAGTCCAGCAAAATTTGCCTTCCAAAAACCGTATGGCATTCCTTTCTTTCTGCGCCCTGCCGTGTGCCCGTACAGCAGTTTACCACCACATATGGGGTGTTTATGTAAACTACAGAATCAGGGCTATAAATATTGAGTTTTGTTTGGCTGTTAACCCTTGATTTGTAACTGGAAAAAATGGATTCAAATGAAAAATATGCCAAAAAAGTGAAATTTAGAAATGTTATCTCTATTTTCCATTAATTCTTGTGGAACACCTAAAGGGTTAACAAAGTTTGTAAAATCAGTTTTAAATACCTTGAGGGGTGTAGTTTGTAAAATTGGGTAATTTTTGGGTGGTTTCTATTATGTAAGTCTCACAAAGTGACTTCAGACCTGAACTGGTCCTGAAAAAGTGGGTTTTAGAAATTTTCAGAAAAATTTCAAGATTTGCTTCTAAACTTCTAAGCCTTGTAACGTCCCCAAAAAATAAAATGTCATTCACAAAATGATCCAAACATGAAGTAGACATATGGGGAATGTAAAATAATAACTATTTTTGGAGGTTTTACTATCTATTATAAAAGTAGAGAAATTGAAATTTGGAAATTTGCCAATTTTTTATTTTTTGGGTAAAGTTGGTATTTTTTATAAATAAAAATGAATTTTTGGGACTCCATTTTACCACTGTCATGAAGTACAATATGTGACGAAAAAAAATATCTTAGAATGGCCTGGATAAGTAAAAGCGTTTTAAAGTTATCACCACATAAAGTGACACTGGTCAGATTTGCAAAACATGGCCTGGTCCTTAAGGTGAAATATGGCCGTGTCCTTAAGGGGTTAAGTGACCCCTCAGAGTAGAATGCCCCCTTAATTCACCTCAAAGCAATTATTCCCCATAGTGCCCCCACACAGTATTTACACCCCCTTAGTACATACACATAGAAATTATGCCCACATAATGCCCCCATGCATTAGTTATGTACCCATAGTGTCACCTCATAGTAGTTATGGCCCATTAGTGCCCCCATACATTATGCCCCATTAGTGCCCCCCAATAGTTAAGCCCTTTAAGTGTCCCCAAAGAGTAAAATGCCTCCTTAGTGTCCTTACACAGTAAATGGCCTCCTTGGTGCCCTTGAGTAGTGATGCCCAATTGGTGCTCACTTCTGATAGAGCTGTCCCCTCTGTGCCCCCAATCCATTAGTTCTGCCCTCTTAGTGCCCCATCCAGTAGAGCTGTCCTCTTTCTGTCCTAATCTAGGCATTTTGCCCCTTAGTGCCCCCATCCAGTAGTGCTGCCCCTTAGTGCCCCCACTCTAGTAGCTCTGACCCCCTACTGCCCCCATCCAATAGTGCTGCGCTTTTAGTGGCCCAATCCATTAGTTCGACCCCCTTAGTGCCCCCAATTCACTAGTTCTGCATCTTAGTACCCTCAATCCAGTAGTTTTGCCCCCTTAATGCCCCCATCCCGTAGTTCTGCCCCTAAGTGCTCCCATCCAGTAGTACTGCCCCCTTAGTGCCCCCATCTAGAAATGCTGAACCTTAGTGCCCCCATCCAATAGTGCTGCCCTCTTAGTGTCCCCAGTATATTAGTTCTGCCCTCTTAGTGCCCCAAATTCAGTAGTCCTGCCCATTCAGTGCCCCACCCAGTAGTTTTTCCCACTTAGTGGTTCTATCCAGTAGTTCTGCCTCCTTTATGACCCCAATTCAGTAGTTCTGCCCCCTTAGTGCCCCCAATCGACTAATAAAAAAAAATCTAATACTTACCTCGCAGCCTCCTTTCCCCTGTGAGCAAACGTCACCTCGCACTCTCCAGCAGTAGGATGTGATGACGTCATTGCGCCTTCCCATTGTGTCCAGTCCCGTGCGCTTTTTGTACACAGCGCAGCAGGCGCGATGTGTCCCTGCATCATGCCTGCCACTGGAGAGCACAGGCTGCCTCATAGTGAAGCAGGGAGCTCTGGCATTCAGCTACTGAAGGACGCCTGGAACCAGATGAATCGTTCCTGCACTTGGGGTCCGCTGCTAATGGCAATCCCCATACAATGCATACAATGGAGGATGCCTGCAGCATTAGGTCCCAAGCTACTTGAGAAACCTTGGCGCGGTGCTCAGGCTCAGACATGTCCTCCAAGCAGGATATGTTGGCTAATCTCTCAATTTTACACCTGTACAAGGGTTAGTAAGACCACAGTGGGCACCAGTCTATGTTTGTGTTATATTATTTTTACTGTTTATTACATCCACACATTTGCTATCCTGTGTAGGATGTCCATTGTGGTACTTGTGGTCCGCTGCGGGCATCCTCCATTGTATGCATTTTTGCTGGGGATTGCCATTAGCAGCGGACCACAAGTGCAGGATCTGCTCCCCTGTATAGATGCACCACTGCATATGGGGTTGAGCAATGAGCACTTCCTGCTTTCTAATACCACGCCAACCTGTCTGGAGGATGTATTCATCCTCAGGCTTCGCTGTCAGTGACCTTCTCCATGTTGTGTGGCCCTTTGAGCCTTCGTGCTGCATCAGACTCTTACAGTCGGGAGGTTTTACAAGACTGAGGTAAATGGCGCTCGTCATTCTCTGCATCACATTGAATGCTACAAACAAACCCTTCCTCCACTTGCTGCAGTGAATAAACAGGAAGGTTAAGGACGATGGGAGTAGTTACAATGCTGAAGGTCTTGTTGACATTGATGGGGCTTTGTCTTCGGCACTCACAGAAGCTTTTCATCAAAGTTTTTCTCTCATTGGTTTTTATCGTCCTTCAGGAAACACAAAGCGACTGCAACAACCTATCATCAAAGTACCCCCTCCCCGCAAATCATCATAGATGCCTAATACTCTACCCATCCTCGGGTCATGTATGGATTTGAACGAACAAAATGTGCTGCTTATGCTATAGAAAGTTCATCGTCATTCAATGGCGGATCCCATATCGGTTCCTGGGAAAGCTGGGTGACAACCTATATGGTGTCCATTATCACTCTTACAGGTGTCGTCACATGGTTATGTCTCCTGATTGGCAAATGTTATATGACCTATGTTATACCTCTAGGATATGTTGGGAGCTAAAAGTGGTTCTGGAAAAAGACCTAAAAGAGGCCCCATGTTGTAGTCAGGTCCAAATTGACAAAAGACGGGTCAACACAAGTAGGTGGTTCCAGCAGTACGTCTGTAACGGTCACGTACACACACACACAGGGGGGAGGATAGTTACCACTGTGCTCCACCCTCACCCCTGGCCCTGCCTACTTGCCTCACGAGTCCTGATGACAGGGGACAACTGGACGGCAGTCCCTAACTTAAGATACGTGCGGGAAGGACAGACAAGACAAATAACGGATAGTGAACAGACCGGGTCAAAACGAAGAGGACAACGCAGTACAGAGGGATAAGCAAAGAAAGGTAAGGAGAAGCCAGGGTCATAAATACCAGGAAAGTCGAGAAGTACCAAAGGAGTCCGCAAAGAATAGTCAGGTGGAAGCCGAGGTCAATATACCAGGAAGGATGCGCAGTACAGGAGGAGCAGGCAAAGGATCGTCAGGGAACAGGATCAGGTAAGTACACAGGTATCCAACAACTGCCAGGAACCTAAATTAACAGGCTACCTGTGGCCAGCAGGCTGCCTGTATTTATAGTGGGGAGTGAGGGTCATGTGACGTGGCCAGCGTCACATGACCGACAGACCGACCAGTCGAGCACCGAGTGATCAGCTCGGCGTTCAAGGCAGACCTAGGAGCCTCCCAGCTAGCAAAGCCGCCCTGGGAATGAGAACACAGCTGGGGCATTGCTGAGTCCAAAAGGCATCACCTGATATTCAAAGTGTCCTGCAGGAGTATTGAACGCCGTCTTCCATTCATCTCCCTCCTTGATTCGGATTAGATTGTATGCCCCTTTCAGGTCAATCTTGGAAAACCAGGTTGCCCCCAGAAACTGGTTAAATAAATCCGGAATCAATGGGAGTGAGTATCTATTCTGGACAGTGATTTTATTTAATCTCCAGTAATCGATACATGGCCAAAGACCACCATCTTTTTTCTTAACGAAGAAAAATCCCGCCCCCATAGGAGAGACAGAAGGTCTAATATACCCTTTACCAAGGCTCTCCTTAATATAATCTTCCATGGCCTTGCGTTCGGGCTTAGAAAGATTATAAATTCGCCCCTTAGGAAACTTGGCCCCCTCTACTAGCTCTATAGTACAATCATAAGTTCTTTGGGGGGGGGGGTGGGTAGAACCTCTGGGGTTAGTGATGAGAATACATCAGAATATTCCCTAACAACAGTTGGTAAAGTATCAGACTTTACTGAGACCCCAGCCTGTACCACGGACAAGCACGAGTCACACTTAGGCCCCAACTTACCAACTCCCCCTTGGACCAATCTATAATGGGGTTATGTAGTCGGAGCCAAGGCAGCCCTAGTACCACCTCAGCCGGTAGGTTCTCCAGGACTAAAAGGGAACATCTCTCTGAGTGGCACACACCTACGGTTAGAGAAATCTCTGAGGTACATGAGCTCACCGTACCACCAATAAGAGGAGTAGCATCAATAGCCATAACATGGATAGGAGTTGGTAAAGCAAACATTGGAACACCCAATCTTACAGCGTACTCAGAGTCAATAAAGCTGGCCGCTGAGCCAGAATCAATAAAGGCCTTACCCGGCCATTTATCTACCCCCAGAGAAATCGTAATGGGCACCAAAAGCTTACATTTAGAAAAATCAGGGTGTACCTGGTCTTTAGGTTGCCTTGCCTTAGGAGACTTGATAGAGAGGACCTTCTTAGGACACTGGTTGATCCAATAGTCAGGATCTCCACAGTAAAAGCATTCTCCACGTCTGCGGCGAAGATTCCCTCGGGTCATGCCAACCTGCATGCAGTGGCGTTGCTAGGGCTGGTGTCACCCAGTGCGGTAGAAAATGGTGTCACCCCCGGAAGCAATAATTTTTTAGTCATATAACCAATAATTTAGTTATATAATGATTTAGTTATATAATGTGGTACAATAATTTAGGCTACTTTCACACTAGCGTTCGGGTGTCCGCTTGTGAGCTCCGTTTGAAGGCTCTCACAAGCGGACCCGAACGCCTCCGTCCAGCCCTAATGCATTCTGAGTGGATGCGGATCCGCTCAGAATGCATCAGTCTGGCGGCGTTCAGCCTCCGCTCCGCTCAGCAGGCGGACACCTGAACGCTGCTTGCAGCGTTCGGGTGTCCGCCTGGCCGTGCGGAGGCAAGCGGATCCGTCCAGACTTACAATGTAAGTCAATGGGGACGGATCCGTTTGAAGATGACACAGTATGGCTCAATCTTCAAACGGATCCGTCCCCCATTGACTTTACATTGAAAGTCTGGACGGATCCGTCTAAGGCCATTTTCACACTTAGAAATATTTTAACAATATAATTGAGACAGATCCGTACTGAACGGAGCCGCCGCCTGCATTATATGAGCGGATCCGTCTGAGACGGATCCGCTCTGAACGCAAGTGTGAAAGTAGCCTAAGTTAATAATAATTTAGTTATATAATGTGGGCAAAATATACCTAATTACATACCATTCCCAATACATAAATTTATTTTTTAAAGTGATACACTTTGGTGCCAGGTGGTGTACCATAATAAAAATGCCAGGGTACACCCCCTGGCACCAAAGAGTATCACTAATAAAAATGTAAAATAGCCTTTTTTCACATAAAAATAAGTTTATTTATTGGGAATGTTATGTAATTAGGTATATTTTGCCCACATTATGTACTGTGGGACTCTTTGTTTATTATATATAAATATAGGGGACACGTACTGTGCAGTAAAAATATTGCTATTGCCAAAGTCAGGAGGTAGGCAGGCTGGCAGCTCCAACAGCCCTACGATGCGGCGCTTGCAGGAGTGTCACTGTACGGGCCTGCGCACTGGATATTCCGATGCTTCTGCTAGTAATCGGAAAACCAGTGCGCAGGCGCGAACACCCAGATCCTCGGCACAGGCACAGGATTTGGCCACTGGAGGAGGACGACAAGCTGAAGACACTGGGCGGGCCGCCTGTGTGAGTGAGTCACTGCTGTCACGCGGACGTGACCAGGGCAGGCGCAAGGATTTTTTGGCAACACAAGCGAAGCTACATCTCGGCGACCCCCCCCGCCCGCAGCTCACCTGGTCCTGGTTCTGTCTGCAGCAGCTGGCTTCTCCTCTGTGTGGTCCTGGTATCTTCGCTCTGCTTCAATCGCTGGTTTGAGGACTGTACTTTTCGCCCTATAAGACGCACATAGGTTTTAGAGGAGTATAATAAGAAACAATATTTTCCATTATACCTCAGGTCAGACCCCCAATGTTAATCATACCTCAAATCAGCCCCCATATCAGCCGTCAGCCCCCATCTATCATACCCCTCATGTCAGCCATCATGCCCTCATGTCAGCCCCTCCATGTCAGCCGTCAGCACCCCATCCATCATGCCCATGACAGCCGTCATGCCCCATCCATCATGCCCATGTCAGCTGTCAGCCCCCATCCATCATGCCCCCCATGTCAGCCGTCAGCCCCCATCCATCATGCCCCCCATGTCAGCCGTCAGCCCCCATCCATCATGCCCCCCATGTCAGCCGTCAGCCCCATCCATCATGCCCATGTCAGCTGTCAGCCCCCATCCATCATGTCCCCCATGTCAGCCGTCAGACCCCATCCATCATGCCCATGTCAGCTGTCAGCCCCCATCCATCATGTCCCCCATGTCAGCCGTCAGACCCCATCCATCATGCCCCCCATGTCAGCCGTCAGCCCCCATCCATCATGCCCCCATGTCAGCTGTCAGCCCCCTGTCCATTATGCTCCCTAATGGGGGACAATGTTGGAGTCTGCACCATCAGGTGCGGTGACATGATGACCGACAATGTTGGAGGGGGGTGGCACACTTCTTTTCTTCCCCTCCAGGCTCCATAGCATAGACACGTTGTACATTTTGTCCCCCATCTCTTCTCTCCCCCTCTTTTACAATACAGCCCCCCTCCCACCCCTCCAATCAACTCAGCAGCTCCTCTGGGCTGAGAATGATCAGTAGTACTGTACCTGATATATCACTGGGGTCTGGCTGGAGTGGGGTCGGGTCCTGGCTCCAGTCTCAGCCTTAAGTTGTCTTCTCCAGTCCAGCAGGGTCGGCCAACAAGTTGTGCCTCACTCAGTCTTCTCTGTGTTCTTCTGCTGCCAGCCTGGAGAGGCAGCTTTACAGGCCACAGCAGAGCAGCTCCACCTCCTCGCCTCCCTCCATCCAGAGTCCTCCAGACAGCTGCACAGGCGCTGCCATCCGCCGCGGCCCCACTGACGGACTCAGTCACGCCTCCTTGGGCCTGAGCACCGCACGCACCGCACGGCACACACGTAGGCTGGCACGTAGGCTTACACAATTTAGAGATGGGAAGTTCGGATCTTTTTCATGAATCGGATTTTCGGTTCACTTCCTGAGCCGGCAGAAGCAAGTGAACTGAAGATCAATGCGCATGCGCAGCTCATCGAATCTTCGGTTCACTTGCTGAGTCGGCTCTCAAGTGAACCGAAGGTCTGGAGGGACTCGCTCCTGGCAAACACAGCTCTGCTGCAGTGAATGCAGTGGAGCAGACTGATGTAATTACACTGTATAGTTATTGCAGGGATTTAGATAATTGTCTAAGAGTTTATTAGTTAAAAGAATCCTGTCACCGAGTCCCTGCCAGGCTTCCTACTCTGCTACAAGCACCCTATACACACACAGTTACACACACAGCTCTGCTACATGCAATCTATACCCCCCTATAGCACCCTATACACACACAGCTCTGCTACATGCAATACACCCCCCCCCCCCCCCCAGGGAGCCGAAGAGCAGGGAGCCTGGCAGGGACTCAGTGACACGATTCTTTTAACTAATAAACTCAGACGATTCTCTGAGTCCCTGCGACTCACCCTGTGCTGTGAGTCAGTGCTGGACTGCTGGCTGCCTCTGATTGGTTGAAGGGCGGGAGGGGCGGGGCTAGCTTCCACTCTCGGCTCCTATTACACTGCCTGCTGCTGCCGGCTATCTGACTGAGCTGTTTCACTCGATCAGCTCAGTCAGAATACACATAGTAAGTCAGTCCGGCGGCCGGTGGGGGCGGGTGACACCCCATCAGACTGGTGTCACCCGGTGCGGCCCGCACCCCCCGCACCCCCCTTGCAACGCCACTGCCTGCATGGGTTCCTCGGTGGAGACCTCAGCATTGTCTCTGGGATAGGCCTCTGGCTGGACCACCATCAGGGAAGAGAACTGTTGTTCCTGTCGTCTCTCTCTAACCCGTCGGTCAAGTCGGACAACAAGGGTCATCATCTCCTCTAAGGTCTCTGGAAGTTGATAACTGACCAGAAGATCCTTTAAATTATCAGACAGACCTGACCTGAACTGACTCTTCAGGGCTGGTTCGTTCCATCCTGAGGGGACACACCACCTTCTGAATTGGGTGCAATATTCCTCCGCAGGTAGATTGCCCTGAACCAGTGCCTTTAGAGTCGTCTCGGCTACTAGATCCCTGTCTGGTTCATCATAGAGGGTACCCAGGGCCTGAAAGAACCCCTCCACAGAAGTTAAACAACTGGCGCCAGCAGGTAAAGAGAACGCCCAGTCCTGGGGATCACCATGTAGTCGGGAAATGATAATGCCCACGCGTTGACTCTCGGGGCCAGAGGACACGGGGCGCAAACGGAAGTAAAGTCTGCAACTCTCCTTAAAAGAGAGAAACTTCTTGCGGTCTCCAGAAAAGGGTTCTGGGAGCTTAATCTGGGGCTCAAAATGCGGACTGGAGGCCTGAGGAGTGGAAGAACCTTGCCCTAACTCAAAAGAACGGAGTTCTTTTGCTCCTGCACCATCTGCGTCAGATTAGAGACATGGTCAGTCAGGGTCACCAGAGGATTCATTATACAGTGGTTATTGGGCCTGTTAATCTGTAACGGTCACGTACACAAACACACAGGGGGGAGGATAGTGACCACTGCGCTCCACCCTCACCCCTCTCACCCCTGGCCCTGCCTACTTGCCTCACGAGTCCTGATGACAGGGGACAACTGGACGGCAGTCCCTAACTTAGGATACGTGCGGGAAGGACAGACAAGACAAATAACGGATAGTGAACGGACCATGTCAAAACCAAGAGGACAACGCAGTACAAAGGAATATGCAAAGAAAGGTCAGGAGAAGCCGGGGTCATAAATACCAGGAGAGTCGAGAAGTACCAAAGGAGTCCGCAAAGAATAGTCAGGTGGAAGCCAAGGTCAATATACCAGGAAGGATGCGCAGTACAGGAGGAGCAGGCAAAGGATCATCAGGGAACAGGATCAGGTAAGTACACAGGTATCCAACAACTGCCAGGAACCTAAATTAACAGGCAACCTGTGGCCAGCAGGCTGCCTGTATTTCTAGTGGGGAGTGAGGGTCATGTGACGTGGCCAGCGTCACATGACCGACAGACCGACCAGTCGAGCACCGAGTGATCAGCTCGGCGCTCAAGGCAGACCTAGGAGCAGGGAGCCTCCCAGCTAGCAAAGCCGCCCTGGGAATGAGGTCAAACACAGATCCTCGCTCCCGAAGCTAAGCAGCAGGTCTGCGGCTGATGGGAGACCGAGTGCGCCTTCGGCACCCCGTTACAACGTTAGTGCAGTGCAAAATACCGCCTCACCAGAACCAAATACCACAGTGCAGCACAAAATGCTGCCGCCCCCGCTACAATGTTCACCAGTATCCCAGTCCTAAGTATCCGGTTGAATTCAGGAGGTCACCTATGGCCACCGGCCAGGGGCATAAGTACCTGATTCTCCTAGCGCTGATTAGTACTGAGAGCATCAGATTGTTAGGTATCCATCTGGTGGCCATAAAGAGGGATCGGACTGCCCACAGGACATTGGACCACCAGGAGTGTCTATCTGCCCCTGAGCATATGCCATCACTGGCATCCGACCTCTAGGACCCCTCCAATCCTGAGAATGGCACCTTACCCGTTTTTGGCCTTGGCCACCCATCTGTGCAGGAAATTGCAGCCAACCCTATTCACATGAGCTGTAGTTCCCTCCTTAGTGGGTAGTCCAGGTGCCCAGAAGTATGACTTAAAGGGGTATTACGGTTCTTTCAAGTTATTCCCTATCCTCAGGATAGGTCATCAGTATCTGATCGGTGGAGGTCCGACAGCTCTGATCAGCTGTATGAAGAGACTGCGACCTCCTTGCAGCTCACCAAGTGCAGTGGCCAGGCACGGGTGGATAATATTCTGTATTAGTTGTGACGCCAATTTCAGCGTGCGTAGGGTACTGTCCCAGGGCCCTTCCAAGGTGTTATAATGCACATCCCAGATTAGGAATGCCAGAGTGGGGTAATGGCCTATAATGTCTCTGTAGTTTTGTGGTAGTTGTGTCACGGGGTCTCCTACCTGGGTACGGCCGTACTCCTGGCTCACTTGCAATTAATTTGAGTGTAGTGATAGTAGGAGTAATAGAGGAACTTTGCAGAATAAATGATGTCCAGACATTTAGATGAAGTTCAAACGTTGCTTTACTTGAAATAATTTGCATCCAAACAGCATACAGCATTAGTCTCTTGGTCCCAGCAGGTTTTGGCAATGATTGGCGGGAATAAGTACTTCTGCTTTAAATGTGGAGCTTGCAGGATAAACGTCTGCTTGGTAGCTCTGTAACTGTGGCAGGATGAGCTTCTGCACTTATCTGTAACTTCTGCTGTGTGGGGACAGACTATCTGAGGAGGAATAGGCTTCTCCTAGGACTCTGGACTTATCTCTCAGATGGATTTCTCAGGGGATGCTTTCTTCCTGGAACTCTGGAGTTTGGCTGTAGTTTCTGCTCTCTTCACCCAGCAGAGCTGAAGGTGCTCAGACTGGGTATATGGCCACGTCTCAGCCGAGACTAGGTCCTTGCTGTCTTCCCTATGCAGGGGAACTTCACACACCCTACCCCTAGCAGGGGTTGGGCTATACTACTCCTAACTTCCTTCTCCACCCAAACTGCAGGATGTGGGTCCAGCCCACCTCTCCACAGAGGGGGGGAGCTAAGCTGGAATAATCCATTCCAGCTCACATATACTAAACTGTAACTTGTACCTGCCAATGGGTTGCTGCCACCTGCTGGTAGCCAGGCAAATTACATGAACAATAACAGATTTATATGCACATTTGTGGGGAAGACATAATGTAAATTATATCTGATGACAGTATAAAGGCTCTTAGAAGATAGTAGCGGGGTAGAGGCGTTTAGTAACACAACTCTGGGGTGTTACACAAGCACAGCGCTGTATATTGCATGGTCTCCTTGCTTTATTTTGCAACCCAGGCCCATCCACTTGAATAGGACTGAGCCGCTCCTAGGCCACGTGGCTGATAAACGTAACGTCACTGGCCTAGGAAGAGGCCTCGGCACCCACAGCCTTTTTAAACAGCTGATCGGCGGGTGTGCTGGGAGTTGCACCCCCTGGTCTGATATCAATGACTTATCCTTAGGATAGGTCATCAATATTTAACACCCGGAAAACACCTTTAAAGAGGACCTTTCACTAGAATAAAACATCTAAACTAACTATACAGACATGGAGATCGGCGCCCAGGGACCCCCCTGCACTTACTGTTAAACCTGGGCGCCGCTCCGTTCTCCCGGTATAGACTCCGGTATCTTCATAGTTAGGCACCACCCAGGGGAACCTGCCGGCGTCTCATTCTCCCATGCTGTAGCGCTGGCCAATCACAGCTCATAGCCCAGGTTCCCCTGGGTGGAGCCTAACTATGAAGATACCAGAGGCTGTACCGGGAGAACGGAGCGGCGCCCAGGTATAACAGTAAGTGCAGGGAGATCCCTGGGCGCCGCTCTCCATGTCTGTATAGTTAGTTTAGATGTTTTATTCTAGTGAAAGGTCCTCTTTAAAGTGTCTTCTGCCAATCAGGTCTGTTTTGAGGTTCCTCTTGTTTGGAAAGCTGGGTGGCAACTCACATTGCCACCTATACAGCCCTCACCCAGCTTTCCTGGGAGCGGGACTGACCAGTCTAGTTGGCCATGCAGACATTTTGCAGAACAGGATGTATTTTGTTACAATTTGTTAAATTTTTGCATCATTGTCATTGAGTTTCCTTTTTTAAGCTCCTGATTGACAAATCGTCAGACAATGGTACGAAAGCGATGGGAAGCATCACTACATATCCAGGCAGTTATGTCATTCAGGAGCCTGGGAAAGTTTGGTGACACCTAGGTACTAACTGCAATGGCAGCCATATTGTTTGGTACCCAGCTTTCCCAAAAATCAACATAATTTACTTAGTTTTACTGGGGGTTTTCTGCGTTTCTCACCTTTGGGCGCTGAGCAGATTCTTCCCAGATGGTAGAAGGCTCATGTTGATATCAGAGACCCTTCCTTCAAGGAAGGGGGAACACACAGGGGAAATTTAAAGATTTCCTGGAACTGTTTGGAGAAGATGAGTGTGCGAGGCTCTGTGTCCTGGGGAAAATCTGTCACAAACAGACAAATAGGCCTCGAGAAAGACTAATAGTTGAAATAAATTTGCCGAGGAAGCCGAGTCTGACTATTGATCTGTAATCACTACGGCAAAATGAGAACTTATGAGTCCTATTACAGAGGAGCATTTGCATAGCTGATATTATACACACACATCATTTCATGTCATTTTCCTCCCAGTCCGCACTTAATAACAGAACACGGATGCCTAATGTGTGGAAAGTCCTGTTCTGCTGCCTCCTCCCTGTGCAGAACAGGCTCTGGGGTCCAGAAGGATCATATGATGGGAGAACGAAGCTCCGCTTCATAATCACTTTAAGTCGTAGACTACGGAATTGCATGTCAAGCCATTTTCTAATTGAATGCTGGTATTGTAATGAAGCAGGGCATGGGCATCACACTTCTAGAAGCGGTGAAGGCGTCGGGTTTCTCTGTTGCTGCTCTATTATCGGAATCAATTGTAATAACTTTATGTCAGTGAGTCGCTTGTAATGCAATTCCCCAATGCACTGGTTCAAGTGGCTCCAAATAAGAGCTTCATATTAATGCAATATTGTGTTTTTGTGCATGAACCACGTGGAAGCCTCCTGTCCGGAGTGCATATACACAGGGTGGCGTCTACAGAATAGGGTCAGGGATGTGCCAGAAAATTCCTAGAAGAGGAGTTCTTCTTTAAAAGGGGTGTAGCTGTAGGGTATGCAGAGGTTGCAGTTGCACCTATGTCCCTGAAACATAAAGGTTCAACCACAAGGTGCGGTCGTGTTGCGGTTGTGAAGCAGAGGCACTGCGCTTTGGTACATTTTTATTGGCCACGTGGCACCTTCAATACTGCACAATGCAGAGCGACCACACAGTGCGGTTTTATTATTTTACAAGACCCAGATGCAGCTCGTATGGCTGCCGATATTCAACCGTAGTGCGGCTGCATCAAAACTACAACCCGACTGTGCAGCGTAGTCGTACCCTAAAGTGTTCCTCCTGACTCCCTCATACACATGCATGCTAGGTCCGGCCCAGCATGCTTGTGTTTTCAGTGGTGAGGAAAGGAGAAAGTCAGTTGCAGACATCTCTAGCAGAAACTTTTCTTCTGCCATAACAAAAGGCATTGACATTCAACTTTCCCAATTCTTCTTACCTATGACATCATCTGTAGGGGATAGTCGGGAAGCCCCCTCCCTATACACATTACATAGATGATAATTGATAATCTAATGTGCATGGAGGCCTTTAGGGAGGCCCAAAAGGCCTTATTGTCCCAAATAAGGAAGCCAATGACACTCTGTTACAAATTTTGCTTTGGGGTCCCAGAGCTATCTACAGTATGGTGACGTGGTGATCCCCCAAATTTGCATAGTCCTGTCCCTGTCTGCAGCTCTTGGGGTTGCAAATCTTCAAAAGCTGCACAGTGCCGGTTCTTTGCATGTTCTCCCCATAGTTTCCCCTAGTCCCCCCACTGTCCCATGTCTAAGACCAGGACGCTGTGCCGTTCTCCTGGGGACAGATCCTGTGTACAGCACTGCAGACTATGTCCGCACTGTCTGATCCGTCTACAAGACACCCGGCTCTTGCTGCACGTTATCTGCATGGTGCAGCTGAGCTTCTGATCCGTGCGCTGGGATGAAAGGGTTTATGACATGAAATGGGCGCTGTAGGCTGGTAAAGATGTGTGCACTGTACTGGAAAGAAAAGAAGAGAGCGTCTCCGAGTGATGGATGCAGCGTGAGTCAGTTACATGCTGCACACAAGGCTGGATGACATACATGCTAATAGAACGCACCATCCTCAATAATAGCTGCATGTGATTTCATGTCAATCGCCTTCGAGTGGAACAGGTTTTTATTACACGGCAGTGAGTGTTACATGAAAGGCAAATTACACACTACATGCACTCAGCAGGAGCAAGACTGCCAGCAAGGGGGGCGTAAAACAAGGTGGGGGTCTCCTCCCAGTGCACTCCATTACTGTACTATTCCTCAAAAGGAGAGCCTCTCTCAACCTAGCTCCCTTGACTATTGTTGGCTATGGACCATACCATTCACAGGAGGTAGAGCTGAGCTGGGCCCCTTCCTTTGTCCAATGTTGGCTGTGGACCATGCCATTCATTGGAGGTAGAGCTGAGCTGGGCCCCTTCTCTTGACAAATGTTGGCTATGGACCATACCATTCACAGGAGGTAGAGCTGAGCTGGGCCCCTTCCATTGACCAATGTTGACTATGGAGCATACCATTCATTGGAGGTAGAGCTGAGCTAGGCCCCTTCTCTTGACCAATGTTGGCTATGGACCATACCATTTATTGGAGGTAGAGCTGAGCTGGGCCCCTTCTCTTGACCAATGCTGGCTATGGACCATACCATTCACAGGAGGTAGAGCTGAACTGGGCTCCCTTTTTTTAAGCCTAATAGCTGCTACACAAGGTGCCCTTATAATATGTCCACCCTTGGCCGCCAGATCTTAGAAGACCTCAGGTCATCCTGCCTTAAATGATAGTGATGGTTGTCAGAGTCAGACCAATGGTTATGTTTGTCCGACCAGTGCTGAAAGTTGTCAGTCCGGTGATAGTGTTCCTCAGATCAGTGATTTAAATAGTCAAACCAATGGCAATGGTTGTCAGACTAATTAAGGAAGTACTGAAAAGGCTGAAGGGTGCAAACCGAAAATCGTCAAAACATGGACACTGGCCATGTGCACCCTGCACCATTTGACTTCAGTAGGTCCACAAACTGCAAGATGCAGCCAAAGATAGGGCATGTCCTATCTTTTGCAGCGTGAAGACACTGACCCAGAAGCCCTTTAGCTGGGCCCATAGAGTAGTGCTTCCCCTTAGTGCCCCCCGCAGTAGTTCTGCATCGTCCCACATATGTGTGTAAATGGGACACTTCAAACATCTTAATATGTATGTATTTATTTGCATTGTATGGTATTTTCTATTATCAGACTGGCAATGTCATTCACACCCACTCGCCCCTAGGTGGTGCTGGCACCACATAATACATATAGCTTGGGTGTGTCTAGACAGGAAGTTAGTTAGTTAGTAGTTGGTGATGGGAGGATAAGCAAGTTCATGGAGGAGAGAAACAGGCATCGTCCACCATGTAGTCTGCTATTTCTACCCCTTGGTCATGGCCAGGCTAAGGGAGTACAGCGAACATTGATCTACAGCAGCAGAGCACAAGACAGTAAGTCTATGTCTGGATATGGGGAGAGGCTAGTGAGGGTAACCGCTAAGCCTAGCTCATGGACCTCAGCTTTCCAAGTGCTGGGACACAAATGGACAGTTAGTGCACAGAATTGTCCTTATCACTAACTAAACCTTCCGGGTAGTATTGAAAACCAAAAAACCTTTTAAGAAGATTATCTTGTAAATTATGTGGTAGACGTGTTTGCCTGCCGCGAGGGGAACGCCCTTATTGGATAACTCAAAATATAAAGTAAGCAAATATCATATCCAGTACTAGAGTTGGAACTTAAAGTAAATCTTCAGTATGCCTGTAGAGCAGGCATGTCCAAACTGCGGCCCTCCAGCTGTTGCAAAACTACAACTCCCAGCATGCCTGGATAGCTTACAGCTATTAGGGCATGCTGGGAGTTGTAGTTTTGCAACAGCTGGAGGGCCGCAGTTTGGACATGCCTGCTGTAGAGTTTCAGCATTAGAAGAATCCCTCCATTGACAACTGCCTTATAACAGGATTACAAGTGATCTTATTATTACTTATGCTATACAAAAGGCTTTCCATTTATGTTCTGTACCAACTGTCCAGAGACTATTGATTCTTCAGTAAATGTTCAACTGGTTTACAACCGACTCCTCATCATTACTACTACTACACTCAATATTTGCACCTTACGGTGCTGGCGTCACGAACACAGGGGCCCAGCCGCCAAAGCACCTTAAACACCTATACTATCAAGGGCACCTCACCTTCCATCTGTCCGGTGTCCCCTGCAACCGAGAGTGCCCCGGAGGATTTTGTGCTGTCTTCCCATCCACTGTACGCCGGCCCAGAGAGGCATCTGCTAACCATAAGTACATGAACTATTGCATCCATCGGTTCACAGTGAGCCTCACATGTTTTCCCCTGTGGTTTGGTAGCATTACAGTTCTACCCCTTAGTGCCCCCCGCAGCAGTTCTCCCCCTTAGTGCCCCCCCACAGCAGTGATCCTCCTTAGTGCCCACCGCAGTAGTGCTCCCCCTTACATTAATGAAGCCCTTGTAGTGTAAATAAGTAATACCCATTCCCGTTCCCCTAATGAACGGAGCCAGTGTGATGCAGTGACATCATCGCGCCTGCTGGGAGTGCGCAGAAGCCGGGGATAATCCTCAACTTGTCCATTCTTCTATTCACCCCATCCGATGCCATGATGTCAGTGTACTGCGCCTGCTGAGAAGAGCACAGGCTGGGCAATGACAGACATCCACTACGATCTGGGCCCCTCTGCCACACCGGGCCCCTGCCTGTCCTCCTCCTGCAGCCAGAGACAGGTCTTGTAAGAAGTGAGGAGGGTATGACTGATCTTCACTGTCGATAAGGTATATAGATTTTTTTTTTGAATTTAGCACTTTGGGAATTTGCCTTGCTCAGAGATCACACAGGGACGTCTGACCACCGCCATGGTTTCACACAAATTCTCTGTGCCTTAGGCAAACTATATAAAGAACAGGATACAAAATCCTTTGTACCATTGCCTTATGAGAATAAGCCCCACTTGTTTGCCTGAGAGACTGTCAATATGCTTTAATAAAGTGCAGACCTTAAACGTTTTATTGAGCTGCAGAACAATTTAAATGCGTACGGACGCTGGGCACGTCAGATGACGCTGAGCCCACAGAGAAGAAGGACGTGGTGATGGAGAAAGAGGCCAGCAGCGCTATCGATATGGCCGGGAAAGATGCCACGCGAACACTAGAGGGAAGCGTGGACCTCACACCAGAGGCTGCGATCGGAAGAGCGAGACAAGAGCCACTCACCGCCCCCCTTGTAGTTGCTGGTCTCCAGTGTGGCCCAGGAAGATGAGGAGCTGCAGGCCCGAATCAGAGAGGTATAGGAGTGCTACTGGCGAGAGAGAGGCATAGTCCCTCCTCCTAAACTGTCTGCCACCATCAATGTTACAGGTCAGCCACCCTCAACCCCTGCTTATGTTACCACTCAAGCTGAAAGGCCCGATCAGGACTAGGTCATACCCACTGTCACGCCCTGCCCTGTGGGTGGTTTGAGGAGATCTGTCAGAATTGCTGCACGTGACTCGACCTGATAGTTTGTTTGTTGTGGGTTTGAACACAGTTCCACCTTCTCCCAGGTGATGTTCTTTTGGTGATTAGTGAAGCTATTTTTACCTCCCTTTTTTCCTATAGCCTTTGCAGGTTATAGTTCTACCTTGTATGAGCTTTAGATGCTTGGTGGATCATCTGCTCCTTTTCGTATCAGATAAGTCTTTTCCCTTCTATTTTCCCTTTTGGTTTCTGTTTTGTCTAGGCCTCTAGTGGGGATGCTAGCGCCTTCAGTGGTAGAAGGCGCTGGGTGTTTCTTACCCTTTTTCGCTATTGCATAGGTTCTGTTTAGTGTGTTATAGTCTTAGGCATGGGGACATGTGTATATCTACTATTGAGGTATGCACATGGGCTTAGCAGCCTAGGGAAAGTGTGTCAGGGATTGCTAGGAGGTGACCTTGTTTTTCCCTAGCTTGTGGCTCCTAGTCCATTGTTTAGTTTGTCTTTCAGTTTGCTGTTCCCTTCCCTACCTATCGTGACACCCACAATGTTTCCTGATGAGTATGACTCCGGAAGCCCCCTGGACACTGGTGTACCCAGCTCACCGACCCTATACCCGTAGGTTGGCCAGTTATCCATTACTAAAAATGGAGCCAGAGATATTGTTGTCAAAGGGACTCTTATGTTTGCTGTTTTGGTGGCAATTTCTCCAAGCCACTATGCCGTTCTAAAGACTCTACCAAGGACTCCATCATTCTGCAATTTCCCAGTTGCACCAAGTTTGCACCATTTTATCCCCTTTTTACCCCTTCTCAGGTTATCTGGGACTTAAAATTAAAACGTTTGCTGCAACATTCAAGAAATGTACCCAGAAATTTATTTTTCTGTGTCCTATCCTATTCAATGCACAGCCTCTTATAAATTAAAAAACTTTGCACTTTGGATTACAAATTATTTATACCCCAAATCAGGGATGGACTTTGTCTCATGGACTGCATTGCCCCAAATGTGAGATCACAACCCATTTTGTCCCCGTCAAGTAACGAATAAGAACAATGCCCATTATTCCTTTTTGCTATCTAATGTGAAATATGCAAAATGTATATGTGATAAATTGCCTAGAATGTGTTGTTGTGCATAACCCTTTATTACAGGAGGTTATCAAAGTGTCATGATTGTACATTGCAATATTTATATCAATATTTGTATTTTTGTGGCGTGCACTTGGTGTATTTCAGGTGACGGCGTAGAGATCCACAGCTTCAGTTACTGCAAACGTTCAGGACGACTTACCTTTTGGCAGGGGGGTATGCAGCGTCCCACATATGTGTGTAAACACTTCAAACATCTGAATATAAATGAATTGAATTGCATTGTATGGTATTTTCTATTATCAGACTGACAATGTAATTTACATCCACTCGCCCCAGGTGGTGCTTGCACCACATAATATATGTAGCTTGGGTGTATCTAGACAGGAAGTTAGTTAGTTAGTAGTTGGTGAGAGGAGGAGAAGCAAGTTCATGGAGGAGGGAAACAGGCATCGTCCACCATGTAGTCTGCTATTTCTACCCCTTGGTCATGGCCAGGCTAAGGGAGTACAGCGAACATTGATCTACAGCAGCAGAGCACAAGACAGTAAGTCTATGTCTGGATATGGGGAGAGCCTAGTGAGGGTAACCGCTAAGCCTGGCTCATGGACCTCATTAGCACAAGTGCCTGAGAGCAGCTTTCCAAGTGCCAGGACACAAATAGACAGTTAGTGCGCAGAATTGTCTTTATCACTAACTAAACCTTCCGGGTAGTAGTAAAACCCAAAAACCTTTTAAGAAGAGTATCTTGTATTTATGTGGTAGACGCGTTTGCCTGCCGCGAGGGGAACATCCTTATTGGATAACTACCAAATATAAAGTAAGCAAATGTCATATTCAGTACCAGAGTTGGAACTTAAAGTAAATCTTCAGTTTGCCTGTAAAGTATCAGCATTAGAAGAATCCCTCCATTGACAACTGCCTGATAACAGGATTACAAGTGATCTTATTATTACTTATGCTATACAGAAAGCTTTCCATTTATGAACTGTACCAACTGTCCAGAGACTATTGATTCTTCAGTAAATGTTCAACTGGTTTACAATAACCGACTCCTCATTCTTACTACTACTCTCAACATTTGCACCTAACGGTGCTGGCGTCACAAACATAGGGGCCCATCCGTAAAAGTATCTTACACCAATTACCATCAAGGGCACCTCACCTTCCATCTGGCTGGTGTTCCCTGCAACCGAGAGTGCCCTGGAGGATTTTGTGCTGTCTTCCCATCCACTGAACGCCAGCCCAGGGAGGCTCTGCTAACCATGAGTACATGAACTATTGCACCCATCGGTTCACCGTAAGCCTCACGTGTTTTCCCCTGTGGTTTGGTAGCGTTACAGTTCTCCCCTTTAGTGCCCCCGCAGCAGCTCCCCCTTAGTGCCCCCCGCAGCAGTTCTCCCCCTTAGTGCCCCCCGCAGCAGTTCTCCCCCTTAGTTCCCCCCGCAGCAGTTCTTCCCCTTAGTGCCCCCCGCAGCAGTGATCCCCTTTAGTGTCCCCGCAGCAGTTCTTCCCCTTAGTGCCCCCCGCAGCAGTGATCCCCTTTAGTGCCCCCGCAGCAGTGATCCCCCTTAGTGCCCCCCGCAGCAGTTCTGCCCATTAGTGCCCCCCGCAGCAGTTCTCCCCCTTCGTGCCCCCCCCGCAGCAGTGATCCCCCTTAGTGCCCCCCGCAGTAGTTCATCCCATTAGTGCCCCCCGCAGCAGTTCTCCCCGTTAGTGCCCCCCACCGCAGTTCTCCCCCTTAGTGCCCTCCGCAGCAGTTCTCCCCCTTCGTGCCCCCCCGCAGCAGTTCTCCCCCTTAGTGCCCCCCCGCAGCAGTTCTCCCCCTTAGTGCCCCCCGCAGTAGTTCTCCCCCTTAGTGCCCCCCGCAGTAGTTCTCCCCCTTAGTGCCCCCTGCAGTAGTTCTCTCCCTTAGTGCCCACTGCAGTAGTTCTCCCCCTTAGTGCCCCCCGCAGCAGTTCTCCCCCTTAGTGCCCCCCGCAGCAGTTCTCCCCTTAGTGCCCCCCTCGCAGTAGTGCTCCCCCTTACATTAGTGAAGCCCTTGTAGTGTAAATAAGTAATACCCATTCCCGTTCCCCTAATGAACGGAGCCAGTGTGATGCAGTGACATCATTGCGCCTGCTGGGAGGGCGCACAGGCCGGGGATAATCCTCAACTTGTCCGTTCTTCTATTCACCCCATCCGATGCCATGATGTCAGTGTACTGCGCCTGCTGAGAAGAGCACAGGCTGGGCAATGACAGACATCCATTACGTTCTGGGCCCCTCTGCCACACCGGGCCCCTGCCTGTCCTCCTCCTGCAGCCAGAGACAGGTCTTGTAAGAAGTGCAGAGGGTATGACTGATCTTCACTGTCGATAAGGTATATGGATTTTTTTTAGAATTTAGCATTCGCCTTGCTCAGAGATCACACAGGGACGTCTGACCACCGCCATGGTTTCACACCATCAGAAGCTAAAGCTGTATGGACCTTTCCAAAATATCTGCAGGATGCTGGGGAGAGGCGGCAGACTGTGACCTGTGCAGCAGCACGCCGCATGTCACAGGCATTGTGTGAACTGAGCTTATCAGAAATGATTGGTTGCCATTAAAATGACATCACCTACAGGAATCAGGAGATTCAGTGACAACCACCGAATGCACAGAGCCCCGCAGTTGTCGCCCAGCGCAGCCTTAGAACTTGCTATGCACTGACCCAGACACCTTCTGATATTTTCAGTGTCCCTCTGACCATAATAATATCTGTCTTTTCATATCTTTTCATGTCTCATTTTTTTTGCTTCTTGTTCACTTTCCAGTCTTAGGAAGTTGAAGTTGCCGTGGGAAGATGGAGCAGCACAGGAGGATCTGTCCGCGGGGCTGAATCATCCATGGATGAAATGTCAGGGAGAATGATCAATCATGGACTGGATGAGAAGATGAAGCCGCTGCCCAGCCAAGCTTAGTAACAGATCTGCCGAGCAGAAAGTCAATCTATTTCATGTATCAGCGCTGTTATTAGGCGGCATATTACCGAGGAAGAAATATGTCGAGGAGGTGAAGTCCGGCTTGGCAGAAGTTTGGGCACATGCACGGGGGCCCCTAATGCGCTCCTTCATTTGCCGAGTTTTCTTTGCTGGTCAGATCTAGAGCTCAGCCCGATATTTCCCATGATCTGAGCAGTTGCTGGAGGAGATGTGTGTATAATGTAGATTTCTTCTGTATGGACGGTGCTGCTTGTGCTGAATGTCTCGGGCACCATCAGGGTTGGATTTGGCATTTCTGTGACCCCAAGCAAAGTTATATCTGGGGGTCTGACCACAGCTAAGCCCCACTCGGCAGCACTTCTAAGTTTCGCCCGCCACGCCAGTAAGATGATGCCCCCTTATGCACCCCCTGACACAGTATATTGCCCATTTATGTGCCCTCCAATGCAATACGGTGCACCTTTGGTGTCTCCAAAATGAAAAGTCACCTGTCCCATGTTCCCATAATGAAAGGATGAGATCTCCTGCTGCAGATCTGCTCCGGTCTGTCTGGTGGCTCGCGCCATAATGTCACTTCATTGCGCCTGCCATCATACACTGCCTGTCCCAAGGTGAATGGTGGAGCTGACGGGTTCATGCTTCACCATTGTTTTCATCTCTATCCATATCCTCAGGACTCGCATACAGCTGAAAGTGGTTCTGCTGCCAGGAACACCCGGCTGCCGATCTCTAGGGCCCCACACAACTGCGTGGTCTGTATGGTGGCCAAATATGCCTATGGGCACCATCAGCTGTAGGATATTGGGATCTGCCTACACCACGCCTTCCTCAAATAGCTGATAGGCGGAGGTCCGGGGTGTCCGACCCCCACTAATCAGATACCAATGACCTATCCCAGGGATGGGCAAACTGCGGCTCTCAAGCTGTTGTAAAACTACAACTCCCAGTATGCCTACGGCTATCAGCCTACAGCAGGGCATGATGGGATTTGTAGTTTTACAACAGCTGGAGAGCCTATCCTATACAGTTGCAAGAAAAAGTATGTGAACCCTTTGGAATGATATGGATTTCTGCACAAATTGGTCATAAAATGTGATCTGATCTTCATCTAAGTCACAACAATAGACAATCACAGTCTGCTTAACTAATAACACACAAAGAGTTAAATGTTACCATGTTTTTATTGAACACACCATGTAAACATTCACAGTGCAGGTGGAAAAAGTATGTGAACCCCTAGACTAATGACATCTCCAAGAGCTAATTGGAGTGAGGTGTCGGCCAACTGGAGTCCAATCAATGAGATGAGATCGGAGGTGTTGGTTACAGCTGCCCTATAAAAAACACACACCAGTTCTGGGTTTGCTTTTCACAAGAAGCATTGCCTGATGTGAATGATGCACAAAAGAGCTCTCAGAAGACCTACGAATTCTCCAAATTCCTTGCTGTTCATCAGTCCACGGTAAGACAAATTGTCTATAAATGGAGACAGTTAAGCACTGCTGCTACTCTCCCGAGGAGTGGCCGTCCTGTAAAGATGACTGCAAGAGCACAGCGCAGACTGCTCAATGAGGTGAAAAAGAATCCTAGAGTGTCAGCTAAAGACTGACAGAAGTCTCTGGCATATGCTGACATCCCTGTTAGCGAATCTACGATATGTAAAGCACTAAACAAGAATGGATTTCATGGGAGGAGACCACAGAGGAAGCCACTGCTGTCCAAAAAACATTGCTGCACGTTTACAGTTTGCACAAGAGCACCTGGATGTTCCACAGCAGTACTGGCAAAATATTCTGTGGACAATTGAAACCAAAGTTGAGTGGTTTGGAAGAAACACACAACACTATGTGTGGAGAAAGAGGCACAGCACACCAACATCAAAACCTCATCCTAACTGTGAAGCATGGTGGAGGGGGCATCATGGTTTGGGGCTGCTTTGCTGCGTCAGGACCTGGACGGATTGCTATCATCGAAGGAAAAATGAATTCCCAAGTTTATCAAGGCATTTTGCAGGAGAACTTAAGGCCATCTGTCCACCAGCTGAAGCTCAACAGAAGATGGGTGCTGCAACAGGACAACGACCCAAAGCATAGAAGTAAATCAACAACAGAACGGCTTAAACAGAAGAAAATCCGCCTTCTGGAGCGGCCCAGTCAGAGTCCTGACCTCAACCCGATGGAGATGCTGTGGCAGGACCTCAAGAAAGCGACTCACACCAGACATCCCAAGAATATTGCTGAACTGAAACAGTTCTGTAAAGAGGAATGGTCAAGAATTACTCCTGACCGTTGTGCGCGTCTGATCTGCAACTACAGGGAACGTTTGGTGGAAGTTATTGCTGCCAAAGGAGGTTCAACCAGTTATTAAATCCAAGGGTTCACATACTTTTTCCACCTGCCCTGTGAATGGTTACATGGTGTGTTCAATATAAACATGGTAACATTTAACTCTTTGTGTGTTATTAGTTAAGCCGACTGTGATTGTCTATTGTTGTGACTGAGATGAAGATCAGATCACATTTTATGACCAATTTGTGCAGAAATCCATATCATTCCAAAGGGGTCACATACTTTTTCTTGTAACTGTAGGTCATCAGTATGAAAGAGTCGGAAAGCCCCTTTAAGGCTGTATGTAGGTGCAGTTCAGAAGGCTGCAGGTGTGGAGTGTTCTGTACTTGTCACCGAGCACAAGGCTCCGCATTCATCCAGGAGGCGGCTGTCACGGTAAAATATGGGCACATTGTATATAAGGAGCCTGGAAGCTCCTGTAAGGAGGGTATAATGGCCTCCTGTATATGTAATTTCCTCTTGTAAGACGTCTTGGCAGGATGTGAATGGCAGTTAATGAGCACAATGACTTATTTTTCTATTTAAGAAGCAGAAAACAACTTCTCCTGCCGCTCTGCAGAGCGTTCCCCACCAGCTCAAATCAACAGTAAATAGAAATCCTTGAGTCGCCCCTTCTGTAAAGATGTGGAGAATTCCATGTCACAGTCAGGCAGTAACAGTCCTGTAATCCGGCATCTGCAATCCCAGAATCTCACACTTTTTAGGATTTTTGGGGCTTTCCAGCCTAAAAAGTTCTACGCTTTTCTATGACAGCACAAATATCCTTCCAGAACATTTGATAATCCGGCGTCTCAATGTCGTCTCTCAAGCAGCTTTGCACGAAGGTTTTGTCACCCAGCTTTCCTTGAGTCCTGAACGGCAGGTCTCCCCTGTGATAGATCCCAAGCTCCCTTATCAATGCAAGGAATCAGACCTGACGTTCAGGAGTCTTGTGGAGCTGACAACTGTGAGGGGAAGAGATTTCTCACTAGGAGACGACAAGTCAAGGGCTGATCTTTAGTAATGGTCCGCTCCTGGACCTTCTACTACTGAAGGGGACACCTCCGCCCTCATGGCTCACACTCCCAATGTTACAGCTGGCACACAAACCTACAGGCGTATGGCGGTGGTAATCAGAGACTGTATGATGGTGATAATAAGACATTGTATGACGGTGGTAATCAGGGACTGTATGGTGGTGGTAATACGACATTGTATGACAGTGGTAACAATACACTGTATGGTGGTGGTAATCAGGTATCGTATGACAGTGGTAACCAGACATTGTATGGCGGTGGTAACCAGGCATTGTATGGCGGTGGTAGTAATCGGGCATTGTATGGCGGTGGTAATCAGGCATTGTATGGTGGTGGTAATCAGGCATTGTATGGTGGTGGTAACAAGGCATTGTATGGTGGTGGTAATCAGGCATTGTATGGTGGTGGTAACAAGGCATTGTATGACGGTGGTAACCAGGTATTGTATGGTGGTGGTAATCGGGCATTGTATGACGGTGGTAATCAGGGACTGTATGGTGGTGATAATAAGACATTGTATGACAGTGGTAATCAGGGACTGTATGGTGGTAGTAATCAGGCATTGTATGGTGGTGGTAATCAGACATTATATGACGGTGGTAATCAGGGACTGTATGGTGGTGATAATAAGACATTGTATGACGGTGGTAATCAGGGACTGTATGGTGGTAGTAATCAGGCATTGTATGGTGGTGGTAATCAGACATTGTATGACAGTGGTAACAAGGCATTGTATGGTGGTGGTAATCAGGTATCGTATGACAGTGGTAACCAGACATTGTATGGTGGTGGTAATCAGACATTGTATGACGGTGGTAACCGGGCATTGTATGGCGGTGGTAATCAGACATTGTATGGCGGTGGTAATCAGGCATTGTATGGTGGTGGTAATCAGAGACTGTATGGCGGTGGTAATCAGACATTGTATGGCGGTGGTAATCAGGCATTGTATGGCGGTGGTAATCAGGCATTGTATGGTGGTGGTAATCAGGCATTGTATGGCGGTGGTAATCAGGCATTGTATGGCGGTGGTAATCAGGTATTGTATGGTGGTGGTAATCAGGCATTGTATGGCGGTGGTAATCAGGCATTGTATGGCGGTGGTAATCAGGCATTGTATGGCGGTGGTAATCAGGCATTGTATGGTGGTGGTAATCAGGCATTGTATGTTGGTGGCAACAAGGCATTGTATGGCGGTGTAATCAGACATTGTATGACGGTGGTAACCAGACATTGTATGGTGGTGGTAATCAGACATTGTATGACGGTGGTAACCGGGCATTGTATGGCGGTAGTAATCAGACATTGTATGGCGGTGGTAATCAGGCATTGTATGGCGGTGGTAATCAGGCATTGTATGGCGGTGGTTATCAGGCATTGTATGGCATGTTTATTTGTGCACTCTATGGCTGTATTATTTGGTCACTGTATGGCCCATACTGTGTAGAAGATACTACGCGGGGCAGCAGCCAACCTGAGTCGAGCTCTGATCTTTCATTAAACAAGATACTTTCTACAAAATGTTCAAAGTCGTACAAGATACAAGAGATGAATGTGACGCGTGTTTCTGTGATTTTGCTCGGCTGTGTCACAGATCATATCAAACAGATTAATTGCATCTCATGTGAACAGGGCTCTGTCTGCCGAGCTGTAATATGGCGCTGAATTATAGAAACCCTCCGTATGATAATTCCGAATGTTGAATCATGTAGCAGTGAGAGCTGGCGCCATGTGAGAGGAGCGCCAGCCTCAGGTGACTACTCAAGGTTTGTTTGTATGGAGACCTCTCTAATTAGCAGCTCGCTCATCGTGTCTGCCAAAGTCCGCACAGAAGACCCTCCTATTATTAGGTGGTGTCATAAACACTGACATATTACCCCCCCCCCCGTGTCCGGCCCTTTAAGACCATAGCTAAGTCTGATTAACAGGTGCTAATTAAAGACTCTACTTCCAGCGCACATTTGGCTGCACGATAAGTTAGGTGCAAATGCTTTAAAAGCAGCTTTTATGTAGCACACGTCACCGGAGCAGGACCTCGCTTCTCTCATTAATAAAATTTGCAGTCTGAGGAGATGTGATGACAGATGAATGAAATCAGCATAAAGTATGACACAAAATAGTCTCAGGAGCGGCAGAGCCCGGTGCTCCGAGACCGACTGGAGCATGGCGAGAGCATCAACCCTCTAATCAGCAGGATCGGGCAGGGGCTGCATTGGAAAACATTCCAGATTATCGGACATGGACACAAAAATATGGGTAGAGACCACCAGGAAGAAGGCCTGCAGTCCAATGGTACTATACATCTAAGGCCTCATGCACACGACAGTTTTTTTTCACGGTCCGCAAAAACGAGGTCCGTGGGTCCGTGATCCGTGACCGTTTTTTCGTCCGTGGGTCTTCCTTGATTTTTGGAGGATCCACGGACATGAAAAAAAAGTCGTTTTGGTGTCCGCCTGGCCGTGCGGAGCCAAACGGATCCGTCCTGAATTACAATGCAAGTCAATAGGGACGGATCCGTTTGAAGTTGACACAATATGGTGCCATTTCAAACGGATCCGTCCCCATTGACTTTCAATGTAAAGTATGGAGTTCTTTTATACCATCGGATTGGAGTTTTCTCCAATCCGATGGTATATTTTAACTTGAAGCGTCCCCATCACCATGGGAACGCCTCTATGTTAGAATATACTGTCGGATATGAGCTACTTCGTGAACCTCAGATCCGACAGTATATTCTAACACAGAGGCGTTCCCATGGTGATGGGGACGCTTCAGGTTAGAATACACTACAAACTTTGTACAAGACTGCCCCCTGCTGCTTGGCAGCACCCGATCTCTTACAGGGGGATATGATAGCACAATTAACCCCTTCAGGTGCGGCACCTAAAGGGGTTAATTGTACTATCATATTCCCCTGTAAGAGATCAGGGCTGACAGGCAGCAGGGGGCAGCCCCCCCTCCCCTTCCCAGTTTGAATATCGTTGGTGGCACAGTGTGCGCCCACCATCGCCCCCCCTCCCTCCCTCTATTGTAATAAATCGTTGGTGGCACAGTGTGCGCCCACCATCGCCCCCCCTCCCTCCCTCTATTGTATTAAATCGTTGGTGGCACAGTGTGCCAACCACCATCGGCCCCCCCTCCCTCTATAGCAGTAACATTGGTGGCAGTGTGCGGTCTCCCATTCCCCCCCCCCCCCATCATTGGTGGCAGCGGAGTTCCGATCGGAGTCCCAGTTTAATCGCTGGGGCTCCGATCGGTAACCATGGCAACCAGGACGCTACTGCAGCCCTGGTTGCCATGGTTACTTAGCAATAGTACAATTGTAGAAGATTCATACTTACCTGCTTGCTGCTGCGATGTCTGTGTCCGGCCGGGAGCTCCTCCTACTGGTAAGTGAAAGGTCTGTGCGGCGCATTGCTAAAGAACTGTCACTTACCAGTAGGAGGAGCTCCCGGCCGTTCACAGACATCGCAGCAGCAAGCAGGTAAGTATGAATCTTCTACTGTTGTACTATTGCTAAGTAACCATGGCAACCAGGGCTGCAGTAGCTTCCTGGTTGCCATGGTTACCGATCGGAGCCCCAGCGATTAAACTGGGACTCCGATCGGAACTCCGCTGCCACCAATGATGGGGGGGTGGGGGGGGGGAATGGGAGACCGCACACTGCCACCAATGTTACTGCTATAGAGGGAGGGGGGGCGATGGTGGTTGGCACACTGTGCCACCAACGATTTATTACAATAGAGGGAGGGAGGGGGGGCGATGGTGGGCGCACACTGTGCCACCAACGATTTAATACAATAGAGGGAGGGAGGGGGGGGCGATGGTGGGGGCACACTGTGCCACCAACGATTTATTACAATAGAGGGAGGGAGGGGGGGCGATGGTGGGCGCACACTGTGCCACCAACGATATTCAAACTGGGGAGGGGAGGGGGGGGGCTGCCCCCTGCTGCCTGGCAGCCCTGATCTCTTACAGGGGAATATGATAGTACAATTAACCCCTTTAGGTGCCGCACCTGAAGGGGTTAATTGTGCTATCATATCCCCCTGTAAGAGATCGGGTGCTGCCAGGCAGCAGGGGGCAGTCTTGTACAAAGTTTGCAGTGTATTCTAACTAGAAGCGTCCCCATCACCATGGGAACGCTTCTGTGTTAGAATATACTGTCGGAAATGAGTTTTCACAAAGTGAAAACTTAGATCAGAAAAAGCTTTTATGCAGACGGATCTTCGGATCCGTCTGTATGAAAGCAACCTACGGCCACGGATCACGGACACGGATGCCAATCTTGTGTGCATCCGTGTTCTTTCACGGACCCATTGACTTGAATGGGTCCGTGAACCGTTGTCCGTCAAAAAAATA